>NC_065963.1:3126452-3727904 GCF_021464435.1 Cataglyphis hispanica
CAATACAATATAGCTTTGAAAAAAATGTGAGCAATTTATTAATTTTAAATTTAACAATCATTTTAAAGCAATTAACATAATTAAAAATTTAGATTTTTATTCTCTTGAAGTTTAATTTTTTTAAAATTTTCTTTTTTATTATTCAATATATCACTCAATTACATTTTCCACTTATCAAGGAAAAATTTCTCTGCTCACTGATTCGCAAATTATTGATTGCCAGTATGAAATAAAATCATTGTAATGTAAAAATATATTACTAGCATGGAGATCGTTCAATTCTCGTTGCTTTGTTTAAGCGTTTTTCGATATCATGCTTTGGATTGATACCTTCCGAAAAATTTCTCGACGTCGATATGAAATTCCAGAAGCGTTTATTTATTAAGATAATCCTTATACAACGATTCGTTGGTGAAACGGTAATCATTCGTTTTTTATCGGAACGGAAATAAGCCAACACTGTCGTTGAAGATTCAATTTGACGTTTCTTACATTGGCATTTTGATTGGAGGACTCTTTAGATTTTATGCGACCAACTAAATTTAAGAAATGATTGGATTGAATTTAGAAAAGGCTCATTTTAAGATGCTCTCCCTCTTTCCGATAAAACTTCATACAATCTCTCTTAGAGAGATAAAGTCTAATAAAATATTCTTTACAAAATACGTTTATGACAATAAGATCGTATTATTAAGGATGGACATTTGTACAAGCTAAGGACGATCGATATTTTGCGAAATTTCATAAGAGATTATAAGATGCCTATCTGAGGATGAGGATGAGGCCAATGACCGCCGATTCCTATTTATATAATAAAGATCCGGGTTAAATATCGTTTTGTTGAATCACGAACTCATTGACGTACATGCGTGCTAGTTTATTTATCTCCTATTTACGAATTTAGTAACTTTTGTCGCTTTGTCTTGGCGTCTATTTTTCGTCTTCTCTTAAGAGACCGTAGATCAAATTTGCTGTCACGTCCGAAATCCCAGATGGGACTCTACAAGATGAAAAAATAAGATATCTTTTTCCAATAATTTGAGGAAAAGTTTCGGTATCTCTAGACATGAAATAATGTATTTCGAATAATAGATTAAAATATTATAATAATCTTTTCATGTTTAAGATTTTAGTTACAATTTATTGAATAATTTTATTCATATATATGTAGGATTGCATGTTATTTTGAACGGAGATTTAAACGGCTATATTTTTTGATAAATATGAAATAGAAGTACGAGTCATGATGTCACATCATGTTCTACCGGGTAACTATTATTGTTCAACGATTCACGATGATGTAGCGTTGTAACTTAATCAGGACATCTGATCGCGATATCACGGCATATAAAACGTGAGATTAGAAAATTCTGCGCTCTCATTTTTATATACACATTAGAACTAGTTTCCATGCTATTATATTCTCTCCATGTCGTATATGCTGCGGTAATGCTAGCTCTCAGTAACCTTATATATTTGTAATTCTAATGCGTAATATGATGCAAAGTTGAGAAATGAATTGCATTTGTTGAATCGCTTGAATATCTAAATTCATGGTGGCTTAAAATTATGTTAGAAATTAGAAATGTGAAAATTATGAATAAATAAATAAATAGCAAACATTAAAAACATATAATAATAATGAGATATAATTAATAAATTATATAATTGTGTGAGGGGATTCAAACTTCTCTTAGATTCTTAATTGTTTCAAGATTTTTTATTTGTTACGGAAAACTTGGTGCTTTGCCTAGAAATCTGGTATTGCAAAGAATTTTAATTTAGGAACGGAATGGTCAGCGGAATCCACATAATACTCATAACTTTCGACGATGGAAATATGACATGTAATATTTGGCAGCGTCCGCCGGACAAGTAACACATGTGGGCACATAATTAATTCGTCAGATTGAAATATTTAATATCGTCGGTAGCAATAATCCCTGAAATTTTCGCTAAGGAAAAATTGACTCCAGTCCAAGTATAAATTCGTCAAAAACAGCTGTTATTACATTTTCTTTCTAGAACGCGTAAATATGGATGTATATATTATACATAAATTTCCTATTTCTTTCTATTTTATAAATATTAAATTGACAGATGATTAGGGACGAAACATGCCTTGCAAAGATTAATTAGGCTGATATAAATGCGATAGGTTTTGATAACATCGATAAAGTTTTCCTGAGTTTTTGCGATAATTGCACAATTTAATTATTTAATATTTAATATTAATATTTACTATTTAATTTTACTTTCTCATAGAGGAAGCTTTGTTTTCATGACAAAATTCTTTTTCCAGTTTTCTAAGTCAATGTGTTTAGAATTTCCAAAACTTCGAAAAATCATATTTTTTTAAAATGTCCGTATGTTTGTGTGTATGTATAGAATGTTCATTGTACAACCTCTAACCTTCCGCAATTTTTGAGATATCGGGCTAAATTTAAAAAAATGAATAGAGTATATATCATTTTTTATCATTAAAGAATGATTGGTATTGAATTTAGTGAGGGTTGGTGAAAGGATTCATTTTTCATAAAATTTTGAATTTTTTGAGAAATGTTTGTACACGCTGTAACTTTCGCAAATTTTGAGATACCGTATTACATTTTTTTATATAAATAGAATATTATAAAAGGCTAGGTGGTATTGAATTTGTGATGATGAGTTTTCTTCATTGAGGCTTCCTCATAGAGGAAGCCAAAAACCCTCTTGCTCTAAGGAGCTTAAGCTTTGTGAGCGAAATATAAAATGATAAGGAAGCAATGTGCAAGTTTCTAATTTGCACAATTTTCATCTCATTTTATATTATTATGCGATAATTATATACAATCTTCCATGAAAATCAATACAAACTTGAAAATTAAATAATTTCAAAATTTTTAAGAGAATTGTGCTCAAGTTTTGTACAGAAATTCAAAAGAAATACAATAGTAGAATAATCCACGAAATTGTCAATTGCCTTTGTCAATGTTTTGACAGAAGACACATACATCCATCCTTAAGGGCAGTACATACGGCAAATTTTGTCGGGCCGATAAACCGAGACACACGGCGAGTATGTCTGCCTGGCACAAGATTCCGGAATCATATCTCGCGTGTGCAGGAAAGCTCGGCCCCGCGTATAATGACGCAAAGGTGCATCGACGCGATTCCGTTCCCTTAAAGTATGTAGGTTAGACGTGACGTCATGACCCGCCTTGTGACGTGCACCCTCGAGTGAAATATGCAGCGATGCACTCGAGCATCCCTCGTACCCTCGCGGTCATTGGCACCAGACACAATGAATCGAGCCGAGGCCAAAGCGATGTCAGCAGGCGGCGGCGAGCTTTAAAGCTCGTATTCATCTGCTCTTTCCCTCTTCTCTCTCTCTCTCTCTCTCTCTCTCTCTCTCTCTTTTTTTTTATGTATTCTGACTATCCTTGCCGCGCGCACGTACAAGTTTGTCCTCTGGTGTAAAGGCACTTTTACACGCTCGTTCGCCGCCGGCTGGCAAATTGTGTTTCAAACTGTGCAAAGACCGCTCTTTTTTTTTTTTTTCATCGTTTCCATTTTTCTATAACCCATGCGTTGTAAAGCCGAACGCAATTTCTTCCCCCGGGGATAATTCCGTCGACGTGCACGGCGAAACCATTCATCTCGATCGAAGGAAATGTCATAGCCATCAAGAGATAATGCTTCTTTGAACGAGAGAGAAAATTTTTCGAGGATCAATTTTGAAATTTATTTTGAATTAAATTTATACACGTATATACATAATATGCCTGAATTTATATTTAAAATACATTTGTAATAAACGGGTCATATAAATGATTAGCGTATCAATATGTATTAGGGATCGTTTTATTCTTTCAGCGAAACAGAATTGCCAGTTTTATATGAGACGATATAAAGTATCGTTTGCGTGATAAGTTCTACACACTTTCCATATACATTATCGATTGCTATATAGTCACGTAATAAAAACAGCGCGCGTCGAAGAGACGATGCTCAATACTTTATGAAATTTCGCCGACGTGACGACCTGCAGTATTGACGGACATTCTATTTCTACTTTTGTTCCGTATTGAAATACTACATGGAATGTTGAAATTGTTGTCTGTCGCGCATCGATATATACATATATATATATATATATATATATATATATATATATATATATATATATGTATGTATATATGTATATTTGCACATTTAATAAAAACAATTTTGATGGCTTTATCGCGCGAAAGCTTTTACGTTATTATCATAGTGTATCTTGATCGATAATCGGTTATTCTTTCTTTTTTTTTAGAACACTTTTCGGGACGTGACGAAACTAATTTAGAAATTCGATTTTTCGACCAATAACGATTACTGGTTGCAATCTCCGCGATAAAGTTCAGTCGATATTGTACCTGGCCTTCGCGTTTCGCCACTCGCTCGAGCATAAAATATGCGATTGTGCGCCGTTGGTGCGAATGAACGTGTTAGAAGGCGCTTCCGCCTCCAGGACTTTTTAAGAGTTCACAATTTTTTCGATGACGCTCCCTTTTCGCCAGTAAAGTAGTCCAACTTCGCCAGATTGTTCAAGTTGAACATTTTATTGCAAATTGTATCATACGCGATGATTAATTTAATTTACATTTATTAAAGGGTGCGCGAAAGTCGTGCGCGTACAAGTTTTCTGTTATCTAATTTAAAGATAAAACTACATGAAAGGTAACACACTTCCGATTTTATCGCCACTTAAATATGTTATAGGCGAGGTTCTTCTGAGTAATTCCCCGCAAGAAATAAGTGGGGGATGGCATTGGTTTAGGGAATATAACAAATTCAAGTTTCACAGCTTTAATACTGTTTCTCGGGTCTTATAAAGTAATATTCGAAAAAGGGAAGTTTGTGTACGTTGTATTTGATGTAGAGAAAAAACGTGGGAAAAGGGTTTGTTTACATTTGCGGGATAGGTACACAATCATGGATATTTTGTCAATAATATATTTCACTTATTTCACGCAGTTCGTTAACATCCTTCAACATGCCACTAAACGAATTTGTGAGTTTCGTCTTAAAAAATATTCTTTATTGAATAATGTGAGCGGGGGAGGAGCAGAGCCTCTACATCCCCACCCCGAAAAAATTTAACTTAATCCAATTTTACTTTTAAAATTGAAAATAGATCTGGATTAGATTGGAATTTTTTCGGATTAGATTAGGTATGTGGGGTGCAGGGGCAGATGCCTCTCTCTCGCCCACGTGTAAATATCATGAGCAATTTTTTTTTTTAATAAAAAAATGACGGATTATGTACATATATAAATGTCAAACTTTAATTTGTTATATCTTCTAAAAATCAATGCCACCTTCCACTTATTTCTTGCGGGGAATTATTCAGAAGAACCTTCCCTACAACATATTTAAGTGGCGATAAAATCGATAAAATATTATCTTTTATGCAGTTTTACTTTATGCAGTTTTTATGCAATTTAAAATACTTATTTTATTCTCAAATTTCAAAATCACTTTCACATATTTTAAAAAGCGAGGATTATTGCAATCACATAAGATGTAATGTTAATGATGGGGAAAATTAATGTACACTCGTAATGTAATATTTATGAAGAGCGATTTACTTCTCCCGTGTCTGTAGTTCAACAAACCCTATATCGTTCGTCCAAAACGTAGATAACTGCGTGATCTCTAGTGATGTATCTGAAATACCCGTTGCTGAGATGAAGTTGTTGTGGGAAATTCCTGCGGGTATACTTCGTTATTATCGTGTGGCTATGTAATATTCAAAGTCCCGGTAATCATCATCGTACTCGCGTTGTTCGATAGCTTCGCACAATTATCGTAACGTGCGTTGTTACGGTTAATTGTCGCGATGTTTACATACGAGGTCGTTAAACTCGATAAAGTAGACGGCACCGAGTTTTTCTCTTGTCAAATCGTTGATCGTAAATACGTCGGATCGAAAAAGATATCGCGACTAATAACGTTATACTTAGCGTAGAAAAATCGCTCAACCATAGATCACAATGAATTTTTAATTTAATTGCAACGAGTAAAATGATTTGTTAGAAACTGTCATGAGTTATATTTTTGGTTTATTTTTAAATCAAGTTAATTAATTTGTGAACATTTAAAAAAGAATTTTTTTTTTTTGTAATTATGAAAATTTTTTTAATATTCTTGTACTATATATGAATTGTATGAATTGTTTGTAGGTGACAAATTGAAATTATAATGATAGACTTCTTCGTTGTTATGTTTAATTGATTCTCTGTGTGGCAACTTGAACGTTCAAAATACGTCGAATAATACGAGCGTCATTTATCATGCTTAGAGACTAACTGATTTTCGATCCTGTCTTTGTACGAGACAGGTATCCGCATGAACAATATCAGAACTAACGTCGTCTGTTTAACTGGTCTATTGTGCTTCAAGTCGAGCTGAGAATACGTCGAATAACCCGCTTCGTCTCTCTTGTTTAGAGACCAAATGACTTTCGACTGTGCCTTTGCGCAAAACAGAGATTTGTGCGAGTAATATCGAAGTCTTAACAGAGACGAGGTAATGAATTTAGAGAGTTTACAGGAAAATCAGAAAGCTAAATTGAACTATCAAACTCACACGATAAGAATTTCTCATTTATATATATGTATATATTAATTAATTAATTAATTTATTTATTTACATATATACATATGCACATATAAATAAGAAATTTTTATTTTTTAGGTCCATAAATATCGCTACTTTAACGTGCTCAGCGTTGATAAATTGATCATTATCATGTATTATAGTTCATAAACTATGTGTGAGTGTGATATGGATCATAGTAATATCAGAAAACACACACACATATATCATCTCACATGTTGTGAATATATCATAAAACTCCCCTCAAAAAATAGTGAGACAAGAACATTTTTCTTTTTCTCTTACGTATATTTTTTTATTTATGTGCAACACGGATATTAAGAAAAAAAAAAATTTTTTTGACAACAGTTATTTTTCCGAAATGATAAAAGAATTGAACGCAAATAATACTGCGTATTCTATTCTATGCGACTGTGATAATCGTATCTAGTCATGCAAGATGCACGAATTGTCATTAAATAAAGTGATACAAGCGATATAATAACATTTTATTGATATTGCCACCGACAAGAATCATTTTTCCACATTTAAAATGCGTAGCTTTTATCATTTTGCAATCAGCATTTCAATGCATCAAACGTTAATAATTTAAAATCTCGAGTCCAATTGAGACAGCCATTTTATATATATTTAAAGTAAAGTGACATTGATAGAGTTTTTAAATTAAAATAGAGAATTTTAATATAGAGAAAATAAAGTTCGTGTTTATTATTTAACAGCTGTATAATTAAATTATCATCTCTATCTCAATGTGTGTGTGTGTGTGTTTTGTATTCATTAAAATCATTTTCATTAAAACTTCCTATTTTAGAGATGTCTATATTTTAAGAGCGTTTCAGATACATTGAATGAGAGAGAATTTAATATCCTAGAAATTGAATTTTGCCTAATGTATGTTTAGACATATCTGCACGGTATACAAAACCAATGCGTGCCAAGCACCCATCACCATATAGTTCATATTTATCTCTTTGTGTCAACTATATTGCCTCATTTACACGTTGTATTTCGAACACTAATCGTCTGTAATTATCTATTTATGCAAGCCTTTTGGTATATCTTCATATATTTTCACAGAGATAATGTTTTCTTTATATGAATACGTTATAAGTTGACAAGCCAAGTGATCTCTTTGAAAAACACAAATAAAAGTTAAAATCATATGTTGCAAAGTTATATTTTGTTTAATAAACATAATTTTGTCCTTTATTAATGAATCGTATTATATTGTTGTTGTATTAACGTAATATTTTAGGAGTATAATATATTAAAAGAATATACCTCTCACTAATCCTTTAAGAAGCTTAGCACTTTCTCTACTTTATCTAAAAAGGTTTACTTAACGTCCTCAAACGTTCGAGCTGAGAGATTTCATATTATGTGCAAAACCCTTGCAAAATTAATCCTATCTACTTCTCAAGCATTTCCTAAAAACGCGAGAAGGAAGCTTTCAACTTCTTGATTGATCCGATAGTGTTATCAGGACGGTTAAGCGAATCGCAGAAAATTGGATCAGCTGGCGCGAAATCACGCTGATCGAATGTAACGTTCGATGTGACCCGATTGCAGGATATATCCTCGCAGGATAGGTAATCTGACCTGCTGGAGAGGATGCACGCTTACATCGCACGGCTAATGTTTATTACCTGACGTCCTACTACCGGTGGAAGGTCTCCTCGCCGGAGGGTGGTTGTGTTCGCGGGTCCGTCCGTTCGTTCGTTTGTCGGTCCGGCCGTCCTTTCGTTAGGTTCGTTCATTCGAGGTATAACGACGATAGGGGAAGTTGGTCGCCATGGCTACCATGGAGGGGTTTCGATGAAGGAGTTTGGGGGATCGATGCCGCCAGTAGCGTAGCATCAGGTGGCTTGAGGTCGCTCGGCCAACCCCTTCCGGCGGAGGCGTCCAACAAGTGGGGCTCTCCGGTAGGGTGGTTGGCTCTGTTGCCGACCAGCTGGATATATCATGTGACACGTATAGGTCGGGAATTCTTTCTAGTCTTCCTAAGCTAGCATGACCTCGGTTACGTACACTTGATGTATTTCCGCAGATAACCGGATGTTCCGATGACATTTGTCAAAAAATGAGTTTATTTAATATACACGCCTTCTTGAAGTGGATGCCATTTATACATCTTAGCAACCAGAATTTTTTTTTTTTTAATAATTTTACACCGGTTTTAAACAGAGGTTAAAAACCTTGGAAATGTTAATAAAATAGTTTGGATTTTTTCAATTTTAAAATAATGGACTTATTAAATAATTCCGTCACTATAAGAAATGTTTTATACATGATACGAATTAATGGCTAGATATGATAATATGATAATGATAAACCATGATAATAGACAGGCTTAATTAAATTATGAATCGTTGTTCGCGAAATTACGGACCGTGCGAATTCGAATTTAATTTACCGCTTGATACTTTCTCGCATTACTGTGAGCAATTGTTTTTTTCCCCGCGGGAGAAACACCCCAGTAGATTATAGCAATAAGCCAATAATCTCATATAATTACGTTGTTAAAAGTATACTTTATATTATACAGATAGGTACATTATTTAAGTCGTTATTTAAGAAGAGTGAAAATGAAATGAAACGCCTTATACTAAAACATTATATTAAAACATTATATTTTATAATATAATATACCATTTTGTTTTTTTTAATTTTTTTTTTAATATATTTTTTAGATCCATTAAAAATAGTAATGTATGTATAGCACTTCTTTTACAAATTTTGACACATGTAACTAATAAATCTTTTAATAATCTGATTTTGAATTTTTATAAGAAATACATACGTCTTTAAGAAACATTCCAGGCTAGGTTATTGATATTCGCGAAATGCATTTCAGATATCATGCATTCCATTACCTGGACTCTGCATGCATACTAAATCGAGCATTTAATGACCATTCTAATTACCAGGCAAAGAATTATATTAGTACCTTTTGGAATACTAACATTCTCATTATTTCAAAATATAATAAAGGAAGAGAGGAATTTGTACTTTCGTCTCCTAAATTTCTTTTTTTTTCTATTTTTTTTTTATTTTTTCAATGAAATCAATTCATCAAAAATAATAATCATAACTACAGATTCCTTAAGTTGAGAAACGAGAATTTTTATTTGTAGGATCATTTAAAAAATTTTAAATAATAATTTGTTATTTTTATAAAAATGTTATTGCAGAATCTCTTGTTGGATTAAATTTTGCAACAGCATACGAATGATAATCTAAGTTTAACTGAATTCTACTCAGACAACCGCGAGAAATACAATTAACCCTTTCGGTACGGAGGGGCTGGCCGCGGTTATACATTCGTGGGACGAGGAAGTTTTCCACGAGAGGGGTTGCACTCTACGGCGGCGTAAGCCGCGAAAACGTGTTTTGCAGCATTCATAGAAATTTCGTGCGTGATTGACACTAAACTTTTCATTCGGGCCGCGACAGGCATCGGTGACTGATGCGGCATTTAACGTCTTTAAAAACATTTCTAAAATGTTTATACTGCTTTGTCGTAACCTACACATATCCTCAGCCAAAATCAGATTTCGACGGAATCTTATCTCGCGGATAAGAAGGAAAGACAGACAAAACAGGCATAGCGCTTAACGTTTTAAAATCATCTATTTCTTCATAATACATTAATTAAAGAGAATGGAGTTGATATAAATAATATGTTTCAGTATTACAAAATTAAAATAAATAACAAAACTAAGGGTATAATATAATAAATTACAAAGCTAATAGTGCAACTTGGTGTGATAGATTTCGAAACAAGGAGAAACGCACAAGCCCACATTGCATTGTTCACACTGATACATCGATTCACGTCTCACACCACCAGCCGCACATACAACGCATCTTCGTTTTCGATTTTTCTTCTCCGACTGGTATATTGAAGGAAAATGTCTCCCTGTGAGCCTTGTAGGATAATTATTCCCTGACCTGCTGCATCGATGATGTTCATGATTTTTGTGATATTCGTGTAAAATTTCTTTGATCAGCTGAAGCTGAAATTTCGCCATTGATATTTGTATTTTTGTGGTGTCCTTATATAGACAGAATGCGTTCCAGACGCAAATATCAATCAAGTGGAAAAAGTATTTCCGATACCATTTTAAACTTTTGCGAGTTGCATCGATAGTACTTATCACCATATCTGATTTGTCGATTATGCCCATTGAAGAATTATAATCTATTACGCATTTTGGCCTTAGAATAAATTCATTTTTTCTTGACTTTTTGGTACTTCTGCAAACTCTTCGTTATGGATAGTAGAAAGCATATAAAATTCCTTTCTGTCAGACCATTTCATTGCCAATAGATTTTCAGATGAGCGGAACACTGCCTCTCCTTTCTTCAATTTATCATTTATCTTCGGCATATCTTTTCGTCTTTTCTGCACTGTGCCACAGGCGTTCGTACCTTTTCGTGGAGTAGATTAAACAATGTGGGACTTGAAAACCAGTTGTCCAGATAAACAGTATGGCCTTTGTTCAGGAAAGATTGCAAAAGCGACATTACAATGTTCCCTGGCTTGCCAATATATGGATATTCGGTAGTTACAGAAGTACTAGCCCCACAATAAATAATTATATCTTGGATATAACCTGTTTTGCAGTCACAAAGAAGGAATGATTTTATCCCAAATCTACTGCGTTTCGAAGGGATATATTGCTTAAAAGACAGACGGCCTTTGTAGAGGAGTAGGCTTTCGTCTATACATAATCTTTGGTATGGCTGAAACGCATTGCTAAATGATGTTCTTAACATTTCCACTACTTCATTTATTTTGTGTAAACGATCAGTAGTGTGGCCGACTATATCCGTAAAATGCAACATTTGCAATAATGAAAAGTAGCGATCCCTACTGATAATTACACTAAAAATATCGCTTCGGAGAAGCTTATCTTTAGACCAGTATTCCTTTAAGGATAGCTTTTTGTTTCGCGTCATTAATAACGACGCAGCAATAAAACAATATAATTCATCCACATCCATCCCTTCTGAAACGTCCAAGTAATCCCTTTTAAGCTGTCGACACCAGTATTTGTTTGTTTTTCCACAATAAATTTAACTAAATCTTCAGAAAAAAGCTGTCGGAAGTAATCTAAAATTCTTGACGAACGACCTAAATTGTTCCCTACTAATCCCGAATGATGTGGCGTAAAACTATGAATTTTTGGACTATGTTTCTTAGATGTCCATTTTATGCAAGAAGGAGTATCAAATCGTACTTCAGGCATTTCTGCTTCTTCGGACTCCGAGGTGCTAAGTACACGTACCGGATTGTTTCTCCTCCTTTTTCGAAATGCTAATAAATATTCATTTTCTTCTTCAGAATCACTTTTTGAAGCAATGATTTTCTTTGTCCATTGTGCTCCTTTCAAACGTTTTACACTCATCCTGGGGGAACTAAATTCAAATTGTAAAAGTCATACATTCAAAAATTAACAATATAAACAGACATATCAATTTGTTTTCGTAGCTTATCTATAAAGCAGCTAACGTAGCTAAACCGTATCCCGACGATTAGAAAAGCCGGGAATTTTAAACACAGAATAGTAAAGTAATGCGTACTATAGAGAGTAATCATACCCACATACTTTACGTGGGTGCCACTAGGCGGCAGTGGTAGCACCCACATAACTTTCTGAGGATGCCGCCAATTGGCGACGGTAGGATCCAGAAAATGTTTAGTGGATGCCGCCAATTGGCGACGGTAGGACCCAGAGAATGTTTAGTGGATGCCGCCAACGGGCGGCAGTAGTACCGAAAGGGTTAAATCCGAATAATCTTTCCGTCGTCGTTGCGTTGATTAAAATCTCAGTTTCTCTCTCTCTCTCTCTCTCTGTCTCCCATTGTCTTTTACACACTACCTTGTCGTACGCGAAATCCGCAATACACATTTTGCATATTTGAAGTGCGCCATGCAGGTTTCATTGCAATTTCCCTTGTGTTCTATCTCTCTGGCCTGCCCTCAGGGTAGCCTTGTTTTTCATGATAAAAAGAATAGGACTAAAAGAAATAGAAAGAGTCTTATCTGCTTTCGTGTACGGATGCTGAACGCACTACTATAGACTAGTAAGAGGGCGAAGAGAGCAGTTTCTGAAAGTACAATTCTGAAAAGTAGATGGGGAAAAGGCTAAGGATCGATGCTTGTGAAGTAAGAGTGAACAAGTGCGGAAGAATACGGTTCGCGTCGAACGCTTCTGTTTTCTATAGATGCATCTATTGCATCGCAATGCCATTTCTCTTATTAGATTTCTTACATTCGCCTTTCCTTCTGATTATTAAAGAAAAATTATTCACGTCATTATTAATAACAAATTTGTTACACTTTGCAATATTGCAATACATTTGAATGTCATAATTTTTAGAAAACTGTAATATTTAAATTAAAAATTTTAATTGTGTAATTAATTGCGAACTTAATAAATGCACTCTATAAAATCTTTTTACTATCTTTCAAACAGTTAAATTTTACGAACGTGGAAATATATAAAATTGAAATTTTGAATAAAATAAAATTAATATAATCTTTGAATACAATATAATATAATATAATATATATAAATATTATATATAAAATTATCAATAACAAGTTTATTATTATACTTTGTCAGATTGCAGTACATTTGCATGTCATAATTTTTAAAAAATTACAATATTTAAATTAAAAATTTTAATCATACAATTAATTGCAAACTTAATAAATACACTCTATAAAAGCTGTTTACTATTTTTCAAAGAGTTAAATTTTACGAACGTGAAAATATATAAAATTGAAATTTTGAATAAAATAAAATTAATATAATCTTTGAATATAGTATAATATACTGTAATATAATATATCCAAATATTATATTTTAAAATGTATAATTATACACAAAAATGTTTAACATGTACAAATATTATAAATATAAAATATATATAAAATAATCAGAAATCATCAATGTAAAAATTTTACCAAATGGTAAACAATTACTATCTGTTATATTTTGAATTGATCTCGGACAATTTATATAAAATAAAATATATATGTTTATAACAAAACAGAAATTTATATAATGTCGATTACATCGCAATTTTCCGGACAAAGGAAATATGAGGTTTTGCAGTGATCGCGTTTGAAGTGTTCTCGTAGCTAGAATGGAAGAATTCCAGGAGCATTTTCAGGATAAGAAAAAAATAATCGCGATATCAAGCTTTATAAAACGACTGTAGCATTCAATCGTGGAAAGTAAATAACAGTACTGACCATTATTTCAGTTTGAAATTTTGTAAGATTATTTGCTCGATGTGTAGCGAACAATTTTGTTAACAAGATTAAATTACACATTATATATACACATTACTTTAGAAATTAAATACGAATAATACATATACGAACTATATGAATTAAATTATAAATGATAATAAAAAGTATGCTTTTTAATGTAGTTATTGTATAATATGCGAGAGAATTTTAATTCTAAAATACTGTTTATTAAAAAAATATCTCACGCTACACGTCTGTAATTTTTATTTCTGCTTGAAACATTGTTTCGCGATTGTATACGCAACAATATTTGAGAGAATTTTTTTTCCATTCTCGTGGCAACATTCATTTGGCAATCAATTCTAATAGACAGATAGAATTGTAGCTCGTGCGAACGAAATTTTATTGGCCGGCGATTGCCATTGAATGACAGATTATCGACACTGATGACATAATTATCGACGCATACGCATCTCTCACTGTTAATAAGCATAAAGAATTATCGCGATAAATGCCAATTTTATTCCGCATGAATTGCAAATAATATGCAAGAAGATTCGCATATTATTTCGCGATCGCAGAGAAGAACGAATATCGACAACGTTTAGCGAAATAAAAATGTATGATTTTTCTCGTTTGAAAGTGATGTTAACGTATAGAGTATCGATGGTATTATCGTTTATAAGCTCGCAGTTAAAAATTATGTCTTGAATGAAATAGAAGTCCGCGTGCGGCACAGATGGCCGAAGGAAGAAACCTTTCGCGTTCCAAAGCTCGCAACGTGCAGTTTATGTGAGAAGTTGTTAGGTAACTTTCTACATTCACTATGCGTATCCGCGAAATATTTTTCACGAGGTACACTGGAAAAATGCGGCTATGAATAAATCTTCTGTCGGAAATAAGAAGTAGCTTGCTTCAAAATCACTTGAAAAAGCATGTGACTTATAAACATTAAGCAAACGTATCGGATCTTGTCACGTTTTATGACGTAAAAAAATTCTAGTATTTATATTATTTTATTGTATTTGTTTGCGTTTAAATTTTTTATGCAAAAAAATATATACACAATAGGAATGTGTAAAGTGAAAAGTGGAATAGCTCGCTTAATATTCTGTTTTAAATTGAATTTACCGTAAAAACACCAAATATTCAGTGACAAACGAAAGGATTTTTATGCAGAATTGCATTACCAGCTTGTAGAACGCACTATTTTATGAGCAGTAATTTTTTTTGTCTTTTTGAATTTGCAAAATTATAGAAAAATGATGTGAGAATATCTTATACAGTATTTCTCTTTCCATTGATTACATGATCGCATGAAAGAGAAATGCGATACGAGAGATAATCTTCATTCATGTGATAAAATGTGATATTAAATGGTTAATCCTTTGCTTTGATGTATTTTCATTACTCGCGAGTTTTAAACTATTCACTTTTTAATCGCGATTTTTTACAGAATGGAAAAAATCCATTAAAAATGTCGCAAGCTATTTTTTTTTTTACTCCTTCATATCGCGCGTATATAATAGTGATAACGATTCTTATCGCCATTTTATTACCTGGGAAAACATTTGCTGGGTGTTCAATTGTAAATTCCATGCGAGTATAAACTAGAAGCTTTCAAAGACTTTTCAAGACTATTGACTCGATGCTGTAAAGCTCGAACAAAAGGAGCAACGTTAAAAGTTTTCAATATATAAACTTGAATTGTAGATCGCGAGCGCCAACTTTTGCGTCATGCATACGCGTCTGTATCCGTATTGATGCATCATTGTTGGAATCGTTTTAAGTGAACGGCTGCGTGCGTCGTTGACTCGAATCGGATAGCGCGGATGTCGATAGACGAGGTATTCGCGACGCGACAGTTATTTTAATTAAGTCGCGTCATGCACGATTACGAAGGTAACGTGAGGGATTTATGTCAGCACACGCCATGTTCATTCTCAATACATACGTCAAGATATTGACGTATATGTCTATCCTATATTAACATATTCTTGTCATAGAATGTCAATTTTAAACTACATAATATTTGGAATTATTATCGGAATATCGCAAGTTTCTTAATTTTCCATCTTCTAATAAATAATTGGTGATACTACAAAAAAGGTAACACATCTCCGATTTTATCGCCACTTAAATATGTTGTAGGAGAGGTTCCTCTGCAAGAATTCCTTGTAGGAAATAAATGGGAATTAGTTTAAAAGATATAACAAAAATTGAAGTTTGATATTAAAGTATATATATGCTATATATTATTTTTTTCATTAAAAAAAATTGCTATGACATTTGCCCTCCATCCTTTACTTGCACCCAACCTAATCCGAAAAATTTTAATCTAATTCAAATCTATTTTTCAATTTTAAAAATAAAGTTGGGTTGAGTTAGGTTAGATTTTTTAGGGGTGGGGGAATAGGGGGAGGGACTCTGCTCTTCCCCTGCCTACGCATTCAATAAATAATATTTTTTAAGACAAGGCTTACAAATTTGTGTAGTTGCATGTTGAAAATTATTAACAAACTGCGAGAACCAGGTGAAACACATTATTGACAAAATATCCATGGTCGTGTACCTATCTCATAAATGTAAACAAACTCTTTTCCCACGTCTTTTACAGTGTACACAAACTTCATTTTTCCTAATATTACTTTATAATATCCGAGAAAAACTGTGAAACTTTAATTTGTTATATAATCCTAAACTAATACCGTCCTCTATTTCTTGCGGGGAATTGCTCAGAAGGAGCCTCCAACTTACAACATTAACTTAAGTGGCGATAAAATCGGAGATTAGAAGACGTATTATCTTTTATGAAATTTTACCAAATAATTAATGTTCTTCTGTAGAAACGTAAAAAGATATTTTAGGCTCTTATTTTTTATAATTCCTGATATATATAATCTTTTTTTATAATAAAAATTAATTTTTTGCAAATATACTCGATATGATGTATCACATTGCAATGTATCTTCGAAATGTCTAAAGCATTGTAATTACCCATTTGATCGGTGTAATACCACGTCATTATGTCGCTCGCCTTAATGGGTTCTTTGCTTTCCTCTTACGCATTTGCTAGCGACATTACCCGCCTGCATCGAGAAGCCTGCATTCACGAGAGCAAAAGCGTTTGCAGCAAGTAACGGCGGTAAACTCGATCGTAGAAAATAATCTTGTCGACGACACGCGCGCTTGTGTCTATCATGCATACATATATGTATATATATATATATATACACACGACGACCAACACTTATACAGGACGCCGCTCGTAGACTCATCGATATTGACAAAGTTACGTGCAGTCTCCCACGCGATAGTATGGCTGCCTGTCGTTCGAGGAAAATAGTCTTTCAGAGTTCATCAGCCGTAGGTGATAGAAACCGACCGTGTGCCGGACGCACACACGGGGTATAACTAATTTAAAGCCCGCGAAAAATCTCCATACACCGCGTATATAACGCCTCACTCATCTATGATGCGATATATGGTGATATGATAGCTCTTTGATATAATATGAAAATGTTATGAGTCGTTAAAAAAAAAATAGAAAAATTATTCTTATCCTTTTGTTTTCATGCAGTGATTATCTCTTCTTGTCTATGTTTTTAGAAAAACACAAATAATAGGAAATGGAATTATTTTATTTTATTTTTTTTTAAGCTGTTTCAACGTGAGTTAAATAAAAGTGTTTTGAAGTTAAATGACTTTAGTGAAATCCCCTTTTTCCCCGTGTTTTCTAAAATATTGAACCTTCTCTTTATAGTTTGGTTTCTCTTTATCATGTCACGGTACCCAACTCGCTTCATAGTTTCATACTAATATATATGCATGTTGTTACAAGCAAGGATAGAAGCATACCACCCCCTTGTCTTGATAAACGCATATATATATATATATATATATATATATATATATATAATCTATACCCATACGCTGCTCTGTGATACGTCATGCGATAAATTCATATCAGCCTCGCACGTTAGCTAGACATTTAGGTAATCCTATATTGGTAGCCTATAGTTATGTTCGATTGTTGTTATCTGGCATTCAATTCAGACATTTCGTGTAAGATATCGGATTCATCATTGCTAGCATTACAATATGCTAAAAAGATAATTGATTTTACATTAATATAATAATTTTGTAAATAAAATAAAAAATATGGTTTTAATCTGTCTAATTTTAATTCTAAAATTATTTAGATATTCATTTGCACGGAAATTTTATTTTATTTTTTGATACATATAAACTGCAATTTTATAATATTTTATTTATCTGTCAATTATCTGTTATTAAGAGAAATCGATATTTTCATATTTTCTTGAACAAGCATTTCTTTCGATGAAATAAAAATGTTCACGGTAATGACGTATGGATGAAAAGTTTTTCTCATTCCTCTCATATTTTTTCAATTATTTTATCGAAATACATAATATCTATCTTTAGCGAAGTACAAATTGTCCGCGAAGAACTTGGACGGAGATATTTACCGGGGGAAGAAAATTCATCGCGAGGAAAATTGCGAGAAGCTCTCGTAAAATTACAGCCGATGGGAGCTTGTCGAAGCATGGTTGGGTAATTGTGGGGCGGCCCATCGTCCGTGAGTAAAGCGAAATTATTCTCATCCCGTTTTCTGCGGTCGCGTTACGACCGGTAGTATTATTGTCCGGCAGATCCCGCGATAATGCCGGGACACGTTGACACAGTGGTTCCTTGCTGACGCCTTTGTACCCGCGAAAATCCCGCAACTTAAGTGCCGCTCGAGGAGTGACTTTACCGGCGGTTCGCTTGCGCTTTATGTCACGGAACAAAGGAACCTGGTCGCGATAAACCCGTTCGCGGATAGATTCTGCGACAGTCGAGTCGAGAATGCAATATATTTGCGTAATGACAGATGAAAAGAGCCTTGAGATTGCGATTAATATAATGGACACACTCAGGTTTTTCGCACACATCGAGAATTTGGAGAATGATGTGCTCTCTTGATGGTCTTCTTAGAGCACAGCTTCGATAGTTCTTTGAAACGAATATTATTCTTTTCGCATTTTATTTTTCTATTTTTTGACATATCTTTTGCGGAAATAATCGCGGATATTCAATTCAATTAATTCATGGTCGATTCAACAGATCGAAAGAGTTGTCGAGAGAAGACTCGGCGAGTGATGGTTGGTGGATTCGGGCTGATAGGTGGTTGGTCGTGACCGATCAGGATTATCTAGGCTCTTGAAATTTACAATTTGAGATGAGGGCGTGGTCACAAGATCATGGTGGATTAATAGCGAAATACGCGCTTTATAACATTGTGTAAAATTTTTATTACCGTATGCTAATTTATAATGAAATGAACGAGTAATACGCGAAGTCTACTTGAATCATTTATAGGTCATAAAGATTAGTATGTTGTTCGCATAAATTTCAAGATCGTTAAAGTTAAGTACTACACATCTCTTTAGGAGGTTGTTGACGAGCTAATTTTTGTATAATTGCTTTGTAATGCTCGAATTATTAACTTGGCAAATTTAATTATATATTCTTCTGTAGAATTTATTATTTGTGTGGAAATTTTATTTGTTTTTATTGTTTTTTATTTGATACGCAAGTTGTGATATATATAATACAAAAATATATCGAAACTAAAATGATGTAAAATAATTGATATTTAAAAAAAATAATTATTGGAAAAAATTTATTTAAAAAACATTTTTTTTTTTAATTTAATTTTTATATGAATAATCTATACAATTATAGTGTGTGTATCTAAAATATACATATATCATAATATACCATAATATGTGATATTGGAATATTTAATAAATATTTAATAAATATATATAAAAATATTATATAAATATTTTATTAAGTATTTTAAATATATCTTAAAATAAAATCTGAAATATTTTATATATGTTGAATGATACCAAAATATTGAATGGATCATTATCGTGAACAAATAATAAATTTTAAATTATAAATTATCCCCATATAATGGTTGTTTCGACGTTATGCTATCTCAGGCTACTTCTACCTTCTCGTTATTGCTTCTTTATTGCATTCTCTTTATTACTTCTTTATTGCATTTATTTGCGAAAACACGATTTAATTACAAGTGCACGGTATTTTCGATATTATTAATCGTACTTCATTATATTATACGATGGAAGAACAATATGAGAAGAAGTGATTTCATCAATATTCAAAAACATCATGTTATTTAATTCCGGCATATTTGATGGTAAGCTCTTTTAATTTAAATGCTGATACTACACAATATTATGTGAGTTGAGCTAAGATAAGATGCAATAAAATATCAAAAAGTACATAATTGAAATTTTGTATTACAAGTATATAATTATATATAATACATTATATTTACAATATAAGCAAAATACATGTACTATTAATAAACAGTCGATTTATTATACTTTTTCGTTGCTTGACTCTAATATTTATTACCGTGATGTTCTTCATTGTTTATCGCGAAAGTTAATCAATTCACTTATATATGAGACCTGATAATTGCTAATGGTCATAATAAAAGGAAATTATCGTATTTCGAGAAATATTACGACGATACATGAAACAATATATCGATCGCTGCCTGCTGGCTTGAAAGAGAGAGAGAAAGAGAGAGAAAGAGAGAGATCCCACAACCCAACTGACAATACGGTGACTGCGTATAAACATAAACATAATGTTTTTATATGTATTACTCATATGTTTTTATATGTAGTCAGTGATCATCCTGTTGTCAGTCGCGTAGCGAACAGGCAGCATTGCGTATCGTTCTCCGTCTCTCGTGTTACTATCGAAATTCGAGTAATTGATTAACTCTTGCGATAGACGACATATAAAAATATCACGACTATTTGATGTGAGCAATGTCAAGTCTATTAATGAATCAATTCTTTATTAGTACAGATATTTCGTGAGATTTATACATTGGAGACATTATTATGTTAGCAATATAAAATTTTGATTATGCCTACATTGTGATAGTTTATCGCGTCTTAACTAACATTAACTCGTTTCGTTAATTTTGCGCAGTATTAGCATTAACGCAAGAGATAAAGCATCGTTATTGCGTGTAGAGCAGTGTTTTTTTTGGATCGTAATCTTTTTCAAATCGGATTATAATTTTTGTGTTAATCTTTTATCGCAATATAATAAAGCGCGTCCCGTATGCCATCAATATTGGAATTTTTCCGTCCAAAATTTCGCGCGATCATCATATATTATTAATCAATGCACGTGCAAACATAATTAATATATTTTCGCGAGTGAGTGTCATAAAGGAGTAATAAAAAGTTAAGAAGAGAGGAAGAGGAGGATAGCATCGAGCGACGGCAGAGCAACTATGGGGTAAGTAATTCTTATAATTTATTGAGTTTATTATTTGTTTATTGTAAAGTTAATTTCTTTGATATTTTTGATTTTAATTGCTGTAATATAAAAAATGTGCATATATAAAAAATATTCTAAAATTATATTTTGAGAGAAATTTAAAAAATATCTATAATTAAATATTATATCAATTAATATTTTATAATGATTTGCATGTGATGATTGCATATGAATTTAATGCGAGATATAACCGTGTCATTTGATTATAAAATGTAATTAACTACAATACTTGATAGATATTAACAATAAAATTTAATATATTTTGAAAAACAGCTGTTTTATTTCGATTTGAACGTAATATTTTTTATAATAAGATCGAAATTTTTTATAATAATTAAAATACCGTTTACTCTTATCTTGATAATATGTTTCAAGTTAAATTTGATTTGTCGTTAATTTAACAAGCGTATAAAAATTTATTTACTTTTTATCAGTTTTTTTTTTAATTATTTTAAAAGCTCTCCTATAATAAAAAAAATTAACAGTGCTTTAAAATCTTTATACAATCTTTTCTGAAGTTGTTGGTTTTCACATTGATGCACTGTACTCTCGTTGAAAATCTGAGCACATATTATTTTCCTTCTTGAATCATTCAGCTGGAGCAAATTTCTCGCGAAATTCTAGAAATCCTTTACCATGTAGTTTCAAAATGTCGACGAACATCGACAGACGACTGGCTAATTTGAAAGCTTTGTCGATAAGTGCACTGAGTCCACATGGAAAGTTATTTTACAAAGTTTCGTTCCGGAATTTTCGGTGAAGCGAAGGCGGTGGAGAGGAATTTCGAAAATTCTTATTGCGAAGACACGCGATGATATATAAAAAAAAAATGTACAACTTGAGCGCTTCAACTTTGAATAACGTAATAACGAAAATTGATATGTGTTTCGTTAATCTTACTGATTTATTAAAAACACTTTTGCTCACTCTTACATGGCCATTTTTTTCAACGTTGATACTTAGATATATATCAGATTAAACAATTTAAATAGTGAATTTAATATTTAAAAGGACGACTCAGTAGCCATTGAGCACATTCTATATTCATTGAGGACAAGCAATATACGGCTAATATTGTAACAATAGACAATTTCTGATCAATAGGTCAAATTGACATGTATCTATAATCAATGAGTACGTTTTCGACGAAAATGAGACAGCTTATGGTTACATTCCCATGATAATTGTTGAATTAGATAGGGTATCGTCAATCGTGGTACAATTAAATAATCATTTTAAGTATATACGTGTTTTCGATCGTCTAATGTCTAATTGATAGCAGTTATATGAAGTATCTTGAAGGATCGAAGAGGATGTGAAATGGTCCTTTGGGGTTACTCTTGCATATGTATAAGGGTGATATAACAGTGTCAATAGGTCTCTAATTATTTAGAGCTATTTGTGGATGTATTAATGAGGATTCCAGGCTAATAATTAAGATTATATTTGTGTAATATTAAATAAGCAGTAAATAATCGCAGTCACACAAATGTCAAAATACAATAAATGACGTTTATTGAATGAAAATTATATTATCTTGAAAATATGTATCGTAAAATCAGGTTACACAAACAGTAATTACAGAATATTAGCTTAGGAAACAATAACAGATAGAGAGTATTTTTAATATTGATTATACATATTTTTAATAGAAATATAAACTTGTTTGACGAAGACGAACAGAATAATCAAGTTATATAATTGTCCATGTATTTAGTTGAGTATTTGTCTGTCCCAGAATATAATTTTGCATGAGGATTGTTGATTATTATTGTATTTAAACACATGTAAATTAATTTCTATATGAAATCATTGTTGTATGAGAAATAGGCATGCATTGTTGTATGGAAATTGCGTGTGTATTACGTTGACGTGACTGAAATCACGCAGCTTTAATTTCCTCAAATTAAATAGTGTACATAATTTACGTAGACTTTAAATTGTAGCAAAATAAATTTATTTATACGATTTATAAGATTTTGATTTGTTTTTTGGGAAGAATTATTTTGAAACGTAACTTGAAAGGAAGAAAATTTGCAACAAAGTGCTATATTTGATGCAATATTAATGCAAATGTAATCAATGTATTATAATTATAAATATTTTGCAATATAATATTTTTCTTTTCAATTTAAAGTCTTTCAAAAAGATATGAAATGTAGAAATATATTTTTTCACTTATGTATATGAATTTATTGAACTCACCCGAGGGCACATTTCTTTTCTTTTTTTTTCTTTTTTTTGCATGGTTTGCTTTGTTGTAGATGGATTTTATAGGCAACTTTGTACAAAAACTGATCGTTTACTCAAATGAATCAATATTATCTTGCATCGGATAAAGCAATATAAGCAAACAAGGTACGATACAAATTGCTACAAAGTGTTACAAAGTAAATGACGACCATTTATACATATCAATATCTTGCATGATTGTTTTTCATCTTCTTATCATATCAAGCATAGATTCGTTAATATTTAGAACATGATATAATACATATTATGTATAATTTATCTATGGCATAACTTTTTTAACTTTTTAATTATTATTTGAGAAATAAGATAACTAATTTATTTTTAGCTTTTGAAGCTGCAAGAATATCCTCTTTTTATTAACATATATGCTTATATGGTGTAGAGTGTAGAATCACTACAGCTGATAAGAGAAACTAACTGTCGGTATTGCATGATAAACATACACCGGTAACTTTGTCAGACATCTATCGTACCGACATAATGCTGATTGATAAGGAGAACAGAAGCGTTTCTTATCAACGATGAATCTATATCATTTTTAGTCGTAAAATCTTTAAAATAAAAATTGACTTACGATGTGATAAACAGCATTTAATAAATGTTGAAAATAGTTTTTACTTGAAACAAGAAGAAATCAATATTAGTCAATATTATCTTGTATTTTCTGGATGAGGGAAGAGATCATTATCTCTGAAATGTTATTTAATATTAACTGATAAAAAACAGTCTCAGCTTTCAGACTGATACTGACAGCTTAAATGATACGGCGATCATAGATAAATAAAATATTATTTTAAAATCATCATGCTTATTTGTATCATCTCTTCTCTAACATCCGTGTAGTATCCTCTTCAAGATTAGTTTAGTCACATTCATCAAGATGTTAACAATTGTTTTTTTTTATCTATGTATATCCTTTTTCGGAATTTCCTTATTTTTCTTTCGCTCTTTCGTAATTTTTTTTATGAACATACGGTTTCTTTAGCTTTATATAAGATGATATTTTTGCAATGTCATTTGATTGCATCAGTGAAGTTTCTTCAGCTGGAATCGCTTAGAAGATTTATCTTGTCTTGCTTTTTGTCTGACATATGGATTGCTTAGAGGTCGGTGAGTATATATGATTTATATTTTGTTATATATGAAAGGGAACCGAAACATTTAAAGAATTTTTTTTTGAATGAAGATTTTGCTTTTTTATTTCTGCGATAGGTTCTTATCAGCCTATTTTTTCGTTGTATTGTATAATAAATATCGTTTAAGATACATAATAGATTTCGTTCTCTCGATCAATTCTTTATATTAATAATAAAAATCAGTAATTATATTGATAAAGCAAGCATTTACTGTTTTTGTGAATGCAGTGAGTAAGAAATTATCTTCTTAATATTTTAGTTTCCACATAAAAAAATATGGAAACAAAATGGGAATAATTTCTCAACATTATCAGCTGAAGATTTTAACAAGATTTTTAAAATTCATCATCGTCTATTAATTATTTCCAGATAATGTTATCGATAAAATTCAAGTGCTACTGGATTTAAGTATTATCGTAGATAACTTCGTTTTGTGTCGAACTGTTATCTATGTTAAATAAGTTTCACTAGATATGTAGTCGCGTTATACGTAGGGTCACTACGGCTGATAAGAGACTGTAACTGTCGGTACTGCCTGATAAAACACTGGTAACTTTGTCAGGCATCTATTATATCGACGTAATGCTGTTGATAAGGAGAACAGAAGAATTTCTTATCAACAACAAAGGATGAGGAGTCTGTATAATTTTTAATCAATAAAATGTTTTAAAAAATATTAATTTATGATAAACGGCATTTAATAAATGTTGAAAATAATTTTGAGCTGTCATTAATACGTTTTTTCGTTGTATTGTATATTATTTATTAGAATCTTTTTAATTTTTATCATTCGGCATTTATTACATCAAGTATCTTTATATTATATTTATTTTATTGAAAGTTTTTTGTCAAGTCTTCTGTTTTTATTTATATAATAAATCTATATATTTCTTTTTTAAATTATTTGTGACGGATAGAATATAGTTTTATCTTTTCTGTTTTCTTTTATAATACCCGTGTATTTTGCTTTTAAAAATATTTTTCCTGTACATTAGGATTATCGCTAAAAATGAACAGTAAAACTCTGTATGATAAGTTTTATATAATTTTATTTTATTCAAATAAAAAATTTATATTTGAAAAATTTAAATAAGTATAAAATTAAATTAAATATTAACAATATACATAGCTTAATCGAAACTCGAACTCTTTTGCCATCTTGTTGCTAACTGACTAAGAAATCGATTCGCCTTTTACCTGTTCACAACGTTGTCTGTTCGGCTTGCAAACACTATGTGTCGCGAAAAAACTTTTGTGACGTCATTTCTCCCACCTTGTAAGCTACCGCTGATAGTGAACTGCATCGATTTTATTGTATGTATTGCATGCTTGCAGAAACAGTTCCATTTTGACTTGGGTAGCGAGAGCATGGATGACATTTGATGACATAGTCTATACTCGTTAGCATTTTCAGTTTAGTATATTAGTCGGTTAAATCAGTAATTTAGGTAATTTAGGAGATCTCTAATGAAGAAATATTACATCTACACTTTACGAACAAACAATAGATATAAACGTGATTTATTTAAGAAGAAGTCATGAATATTATTTCACTGAAAATAATGAAATTGCATTGTGGAGACTATTGGAATTTTAGTATACATTGTTCGATATTTTCGATACATTGTTCGGATTTTTATCCCGTATTTTGCATTACTACATGACTGTGCTCCTGAAATTATTCAATATTGCATTCTTTTTTTTTTTTTTACTGGATAAAAGAATTTCGAGGTATTTTTTTTTTAATTCTCTTTATTTTACCCATAAAATTTATTTTTAATAATAAATTTATAATTTTTACCATACAAATTTATAAAGGCATGTCTAAATTATAAGACTAGAAAAATACCGATGATAATTATTTTTCTTTTAAAAAATACAAGACATATTAGTGAGAACTGTCAAAATACAAGAAATATAAATAATTATTATTTAACAAGAAAATCTAAAACAGATAATATTGGAGAAATTTGCGAAAGTGTATCATAGCATAATTATATAACTGTAATCAACATTATACATTCATAACGATTCTACGGAGATATATAGGATAGAAAAATATAAATTTATTTGGCAACATGACTTAATCGGTATTCTGCACGTTTAATTCGTAAACTGCACTCGAGGGATGCCTTAGAAATATATGTTTAATCAAATTGCTGGCTCTTGAATTTACCAATTTTTCGAGAAACTTGGTTTGAGCGGTAATGTCGCGGATGAGAGATCGAGATTGTCGTGAGACGATGTCAACACAGTGCCGGCGGATCCCAAACCGCTGAAGACGTTGCCGGATGAGATGATGCCATTCTCTAAGCCAGAGCTACCAAGACTCGCACTCGAGATGGATCCCAAGTGGCTGGATCCCAGATCGGCGTATTCATGTCCAGCTAAGACCCCGGACGAGACTCCGGACGCGAGTCCGGACGCGTACAGACCGGACGAGAGTCCGGACGAGTACAGACCGGACGAGAGTCCGGACGAATGCAGCCCGGATGAGTATCCGGACGAGAGGTATCCGGACGAGAGTCCGGAGACTCCGGAGAGGCCAGTTGCGTAGCCGATTGACGGCGATACGACGCCTAAGGTCGACGGTACTACGTTAACAGATGACACGGGCACGTGCCTCGTGACGGAGACAGGAACGGGCACCGGCTGCGCCACTGGGACCGCCACTGGTTGTGGGACACGGACCTCGACAGGATGCGGCACCGCGACCGGGTAGGGTCGGTCAACTTTGACTGGCACGTGACGGGTGACTTCGACAGGTACGGGATGCGGTACTGGAACCGGATATGGACGGTCTACCTTGACAGGCACGGGCTGCGCGACGGGTACGTGCTTGGTGACTTCGACTGGGACGGGGTGAGGCACCGCAACTGGTACTTGGACCTCGCGATGAAGGGTGACGCCGGTGATGCGCTCGGACTTGGCGTGCGCGAGGTTCGGTACCACGAGACCATTCGAGAGACCGAGACCATTCGAGAGATCGCTTCTACCGAGGATGACGCCGCTACTGCCGAGAGATCCATATCCGCCAAGAGTTCCGTATCCTAGTCCGGATGCGTAGGCGGAGGACAGGCTGTTACCTACAGTGAGTCCCGATAATCCTGATCCGAGTACTCTCGATCCGGTTGAATATCCAGACAGGCCTAAGCCGTAATTCGGGAGGCCGTAACTTGAAACACCGTAATTCGGGAGGCCATAACCCGAGACACCGATATCACCCGTCAGCAGACTCCGTTTGTCTGGCTTCTTCGATTGCTCCTTCGCGGGGGCTGCCAACACGGCAGTCGCCAACAGTATTATCTGTATTTTTGGAAAACAAAATGGATGCTCAGTATAATTCTGAAAATATCTTTAATAACATTTCAGATGAGATGTTATTAAAAATATAATCAAAAAATTTAAACAGCTAATAATTATCTTTTAATTAATGTTGATAGACTTTACACATTGTGTGAATCATCATTAATTTTTCATTTTGTCGTTATATATATATATATATATAATATATATATATCGATTAATTAATACGAAATATAAAATAAAATGTAATTGCGATATTACTATATATTTAATATTGCTATTGTTTATATGTAATTCTTTCAATAATAATACATCTAATAATGATAACTGCAATTTTATTTAAGATAAAAAAATTAAATAAAAATAAATAAATAAATAAAAATTAAATTAAAAATTAAATTTTTAAAAATATATTCTAAGTAACGACGCGATCGAATTACGGTAATAGAGATGTTATTAAAAAGAGATACAACAATTAACCACAATCGCCTTTATATATCGGCGTATACATGGAATATCTTCATCGATACTTACCGCAAAGCTCTTCATTGTGTCTGGTAGTAGTTTCGGATCGAGTGTGCCTTTAGCGCGGTTGGTCGGTGTTTTTATAGTAAATGTCCGGTTCGCGATGTACATGATTACTTTCACTGAAGCTCAAGGAACACGCCCTGCTCCGCGATCCGCGCACCTCCCAATTATTATCCTACAGCCGGTCTCGCTCGGACCATCCGATTCTCCGATCTGACGTAAGAGCGAGATAAACGCGGCAAACTTGCTCCCGAAACGAGTCCAATTCCGCATTATTACGCGGCTGTAACACGCGCAATCGTTTAAGTATAACGCCGCCCGTTTATCTGTCATTCTTTTTTATAAAGGGCCAGCTTTTACCAGCTGAGACATCATGACGCGGTTGGGACACGAGGGCGTGAGCACACGATCGATCGATGTGGTAACGAAACTGAAGCCGGAAAAATGTAACAAAATTTTTTTTACGGATGAATATCATATGATACAATGTATTTTCTTTTATAGAGAAAATAATTTTTTATTTTTATTACATCAATATTTTTTATGTCGTAACATGACACGGATTGTCTTATTTGCAATGTATTTAAAAATATTGGAAGTAATTTAATACTCGTCATTTTGTCATTGTCAAATTTGTCCGGCTCAGCTGTCTCAGCTGGCTTGTCATTGTTGAAAAAGAAATTTCTTTATTACTTTTTTGAATTAGTGTTTTAACTTTTCTTTTCTTTCCCTTTTTTTACTCGCTTATAAAATCTTCTTTACATAATTATATAATATTTACATAATGTTAATTACATAATGTTTATTTAATTTGCAATTAAATAATGTTAATGAAAAGTCTAGATGTTGAAACGTATCTATATATGTATATGTATTCTGCCACTCTACGACATCTAATTTGCATTGCTTCGAGGTTTTAATCGCTTCTTTTTGGATTTCTTTTTGGACGCATTGAAAAAGAGACATTTATATATGGTGCCGACACGTGATGCATTCAGACTGTTATTTATTTTAATAACGATCATTTGCGAGATCCGGCGGCATATAAATTAATCGATTCTTGGATATAACAGCGAGATTCGAAAAAAAAAAGATTATTGGTTTTAAATTATTTATTAATGCTATATCTCTCAAGTATTTATTATCGCGTTTTGATGCGACGATGGAAAAGATCAAAAATCATCGTTTAAGCCAAAATCGAGTTTAAACTTATCATGGCAAACTATAAACTTTTGTTTTTGCGTTCAAAAATAATATATAATAATATACTTAAATTTGCAATGTCTAATTTTCAAACGACAAAGATCGACGCGAGACAGTATCTATGTATTTTATAAATTCGTCGCAAAGCATAGCTCGTGCTTTTTAAAGTCGCTCACGATGCCATATTTTCACGTTGCACAATCCGATGTAAACCGTTTCCGTTTCGTAGCGCAATATAAATCTCCGTTGCGTGGAATAATTCGCAATGGAGTTTCATAACTGTAGATTTTCATCTTCAGAATTGTCTCGGCGAAGATGTACTTTCCTCTCGAATGCATCGTGTCGATTTTCGCATAAAGTGCTTTATATTCATGAGGGCGCGCGTCTCCGTGAAAATGCACTTTATTTATTATAAATTGCACGACGGACACACCGCAGATTTGTATCTCGTGATAAAACGTTAAACATCTCATCGTGTTGCAAACGTGAATAAAAATATTTGATATTTGCCAAATTTTTGTTTGTTTGTCATACATGGTAGGAATTCCGTAGAAGGAAACAATAAAGACATTCGAGAATTATCCGACGAAGATAATTATTTTTTTGCCGCGCGTTAAATTTAGACGATGGGACAAAAATGCTAACTTAGAGATCGGTTCCCGACATCATTGAATAACTGCTATAAAATACTGGTTTACGACGGTAAAGGTAGGGGATAGATTTATTCTAGCTCTAATCGAAAACGGTGTGCTAATAGTTACAAATGAAACTCGAATGGCTAGATATTTGGAATATTAATTATTATCCTTTCCTCTCATTGTAACTTTATATTAATTTTTTATTAAACATCAGTAACCATACATCATGATTAGTTATTAATAATACATTGGCGTCCATATTCTTGCAAATAATCGTGTCAATATTATTTCGCAATTTTAGCATCTTTATATATTCCTTCTTTTGCATGCACCCATAAAATTCCCTATGCAGCCTACTTTGAATGTTGCAAGCCGCAAGATGGGAGATGAAGGGCAGAGGCAACATGTTATGGAAAAATAGAGAGCAATAAAAGGAGCGCTTTTTTCCTTTTTCCTCTTCTTCCGCTACTCCCACGCTGTCTTTCTTCCCGATCCACCTTCTGATTTCCTGTGGGAATCCCGACGAAATTTATGACATCGACCGATTGTCAATAGCTCAATCGATTTTTTCGGTAGTCTTTTAACGCGGGGGTCGTCGTCCTCTTATATTACTTCGGCTATGTGTTGTCCTAAGTAAGTTCGTTATCTAAAGTATTAAAATATGTGTCTGAGGTAGGTTTAGTTGAAAGGCTCTTTTAATAATTTATTCTGGCGATATATTAATATTCTTTCTTTATTAAATAGAAATTATCATTTTGAGCAACGCAAGTCTTGACTAACAATATTTATGATATACTTAAATTATTTGTTAAAATATTTTGAACGTAAAATATTTTATTAACGCAAGGTATATAATTTATACAAGTCATAAAAGGATAAATATTTCGCTGATAATTTTTGCATTAGTCGTTATTAGTCAAAAATTTAAATATTAGACGAAAATTATTATTCGAATAATATTTATGATTTATTTTAATAATAAGCTAATTTTCTCTCTGATTTCCACATTCGAGAGCTTCCACAATTGAAAAGTTAATATTTTGAAATAATGCGTTTGATCTTTGCACGGAATAAATCATGATTTAATACAAATTTAAAATAATTGCGGCATTATATTTAATAAATGAATATAAATATATGCAAATACTTGAAATTTATGCAACGATTTTATGTTTTTGTTACTGCGGTTGTTGCATTCACATATTCAAGACTTTAAACATCGAATACGATATTTAAAATGTTTTTAATTTGTTTTTAATTGAGACTAAAAATTTATATATATATATATATATATATTATTTATTAATTTTGTGGGCGAATCGATCGATCGCGTGTGCGAAATACAGTAGATCGACATCGTAAAGCCGAAGGGGTTGAATCGCCAATCGAACGGAATCATAATTCAGCAATGGATGCGTAATGTGAGTATTGAAATTCATGAATATGAAAATTTCTCGTCACTGGTATTGATTAATAATCACGATAGAACAAGTTTTGGAGAGCAATACGATTGCGCAATGGTATACTCGCTTCACGTGGCCTCGAATCAGCTCAATGAATAATCTGTCCACGATCGATCGAGAAATGGAAGTCTCTAAATATCGCAGGAAACCATAACCGTAACTTTCTGTCATATATTTTCAATCGCACCTATATGGAATTGAACGAAGAAGATCATTCTCGAAGATACGATATCCCATAAATTTGCAGAGCATTATACGAATATTGCAATAACCACAAATATAATAAAGTATAAAATATTTGGAGGATTATTGCCTTTTTTATTATTTTTTGTTATATGCACATATAAATAACTTTTTTTCTTTCAGTTTGTTTTGAAAAATTATGGTTAAAAAATATTGATTAAATAATTATGATTAAAATATTGATTAAATATTGCTTAAATAATCATAATAATTATGATTAAAATTGTCGCAATTTTTATCTTTAGTCATCAAGTTTTGCAAAATTTGTGTGACATAAGATTATGACATAAGATAAAAACTACGATAATTTTAATCATAATTATTTAATCAATATTTTTTAACCATAATTTTTCAAATTTTGCATAAATATTTAATAGTATTCAGTAACATATACACACATATAAATTTTTGCATGAATTTATTTGCACAATTGTATAAATTTTACGTTTATCACGCGCGATCGCCATAAAATTTATCGATAGTCGTCTTTTGTGAGGAAAAAAAATTTTATCGAATAAAGGAGAATCGACGAATGCGTCCCTGAGGAAAACGGGAAGCCAAGAGAAGTGTCGCCTTTTGCAGGAAAGATTCATGATTCTACCGGTTGTCATTGCACACAGCTGCGACCTTTCGATTCCGTTTGCTGATACCCAAAAATAAAAAGGCTCGAAGGTAGACATTACCTAACGAATGCAACAACCGAGCCGGTTTATTTCTCGCGCTTTCGTCTCTTTTTTTAACGAAAAAAGTGCAGTGAATCATTTCGACATTATAAGTACTTCCTGTGGCAATAATTATATTCGGAGTTCGCGATATAAGAATTACATGAATGAATCGTCACGTGAAACATACAATGAGTTTAATTTATCGTTGAGTTTATTTTATTTTTATGAATTTTATTTATCGTTCACATATGCATATTAATTGTTGAAAAAAATATTATAATTAAAAATAATTTTATAATTAATTATTTTGCTATATTTTCTATATAATATAAATGGAACAGATAATATGTATAATATTTATAGTTCTTATTTACAAAAATATTTCAATTTTAATTTTTTATACGGTGTATAAACATTTTCTATATAAATATTACCGTTTTATATTTTATTATATTATATCTGAAATTGGAGAAGAAATTGAATGTTTTTCTATATTTTGTTGCGAATAAATTGGCTTTTGCACCGGCAAATTCCGCGCTCTGGTGAAGCTAATGTGACATACAGCGATGTATCATGTCATGCGAGAAAAGGAAGATTGTAGGATCAAACGCGATGCAAAATGCGCAGTGTCTTCTCGATGCAACAAATATTTTCAAGTTATAGAAATAAATACGCGACGCGAAATAGTTGAGAACTTCGGAGACTTGGTATCGGAGATTCACATTATCATCAGTGAGATAAATAATATTTACAATCTGGTAGAATGTCGTAATTTACATCAGAGGACCACTGAATTTTTCTATAACACAAATATAGAAAGGTGGATATATAAAAATTATGAAACACGCAAGAGTCGTGGGACTCGTTTTTGCGAATCAATCCAAAAGTTTTTCGAGCAACTGTGAAAGATGCTACGAAAACGTGCGTATATTGAGAATAATTTTTTTTTTTAATATAAAATATTAATAATTTTTTTTTAATATAAGTGGAATATTAATAATTTTTTTTAATATAAAATATTATTAATAAAGTCAAGGAGTGAGGGAAACAGCTGTTTATACACTGTTTATAAATTATTAATAAAATTTTGCATATACATATATTTTATTTGTTTATTACCTGAAGACTAAATTGTTGATCGAGCGATCCTTGATTATTATGTAAATTATAGTTTGCTAGATGCTTAGCATTAGCATACGATTAAGCAATTCGATTTCATCGGATTCTGTAAGTATCGATCAACACGTTTCGCTTCTCGTGAAAAATCAGCTGTTTTAAGAGGAGCTCTGCTTATGAGACGATCGAAATTGGCTCGTGTCGACACGAGTGAATTCTCTAACTTTCGCCGAATCTGCATGTACTCGATCCGCGATTAAACTTCCAAAACTCGCTCGCCCGCCCATATTTCGTGAATGTAATCAGTAGAGTTACTTAACGTATTCTTTCTCCTTTTCTCTCTCTTATCTCACATAACAGATTAAAAATGGTTCTCATGTAACGTACTTCTTTCGCGCCGGTTTTTTTCTCTCTTTTCTTACATCATATCGATTTTTTTTTTTTTTAATTTTTTCTTTTTTTCTCTTACGTCACATTGTTGAACATTTATCGATCCTATGATTGAATTTTTCTTTTAACAATCAATTTGTTTATTATTACGAATATTAATTTTTTTTTACCTAGTTTCCATGACTTAATAAACATGTATGAATTATATCGAATTATAAAAAAATATCAACGATATAGTCATTTAATTTTTATATTATTTTTGAGAGAATTCTAAACTCTCATATATCTTTGCTGAAATAAGTAATATCAATTCATTTGAAATAAAAGGATAAATATTCTTACAATCTATATATAATTTTTTAAATATTTTTTTATCTATAGAATTACATTATTTTCGTTCTATTCAAAAGATCAAATTTTTTATTTTTACTATAAATTTATTGCAACAATTTTCGAATTAAATTGCTAGGATACCTGTCGTATTTTATTACATGCAACCGCGGTATTTAATGTAAACGCTTGTGGCTTTTACAGTGTTCTAGTTTGATCTTGTTATATTTCGAACGTTAATTTAGATAGTATCGGTTACATTGGGTGTTGTAATAGAAGGAGAATCTATTATTTAAAATTTATTGGATTTTGTATTTTGTTATAGACATATACATATGAAAGTTTGCAACAGATGCATATTGAAATTGCATTTTATTTACGCAAAGAAGAAAAAAATATACAATATTAAATGAGTGCTTCCACTTTTCAAGCAGAAGCTACTTTCGTATTCATAGTTTAAGAATGAGATGTAGCAGTAACCAATGAAGAAAATGTCAGAGATGCAAACACGAGAGACAGATTGAAATTTAAAATATTTATGCGATGTATGAGCAAATCATAAGATACACTATAAATATTTTAAAAACAATTTTATAAAGAGGGAAGATTAAAATACGGGGAGATATAAAGAATTTCTTTGAGAAAGAGAGGAAGAGAGAAAAAAAGAAATATACGAGAACAGTAATTGTCATTTCGCTTCTCGTCGAGTATAGCGTTTGCCATTTCGTTTGTCACTGGAGTTTGTCGTAGGCTAACGTCTGCTCGCTCAAGCTTCGGCAACTTCGGCCGATACGTATTCCGGTTTCGCGAAATTATGCGCCGCGTGAATGCCAAAGTGCGTTGCGCCACGTGTTTTCTGTTGGTGACGACGATTACGCGTTCACGAAAGGACGGGATGCGCGCGCGCGCGCTCGAAACGACTTTTAATTAACCTCTTATTATTACAATGTCGCGTGACACGAACACCAGCTGCACGGATTGTCAGGGATGCGTTGAAGCCTCCTTCGTTCCGTCCGCGTCCCTTTTCCCCGTTCATACGAAACCAGACGAGTCGAACGAATCGAATGATTGGCAAAAATTACCAATTCGACCTGTGACGAGTTCCGTTGCGATCACTTACACATCTGACACGGATGGTTGGTTTGAAAAAGATATTATAATTCTAAAATTATTAGCCTTTGGATTTATGAGAATTACGTACACGTTAATGTCAATAAAGATTCAGTGTAACAATAGGTTCTCTGCACCTTCTTTAGTATTTCAACTTTAAAGAAAATTAAATTTTAATTTTAATTGATTTTCTCAAGTTTTGAGAAAGTAGGTTGGATTACTATTGTATACTGAATTTTAATTAAAGTTATATTAAAAAAAAAGGAAACACAAAAGTCACTCTTATTATTACTACATTTTTTTATTATAAATATTACATTTTTAAGTACTACAAAATTTTCACACACAATAAAATATATTTTACTCTTTTAAACATGTTTAATAATCGTACCTTTTCTACGATCTCTCTATCTCGCTTTCTCAAATTTTCATATAATCTTCGTTAACGAGATTTTAGCCCTTCTAAGTATATTTTATGCTATTGTACCCTCCTCTGGCATTCAAATTGTTTCATTTTGTATAGAAGGAGCTTATGAAACGTCTAGCGAAGGTGTGATCCCTTTGAAACAAAGCTGTACTGAAATTTGCAGAAGGCAAACGAAAGAATCGCTCTGCCTTTATTTCAAGAACAAAAGCACTTCCTTGAGCAAACTCGTCGCATTCAATAAAAATGTACCTTTGATAAAGGAGAAAGTTATCCCCGATTCGTCTCACGAATACATAGAAAATTGGTTAACCCGAAAAATAACCATGGAAAATAAAACTACGCACAACGGTAGTCTCATTTTTCTATCTGAAAATTTGGCGAAGTCCAAATCCATGCCAATCCTGAAGAGCGAAATCTCAAGTACTATTTCCACAAACTTCAAAGCAATGGATGCACTTATATCCGAGTCATCGTTCGCGCGCGAGAAGAAAATGTCCATGATTGTTAAGAGGATGGCGCCGCTTATCTCTTCAACAATCTTAACGAGGTCTTCTGATATGACAACCAATTATCATGATCAAAAATATGAGGCGCGAAAAGTCGAGTCGAGAACGATGCCCATACATTGCGTACGTTTATGGATATTTACTATCAACGAATCAAGTAATTTAATTTTCACAAAAAAAAAAAAAAAAAAAAATAATAGTAAAAATTTATTCAGTTGTGTTTGCAAAAATTCTTGTATTTTTATTGTTTAAAAATATTTTACAATTTGCATACATAGTAAATTTAACTTAACTTTATTAAGATAAATATATTAAGAATTGTATATAAAAAAGAGAGGGACACATCGATCGTTCTTCCCACGATTACGATAGACTTCATTCTCCATAGGATACGACACCTATGGCAATGATTGATGACAAGAAGTCAGAAGAATTGGCGGAAGTGACATTTCACAAAACGAGAAGTAATCGCTCAATGAATTGGGATCCTTATCGCGCTGCGATTCCGACATTTGTCAATGATGAGGGTGTTGCCAATTTGACGAATGACGGCGACCTCATTGACGTTGCTAGAAATTCACGCTCCTCCATCAAATCGGACTACTTTCCGCCGAATCCATCCGATCCACCTGCCTTACCAAGCGACTCTGCCGAATCGAAGAAGCATCAGCGAGTATCCACCGACGTGGAAGCTTTGCTGAAAATAGACAATGAATTGAGTCCACTTCGGTACCAATTTAGCGAGATCATCGGAAAGACTCGGGCATTGGGTCTGAATAATATGGGATTCGACTTTGGCGTTTCTTCTCGCCCGGATCAGCCAGACAGTCCATTCGACCGATTGCTGTCACCGAAGGATTCCAATTATTTTTTAAATCGCGACCGAATATGCCTGCGACGTGCTGCGACGAATCGTAGCTATGAAAATCGATCCGGTGACGTCGATGTCGTCGATAATACCTCGCCGTCTCCGACATTCTCCGTAGTCGGTAAATCCGCTCCAACAGACTCTCATACGAGTTGCTTGAACGACAGTTCGAATAGTCGGCAGAAGGCTTTGAATTTTGCCGTTCGCGACCTCTCTCGCACAGTCGAGAGCTTGAACGGTCTTGAATTCTGTAATCGGGTTAGAAAGAGCGCATCTTACCTTCCAGCCGTCAACAGCCATGCATCTCAGCAAGAGAATGTTCTGAATAAACGCTCTTGTGACGAACGCATTTCCATTAACAATTCTCAATCCTATCGCAAGTCTAATACTATAATTAAAGAAGCCATTTCTACGTGGGACGATTGGTCTATTCATGAAAGAATCAATGCAAATCCCTCGAGTGTTCTTTGTAAAACGGAATACAACTCGCATCGATACCTTAATCGAACCATGGAAAATTCGCGAATATCTAACAATAATTTCTTCGAAGTACGAAAACAGGAATCTTCGGTATTCATCATGATTGACGACAATTGGCCCATTGTAGATGAAGAAACGACAAAGGAACGATTGAATAAACAGATTCTTATCGACGATCAGAATTCAAAGGTAGTTCAAGCGGAAGTCGCTATTCGCAATAGCAATCACAGCAAAAATATCTTATCCGAACGCATTGTCGAAGACAAAGGGATTTCTTCTCCGTTTGAATTGAAATTGATCGATCATTGTACAGGTCCCGATCGGTTAATGTCACGCGCAGTTTCCGCGTCAAGTTACGTTCCTCAGATCGGCGTAAATTCGAATACAAACTTTTGTACCACCGTCGAAAAACATTACACCAGCAGGGCCATCAGTCCCATTCAGAATTTTTTATCGACGACAAAGTCTTCGAATAATATGTTGCTTGCCGCCAAGGTGTCCAGCATTTTCGTGCAACAAATGCATGCCGATTCCACGACGGAAGTAGTAAAGCTCGAGCCTCCTTCGAAGATACGCTCTTTCGAGATTACGAAGAGAAACGATGCTGCGGTCAAGCGCGATTTTGGCGTTCAGAAGGTTGATTCTCAGCGGGAGGATCTATCGAGGTTCCTTGAATTCGAGAAAGATCGGGTAGATTTGATGACGGAACGTAAAAAAGCGCAGCATCTTCGCTTGTCGAGAGAAAAGATCACGATAGTTCCTATCGTTCTCACCGACAGCATCCCGGAACCACCCAGAGTCCCGGATGTGGATTTTGCAGTCCCAAGATATATTAATAAAATGGTACCACAATTGAGTTATCAGTTTATACCGTTCGAGACGAGGAGGTCTCGAAGGATGCCATCGTCGTCGAACTTAGACAACGAGGTATCTCGAAGGAACGCTGCGGATTCCGCTTATTTAACCGATAAATTAAGATCGGTGAACGAAAAGGGCTGCAGGTTGCACAAGAGGGCGTCCCTTTCGTGCGCTGATCACAATAGCTTGTATATCCAGGAAGATCACTCTCCTTCGAACGTCGCGAGAAATTCAAAGCGATCAACTCGAGTTACGGTTTCGAGTGCGGCAGTTGATGGCGAGAAGATGCGCGAATATTGCAAGTCGGTTGCGAAAACGATACCCGGTATGAGGAGTTCGCCGGAAGATTTCCTTTGCGAGACGTGATTCTCCGCGCGGCTCGCATCAAGTGAGCTTAAATGTGCGTTTCGAGTACGCGAAGCACTTTAGGTAGAAGAAGCGATAAGCTCATCTCCAGAATTTCTCGAAGCCATTCTCAGCGAAGTTAAGTTTCCTCGGCGGCGAGAAGAATCTTTCGAGAGAAAATGACGGGAAGTTTAAATTTGACTCGCTAACGACAAATCGCTCGTGTAAGATAAGATTTTCCGCGACGTATGCGATCACCACATATATAAGAGCTTACGTGAATCGTCAAGCTCGATGTCGTAATATCGAGGAGGGAAACGTGGAGTAGAAAATTCCCCCGGGGATACGTTTATCGGGTTTTGTTCTGTTATAAAACAAGATTGAAATTCATCGAAAGTAGCGAAGAAGCAAAAAGAAAACCGCACGATCTTATCAAGAAACACGGATTGCACAACAGATTACGGAATTACAGAAAAACCACTGTTTAAGTAAACATCTCTTACGTGCTTTCTAAGGGTTGGAGAGAGAATTGGTGTTGAATAACCCTCTAAGGATCTCGAGGATATGCGAGAGAGCGCCAAGAAGAGAATCGATAAGAATGAGATAAAATTCTTCGAGAGAATCTTCCGTTTGCGATCTGGATGCTTCCCGTTAATTAGGCAATCTTTCTTATCCTTCACGTATTTTGTTTCAAGTATAATTGAGACACATTGTATATATCGCTGTTATATACAAATTCAAGCAGCAAACGAGTAGCAAATACATGCGTGTAGCGATGTAAATTTATATAGCACTTTAATACAATATTGCTATATGTATATATATTTTTTATTAATATTATATATACAGAGAAAAATTTTATTGCAAATATTTGATGAAATTTTTTGACGAAATATAGAATTATGCATGCGAATGACATGTTAAAGTTTTCTTTGAAGACATTTTTATCTGACTATTCAACTTATATTCTCGGTTATCCGAGAGTGCAACCCGCGAAGAGACTGTGACATAATATTGTCGTACTAATCGTACGTAAATACACTTTAGCCTCATGCCTTTTATACATGGTTTGGCGCTAAAACGGATCTGGTTATCTTCGCGGTGTCAGTGACGCGCGACTAAATTTGCGATAAGTGATGACAGAACATCAAGAATCGCCGCGGCGTGCCATTTACGCCTCGGCAAACCGGTTTTTTTACGCGTGTGAGATTCTCTTCAATCCAGTATATTTTACGGAATGTTAAATTGTTACTGCTAATTGCAAATAATTTTTTTACACCATTCGTGTATCGTTTATGATACAGGTTCGTTATGAGTGCAGATTACGAATAAGATAACATATAATTACTGATTACGTAGAGCTTCGTGAACAATCTCGTCGGCCTTTGCCATTGTTAGTTTTATTTGGCCTCTGATGCAACTTTTATCTCATCTCTACCTCGCACGATCGGGTTCCCTAATTAATAGAAAGTTGCCTCTGCTTAAAATCCATCTCGCGTTATATTTAAGGGGCGAGAATATCTGCGGGAAAAGCAACGGATAATTAACAAAAATATAATCTCGCAAAGTTGCGATCTCGAAAATTCTGGGATACTTTTCTTCACCTCTAACTTTTCTTTTTTTTTTTACCGACTCGTTCTCTCTTGCTTTGTCCTTTTTTTCTCTTCGTTCTTGGACTCGCTTCCATTGTCTATTTGTCTCACTCAGCGTGAAGCCACGAAGCTGTCGTGTTTTATATTTTCTTTCGACACTGAAAGAATTTCTTTTCGTATTACTCGCGCATTTTTCACCGACGAGTGATACGGAACTACTGTTTTCCTCACGTTTCGTACGATAAAAGCGTCCGAGAGCCGTCCGAGTTTTTATCAAGCTACATAACGGAGGTTATCAATATCTTTTAGTGTATTTGATTCATTTTTATATATATCTTTATCGCAGGATGTCATTTAATATCACACACACACACACACACACACACGTGAAAAAAGTTTTTAAACCACATTATTGTGGCCTTGTTTTCATTTATTACTCTATAATACGTGGACTCTTTATAATACGTGCTCAGATAATATCGTAACTATATAACTCCATTAATGTTGATCTCACAAATATTAAATTCGATTTATTGATATTATCAATCGTTATGTTTCTATCATTGTGTCGTTACGTTATTTTTAACGGTCACTTTTTTATTCTGCGATATAGAGTGAGATGACAGTAAACGCACGTGGCAAGAATGGTTTCTTACTATCTCGGCGACATAAAATTTATAGTATCTCTGCCACCGCATCATACTGTCATCATACTTAAAATTACAAAGCGGGTGCTATTTTGACGGATCGCTGAGTTTAGATGCTGCGATATCTAGCTGGCACACTCGATGTGTGCAAGTTTTTACGATAATTTACGATAATAAAGGCATCGTTGGCGATCTTCCAAACAATTTGCCTCTCCCGACTGTGTGTAGTTATATGAGATGCCAAGAGGTCACTGTTGGACTTCTTACCATCTGCTACTCCGATGAACCCAACTGTGCGAATTCGAGTTGGTTTTATTTTAATCGATTAAATTCAACCGCGCTTGAATTACTTTCTAAAACCTACTAGGGATGTTTTGGCTTTATAATAATAGCAAAAAACTGTCAAAATTAAAAAAAAAACATATTTCTTATGTTTATATTGTTTGAAAAATGAAATAAATCTGGATTATAAAAAGAATGGAAGTATCACAAAATAATATGGTTTTTAATGTCTTTGTAAAAGAAAAACACTTGTAATTAATATTTTTCCTAATTTATGACAAAGACTTTGATCGTGAATATTCTCTGAAATCAATTACAAAAATAAAAAAAAAACGAATAATTAGCAGAAAGAGAGAGAGAGAGAGAGAGAGAGAGAGAGTTCTTTTACAATTTTTAATAAATAACTTTTAAATGAGTAAATGGATTTAAGTCAAGTTTTGCACAAATATTTATTAAAGTTTTCTTAATATACGTGAAAATTTTTATTTTATTGATTATGTTTTTTTTCTTGTCAAATTTGTCAATATTAAACTTAAATAATTTTGAAACCGTTAAGAGGATTGTGCTCAGGTTTTGCACAGATATCAAGAAGAAATAATAGAATAGTCTACGAAATTTTCATTTTATCAATATCTTGACATATGACATATACATTCTTAAAGAGAGGAATTTTATATTTATATATAAGCACTGAATATTTTTTTCTATTCTTAAATAATATTCAATAATAATATATTAAAAGATTAGTTTATAATTTTTTTTGAATTAAATATCTAAAGAAGATCATGTCTGTGTTTTATTTCGATTCTGTTCAGAAGAATCCAATATTGATGAGTTGTTATACTTGCACATCTTTTTTATGCTTTTATCTTACACATTGGAGCGTTTTTAACTTTCCGAATTTGTAGTATTTACGCTTACATACGTCGTCGAGTATTCGACACCGTTTCCATGTCAAAAGATTTATACCTTTTACATCGTTTGTCAAAGAAGTATTGAATTCTCTTTAGAAACGCTTATTTTTTCGTGCTTGGCCTAATAAAGTTTACAACTCAAACGCGCGCAATTCGATATTAATGATTGCAATATGCGATATCGCTAGATAAATGCAATTTTTTTTCAAAGTTTACATTTTCTTAAAAATATCTTGAAATATATATGCCTTTTATTTTTATTATGAGGATGTTAAAAAATATTCTTAAATTGCATTTATTGTATATGTAAATGTTGTCGATACCAATATAGATTGCAATCTTTTGTGGATTATAAAGTTAAGGAATTAATAAAAGAAAAAGTTGCTGCTCTTCGTTAAATCTATCGAATTTAGATTAAGAAGAAGAAGAACTATGGGATTTTTTTCTTTATGATGGATCAATAATTTATTTGTTATTCTAATCAAGCTCGAAAGTTTTGACAGGATTAAAGTGTTTAGAGATACTGCAAGAAGCGAGGTTGTTTTCTTACCAAATGTAAAATAAAAAAGTTTCTTGCAAATTTTCTCGCAAAACTTTTCCCCATCGAAGTAATTCAATTATAAAAAACTCGTGATTACTCATTCAACTTTTTAGGATATATATATATATATATATATATATATATATATTTATTTATTTATTTATTTATTTATTTATATGAGAGTATTGAATAATTAAAACTTTCTTGCATAATGCATAATGAGATTTAGCAGAAGATTTAAAAGTTATCTTAATCTCATTAAGATAAATTTGTTTACGAATTAATTAATCCAACTTTGTAACAAGTGATAGTCTCCAAAGTTCTATGCTTAACGATGTTAAGCATATGGATAAATATCTCGGTTATAAATATTTTACAGATTTTATACGTAAAAAAATTTCCTATCTTAGTTCAATGATTCTCTTATGATTTTGATAGATTGATTTAAAAAATCTTTTACTTCTGTGAACTCGCTATTTTATTTCCTCTCTCTGAAGAGGAAAGGATCGTTCAATCAAACTTTTTCTCAAACCAGAAATATCTACTTTTGTTTACTCTTATGGCTCGAATAATTTCAAGAAAAATACGAAATGTCGTTGAGAGCACTTTACGATTGTCAGGAAAGCAAACATGTATTTATTCCGCGTTACATTTCCAAGATTTCTTGACAGCTTTAAAGCGCGACACGTCGATATTGTGATATTCTCGGGGTTTTGAACAAGTAGCTAGACATATGGCTGATATAAACGATGCGAGTGACGCCAGATTCAATAAGAATAACGCGATGCCTCATTGTCATGTATATCGCGTATCGTTCAACGACTCTCGGCCTAATGTCAAGACTGCGTTGCACGCACCTACAAGGTGCATTAAAAATACTAAATCATATCGCTAGATTTGGCAGCAACGATGCGAAATTTGGCTGACGTGGATTTTTATTTTTAAAAATATATTTCTAATAATATATTTCAGGGTTAAATATTTTCGTGTAAATAGGCGCGAGTGTGATGCGTGTGCGCAGCGCTTTTCAAATTCACCGTCAATTTGTAACCGCTCGTTTGCTTCATCGTGTCATATTTACGGAATTTCAAAATCACAAAACTTCACGCGTCGCTAGGAAAAGCTAGGAAATTATTCTTGCCACGTGCGTCAATTTTAGTGGCGGAACCGTATGACGTTCTTAAAATACTTCACCGCGACCGGAGTTATATAATTCACGCTTCGTTTCGCCAATGCAAAATACTGTTCATAGCTAATGAATATTAGCTGTTCCTCGCGTCCCGAGCTTGCAAAGTTTCCGTTTTAATTTACCATTGATTAGATAGGATAAAGTTTCATCCGCGGCTAATAAGCGTTTTAGGACGAGCCTTCCTTCGAATCCGATGAAGACCGTTTAATTACAGACAAATTTGCTGTCAAGCAGATAAATTCTCGATTCGATGTGTTAGTTGAAATGAGAGGTAACTATGTTCTTCTATGGCCGAGGTTTTCACAAAAGCGGATTACATAGTATTATCTATTTTCGTTAAATGCGCCCGCCAAACAGATCTATTTTTAAATCATATATATATATAATATATATATGTGTGTGTGTGTGTGTATGTGTGTGTGTGTGTGTGCGTGTGTGTGTGCGTGTGCGTGTGCGTGTGTGTGCGTGTGCGTGTGCGTGTGCGTGTACGTGTGCGTGTGCGTGTGCGTGTGCGTGTGCGTGTGCGTGTGCGTGTGCGTGTGCGTGTGTGTGTGTGTGTGTGTGTATAAATATAATATGACGAGAAGTTTGCTGAGTAAAGGATTTTTTTCAATAGAAGTCAAGTGCACCTGTTTCTGTGCTTTCTACCGTAATATTTGGAAAAAAGATTAAGGAGAGGGATATCTTCTATTTTGATATAAGATACAGAATTGGAGCGCACATTCTCTTCTGGTATATTTTCTGGAATCTCGGTTCTCTCGTAATCCCCATAACGTAGCGGTACACACGAGCAACGTCGGACAATATATTTAACGAGCTCTAATTATAGATTGAAGCAATTAATTCTATTCGACGCCGCTCTAATTCACAAGAAACTTATATGCAAAAGCATATATTTTTGCGAGACAATTTGGCTGAATTTTTTAAAGAGGAAATCTGAAGATTATTCGTGGAATTACATGTATCCCGGAAACATTGATATAAACGGTAGACTCTTTTGCTTTCCTTGATCCTATCTAATCATTAGGCACGACCTCGACTCTCGAAAGAATAATACTCGGCAATTAACCCAATTAACATTACTTTGGGCTTTCAGTTGGACGTCTTTATTTAAAAGTCTGATCAACTTTTCCCACAGTTCTTCCTCGCTGACATCTTCGTTGGGAATTCAAAGCTGTCGTCGATCTCGTTAAAATAACGTCTCTGAAAGTGCTTTGTTTAAGTGGTAGAGATCGCTAAAATTCCGAATCGTGTAATGAAAACGAAATTACTGAACGCACAAAAAAAAAAAAAAGATCACGTTTATTTCAATAAACATCAAAAATAAGTCTTTTACATAAGTCGAATCGTGGCTTATCGATATTTCAGGAGCGCGAGATACGTAATTATTATATCTTTCGGAAGAATTGCGTCGCGTAACCATCGGTGAACTTGGACGAGGAGAAAGAAACATACGCGTCTTCTGCCACTGTACGATCGATTATTTGTATAATGCAAATATTAGCACGACCGAATGTGATGTTTTACTCGATAACGCGGGATTCCTCGTGATAAATCATTATCGTAATTTATTCGCTTCGTTGCAAGCGCTCGCGAATTGATAGTACATGTTTGTGCGATGATAATCACTAACGCATAGCCCAGACGGATTAATATGTTCGCACGATTATATTTGATACAAGGCATGGATCCTCTAGTGAATCAGTAGTATCGATTTCTCACGTCTGCTTGTCGGCATGTGTATGCTTTATGCGTTTCTAAGGCGCGTTTAATCGTGTGAGCGAACGTATCGAAACATGAACAATGATTGAGAACCGACGTAACGCTTCGGTTTATATTAATGACGCTTTCAAATGCACTTTGATATTTCAATATCATCATGTAATATAACAATGATTTTAATTAATTAAATGCTAAGTTTAAACTTGGTCAGAGTTAACTTTAATACTACATGCAGTCATATTAGAATCTACGTGGAATTAAAATTTATGTTTCAGTGACTTGTTTCTTCATTTTCATAAACGTTTTAGTAATTAATTTTATTGAAAATCATTAAATATTTTTAAACATTTTTTAAGACATATTTTTTCTATCTTGAATTTGCATATATATTTTTTATATTGATGTAAAGAAAAGAGAGAGAGAGAGAGAGAGAGAGAGAGAGAAATATTGTATATAAAATACATTTTATACTACAAATATATTTTTCTTTGCGAGTGAAATTAATTAATAATGAACGATACAATAATATTTATTTATATTTTCAGACGTTAATACGTTTTTATCAGTATCGTTTATCGTTAATGTGTCGTTAATTGGTGCTATTTAGATAACATATTTTATTTCTGATTTTACTAAAATCTTCTTTCGCATTTCTCGATTAAATAATATTTTAATAATTTTTTTTGTATTTTCTATTTATTATTATTTTTATTGCTAAGTATTTTTTGATATTGATTATTTTAGTAAATGTTTATGAGTTTCAAGTGATGTGAAAACGTTTAAACAAGAGATTTCGCACTTAAAAACAAAGCGGAAGCATTGATAATGTCGAGCTTATCCGAGAAATGTCACTGTCCATTAAAGAAACTCGAATTACGTTAGAGGATTAAACTTGCTCGGAAATTCTTCTTTTAAAAGAGCGTTTCTGCTATATTACTTTAATACAGTTAGAGACGAAGTCATGTATCAGCTTAGTTATGAAGAGAGCGATCATTTTAAATTTCTCTCTCTCTCTCTCTCTCTCTCTCTCAAACATTGAAATCCCATTACTCTGCCTCTCCTGAGAACGTTGGATAATTTCAAGTAATATCGAACTTGAGTTTAAACAGGTAAACTCTCAGGATCTGACCTCGAGATCTTTTCGCTCGGGTATCTCGTGAAAAACGCGGAAAAACGAAGGAAAAATATTTTCCGCTCTTCTTGTAAAATTTATTAATCATAAGTTATTATTAATGAAGAGCGTGTGTTATAGCAAATTTTTTCCACGCAATATTTTTTATTTGAATTATTAATAAATGACTTTATAATTATTTCATGCCGGGAAACACAACTAGAGCATATATAAGACTAAACGCACCTTAACACTTGCCAGATGTCACAACCATAACCGCCGCTCCGTGCGTATGCGTGCACGCGTGACATCATATGACAAATTATTCCGTCTCCGCATCGGTGTCGTAACTTGGCTCCGGGATTATTACTGTGTAGACGCTATATGCGTTGTAGCCGCTTCGCGAGGTAAAACCGCAGATAATAAAATAGTGCTAGATTGTAAGATTGATTGATAGAATGTATAATTAATATTTTATCGAGAGTAACGAGAGGAGAATTAATTATATTTTAATACGCACGCATAAACATACCGGAAATACTAAGTATCGTCTGTATTAAAATAATTGCACGTCAATTTAATGGTAAAAAATATTACTTCGATTATCACTTCGCTGTCTGTGTATGATAATTAAACGTATGTACGTAATATATGAAAAATATATGGAAAATTTATTGCAGAAAATTATCGGTTGGAAATTATAAATGTATCGGGCTTATCGTGATAAGATCGTTTCTACATGATTGCTATAATAATTCGAGCGCTATTCATTTTATTTTTTTTCCGCAATTCTAAGTCTCCGAGATATTATGCAAATGAATAATGTAACAATTAATCTGTACGCTTTATTCGTACGTTAGTGAGATTGGAACTCGTGGAATGCGAGATATATATCTTAGCTGGTATGGATCTAAAATTTATTTTTGTCCATCCATCATATCACTGTTTAATATGTAAATTTATTCGCGGCTCATTTTATATAACGTGACGCAAAGGAGATAAATAGTTAAACACGTTTTTCCCTTTGTGAGAGAGTACAATATATATATATATATATATATATATATATATATATATATATATATTTAGCAGAATTAGTTACGGCCACGTGAGAAACGTAATTTGTATTCTTACGCAATGCAACTCGTGGCATTAATTAGCATGTCGTATAACGTGCGCCTATTCGCTGTAACGAACAAACGTTACGTGATACAAAAGTATTTCATGCCGTAATTTGACAGATCTGAAATTTGTGGCGAATTTAAATGTCTTCGCTCGTGTTTGTATGCAAGTGAATTGTTACGTACGTATCTCGAAATCGATACTCGAGAGATTTCCGTTATTTTAATAATAGAAAAGAAAAAAACAATTTTTCTCGGTGAGCACACTTGAAATTCTTCAAACGAATGCCTTACGCGCGCACGATTTTCCACCGGATTGGGCAGGAAAAGAAATCTTTTCCATTTCTTTGAAAGAACCTTCTTAAGGGCCTTGTGATACGCGCCGCGACTTTCATACAAGTTTGTACGATGTATATTGATTCTTATTTCAAAAGAAACAGACAATTAAAGTCTTCTCAATTTTTATTTTACAATCTAATAATTATCTTACCATCTCTTATGCAAATCGAGAAAATCTGAAAATCTTTAAAATGTTTTTAATTCGCGCGTAACTATTTAAAACATAATTTTTATGTACAAGGTATTTTTAAATAATGCGAAAAATTTTAGGAGATTCTTTGTCGAAAATTAAGAGGCATCTTTCATATAAGCATATATTCCTATAATCCTTCTTAAAAAATTTTAATAAGAAATTGAATAAAAGTTGTTAGTTTTATCCCCTTATAATGATATAGAAAGATTAAAAAAATATTAATAAATATTCCTTTCTACTAGTAGAAAATGTCCACTAAATTTCATTTTTCTAACTTGACCAAAATTTGAAAAAAAAAAAACTTTTTTTAATTTAATTTTTACCTGCCCCTTTGAAGGAGTCTAACTTCTCACAGAGGGATATAGGAATATATATTTATATGTAAGTCATTTTTAATTTTCGATAAAGAATCGTCTAAAATTTTTCGCACTTATTTAATAACACCTTGTACATTGATATATTTATGACTATATTTACTAAATTTTTCATGTATAATATATGCTTTTATAAGCATATGTGTAGCATATGCATTTTTATCTCTGCGAATAACTTTTTTTGCTGTCATTATGACTAGTAATCATGTCACTTACGATGAACGCTCGACACGATAGTCTGAAAATATTCATCGATACAGGTGCGCAATATATATGGACGTAGTTTGAACGTGTAAATATGAGAAATACCGATAAGTCACACCTGTGCTGCTCGATATGCGAGAGGCAGCGAATTCTTGTCTCGAAGACTTACGAAAGAAGGAAGAACAGATTGAAAAATATTGTTTCGTTACCGTAGATTCAAAGACTTGTCATTGTCCGGTAACTGATATGCGAAAGGGACAGAACCCATAGGGATCGTATGTTTTGTAAGGTTTACGGATTTAGAGAACGTGAGGATGGACAGTTTGATAAGCTTAGTACACACAAAAGGCTAGGTCTTATTTCTTGCTTCTACTAAATCAGCGAAAAGGTACAATGGAACAAAAATAGAGGAATTGCGAGAGTCTGATTCTAAAAAATTAGAAGCAGATAGACTATTATTACTATAATATTTCTGTAAATTTAAATTATTTTAATTTTATTCAATATCTTTCATTATTTAATAGAATAATTATTCGAAAATTTTAATTTTGTTATAAAAAATTATGTCACTTAGTTACGAGAGAGAAAAAGAAAGAGAGAGAGAGAGAAACTTGACTTTTTAAAATAATTGAATTACAGTTTAAATAAAAACAGATCAATTGTAAGATTAATTTTTACGATGAAAGTAGAGTTTTTACATGTTAAATTTTCCTTTTGCCGTTATTCAAATATTTTGTTTTATATTAGCATCTCTATTACAGAATGAAGAGAGCTATTTATCTTTTGAACGCAGTTGATATTTCTATTTCACGCCGACACTTCTAACGTTCTCTTCAAACTTATGAAGAGATGAAGTATCACGAGCAACGTTTTCCACTAGGGATGCTCAGAAATACTTGTAACTTATGGATTAGGAAGGGTCTATTTGTCCGACATGATTACGTAACATCAAAGAAAACTTTCTCGGTTCCGCCCTAACGTTTTCCGAGACTTTCTAAGCTACACTGCAACAAAGTTCATGATTTATATACAATTGTTTTATGAAAAGCTTAGAATAAGCATGCGCGTAAAATATACAATTTTCCAATTTCGTGTTACTATAGGATACAATATTGACAGGTAATGAAATCTATCGAACTTCCTCTTGCCAAATCGATCTCCAATCCTTGATCTTAATTCGGGAAAAGAGGACTCATTGCTTCGCGATACATTATCGGAGGTATCGTCGCTATCGTTGCACCGGCCTCGAAAACTGCCTAGGCTTATCAGTGGACAGTGGATCGTAAAAGTCTGTACGTAAAGTGACGTCGGTTCCCTGATCGCGAACACCTCCGTTATCATATTTTGCAATCCGGGGCCGGAGTCGCTTTTGAGACTTTAACGAGCACGTCGCGCGCGATGATAACGAGCTGTATTATGTATTAGATCACTCGCGTGACTTTTTCTTTCCTCCTCCCCCCTTCTTGTTTCTCACCCCGAAAAACGAGTGGTGCAATTATCGGAAAATTTATGCAGCTGACGATGTGCTCGCAAACTTCGTACGTGCGTCCATTACATCGAAATTGAATTTCAAAAATTATCCGCTTCACTTCGTCGAAACTCATTCCGGCCATGTTACAACCAAGCATTTCACGTCAAACAAGACGACTTATTATGAATATAAACGTAGGAGAGTGATTGGAAAAATTGTTTTAGACGCCAAATTTATCGAACGTGTCGGCGGAGAAAACTACCAGAGTCAATTCAAAAACATAATATTATATATATCCGTCACATCAATACATCTCCATGTAAATTATTATTTCAATTATTACATAGAAATCTTCAAACTGCATTTCAAACTGTGAAAACAAGATTAAAGATTAAAAGTATACATCATTTCTCAATGTGTAGAATAGCAGATAGGAATGAAATAGGTTTTTATGAAAAATGATTTTAGAATAAACATCTCAAATGTCACCTTGATTGACAGAAATGTCACATGTGCGATGTTATACTTTGCGAAGAGAATACGATCGATGCATTCATATCAATAGACTAATAAATTCACGCCAAATAGACATGAACTGAGAGAATTGCCATCGAGCTTAAATTTATTTGGATCAAAAAGTTTCATCTTGATTCAATCAGTTGTGCAAGTTTAGTATTCCGCGAGCCTTACTCGGATAAATTGCTGCGTCCGGGAAAATGTACAGAACAATACATCGTCATAGACCTATAATTCATAATTATAGTATTATTTTATTTTATTCGTTTATATATTTTTTTCTATTCTTTTTGTTCTGGAATAATATACATTACTTTTAAGATATATGTATAACATCTATTTATATTTTAAAATAGTTTTAAAGAAAACGTAATTTTTTCTTTTCGATAAGAAATATTGAATTAATATTTATTAGAGTGCCTAGGGTGTCTACTTCCTGAAAACATGGAAAATTTGAAATTTCCAAATTTTTTTTTTTTTACTTGGAGAAATCGGGGAATTTTTATATAAAATTTTATCGGGACTCGGGAAATAAAAAAAGAAAAAATTTTCCTCTTTGGTAATTTTACTTCTATTTTGTAAGCAATTGGCAAGTCCAAGTGAATTATATGCGCTTAAAATACAGGATGTTTCAGACCATTTGTCCACCTCTTTTATTTTGAAAAGGGATGATGTTAGAAAGTTGCGACACACATAAAAAATAAATTTACCAAAAAAGGCTATTTAAAATTTCTGATCTGAAACTTCTGGTACTTTCATTTTTGGGAAACTCGGAAATACCGAAAATCGAGGGCAATTTAAAAATTTTATATGGTAACATGGGTATCATTGGATAAAGCTTTTAAGAGAGAAACAATTTTTGTTTGGAAAAAAAAAAAAAAAAATTAATATCATTTATCAAGAAATGATCAAAAAAACGTTTGCAATTGTTGCATTTTTAATTATGTATTTTGGATCACTTTCGAATAATATTAATTTTTTTTTCAAACAAAATTTATTTTTTTTTAAAGATCTATCCATGTTGCCATTTCAAATTTAATTTACGTTGCCATTTCAAATTTAATCTACCTCGGTATTCTCAGAGGTTTCTCAAAAATGAAAACACCATTATTAGGAATTTAAAATAGGCTTTTATGGTAAACATATTTGTTGCACTGTCTTAGCATTATTCCTTTTCAAAATAAAAGAGATGAAACATTGAATACATACAGTATATATTCCTTATTGCAATTCTTAATTATTAGAGAATTTAGTATTAGAAAACGCATAGAATAAAAAAACTTATTTTATAAACTGCATCAAAATATTCTTGTTATTTGAAATTTGAAAACTACAAAAATACTTGAAAGATCAGAGAATTAAAAAAAAAAAATATTTGAGACATCTGGAGTAGCACAGTTAATATCAAAAATGTCTTTCAACAAGAGTTCAGAGGTACATCGCGTCATATGAAATTTCACGTTACCACAGTGCACCGAGTAGAAAAGTCGAAGGCCGTTTAGCTTCGAACTCGTCTGACGTTCACGAGCGTGGCGCGATATTTTACCCTGCGGCCGTCGGGTGGTGGTTCGCAATATCAACGATTCCGGGACCCTTTGCGCCCGAGAACAAATTTGAACCCGGACACGAGAGCGAGAGAATGCTCCTCCCCATTAGCCCTCGTACGTTTTCGCCGCCGCGGGTCGCCCCCGTTGTCGCTGCTCGCTCCTCGTGCGCCGACGTAGTTCGTAGGATCGACACACACACACACACACACACACACAGAGGCATCGCGAGGGTAGTTTCCCGCTCGTCCTATCCCCGATCTACCCGTCCGCTTCCAGCACCCCCGTGCGTTCTCGGTCGTCGTCGACGCTCGTCGGTGGCGGCAACGCGCCGCGACGAAGGCGACCGAAGTCGCGCGAGTTTAGCACGCGGCTCTTCCTACAAGTACGCGCTCCGACTACGCACGGGCTTCATTCATCGTCACACAGCGCGCACCGCCGCGTGCGGTGCGTTACATGCTTGCGTGCGTGCGTGCGTGCAAGCGACGAGCGTAGTGCGTGCGATCGCAAATCGGCCCGCCTCGCGATTCCCACCTCCATTTGTCTATCTATCTGTCTGTCCGTGTCCCTCCGCGTCCTGTCTTTATCTGTATTCCCTCTATCTGGTGTCTCTCCACCTCCGCCTCTGGTATTCTCACTCTTTCTCTCTCTCTCTCTCTCTCTCTCTCTCTCTCTCTCTCTCTCTTCCCTTCTCGTTTTCTACGTCAGTCGGAAAGCAAAGTCAGTCGCGTTTCGTGCCGGCTGGTGTGCGCGTCGCCTGGCGCACCCGGGAAGTGGCCTACCGACACAGACCCAAGAGTGAGACGCGCGTTTAGACGTAGGGGGATACGCGTGTGTTGTTTGCCTCTGAAAAGTTGTTTCGCCCAACACGAAGAAAGAGTGTGATCGTCCGGGGACGGCGAGCCCGCGACGTCGCTCGTCGCGCGCGATGCGTCGCGATCCCGATCGCGTCGCGGCGCGTCGATATCGCGATCATCGTCGGTGCGACGATAAGGTTAATAAGTGCGGCGGCGATAGGTGCGCGAGGTATTTTCGCGCCTCGACGAAATTTCGGCCGGCCACCGTGACGGGCGACCTTCGCGGCAGCGGTGGCGGCTCCACCAGCACCTTCGCTATCCTCCGGCGTTCGCGCATCGCGGTGTGTATAAGCGGACGGCCGTGTAACTGGCGAGGACTCTTCCTCGAGGACGTCGACTGTTGTTCCCGGCGGCACCTCCTCGATCCCGGGTTCAACGTCGAGAGGCATCGGGCGCGAGCGCTGTTTACGCGCGCTGCGAAACGTCAGGGTAAAGCCGCGGTATTACGGCCGCTTGAGAAAATTGCCTCGTATATGTGATACGATTTTCGATCGTCGTACGCGTTAGGTCAAGTGCTCTCCGAAAAACGTTCTCCAGGAGAACGAAATCCTTAGCGAACGGGTGAGTATTGTGAAAGATCCGCGCGGAGTGACTTCATGCTCCTTTCGAATGCATCAACAAAATAATTCATTAATTTTCCCTTCTTTCTTGTAGAGATAATGGACACTTGCCGACGATATTTAATTTATATTTAATTAATCTTTAAGAAAACGAATAATATAATAATTATTCATGAATAGATACATATGTAAAATAAATCCTCAATTGTTTATTGATTAATTTAATAAGGCTCTCCTTCTTTAAAATATAAAATCTTAAATTATACAATATTTTAAACAACATATTATTACAATATATTATATGTATAATTTATACATTAAACGAATCAAACTGCATGGATTTTAATTTTATAATTGATATATTCTTTGATGAGACACGCGGGGAAACTTGTGTTTTCGCGCGGTTTTTTTTTTTATAATTCATTGCAAAGCAAGCAATGCTTTGAATGTTGAAATATTTTCTCGTCGCAGGTACAATTTTTTTTTTTTTTTATAAATGTCTTCTTTGGAAATTAAATTGATCGATCAAATTAATTGCAAGGTTCTCTTTCTCGATTAGACGAGACGGCAGAGAATTCCTCCGGGAATTCTGTATAAAATTTCTTTATTTTATATTTATAACGTCGCCAGACTCCTCCTCATCGATCAGTGTCGTTTTTGCGAAACTCGTCTTTCGGCCTGAGCGATCAAGTTCGCTTCTCCACAGTCGCGACTAAGAAAGAAGAATAGAAAACATAGTAAAAGGAAAAGCTGAGCAATTCCTGCACTCTTTAAATCAAATAAAGAACGTTTTATTACCTCTCCCTTTGCGTTGTTACGTGACGGACTCTTGAAAAGGTCCCTCTCTGAAAAGCGAAAAATTGAAAAAGTCTTTGGGATCGCCCGCGATCGAGAAGCTGCAACACATTCCGTTTCAAAGTGGTCAAAAGTTCGAAATAGACTTCGCGTCAAAGATCAAAGTATTCGTGGCTGAAAGCCACCTACGTAGGACACTGTGACTTGCTGACACTGAGCGACAGAGTTGCGACGGTTCTACGTACAGTAACATCACTGTATCAAAAAGTGATTCACAACTTTATGGATTACGCGTAGATAGCTCCGTTTACAAATAGGCGTTTTGATATATATATGGGAAGCGGGATTAATCGTCATAATTATCTCGAGCAAGTGGCTCTCGTCTTCGAGAGAGGCACGTAAGGCTTCGGCGCCGAACGCAATCGATAAGTAATTAGGAGGAAGATTTCACGGAGCTGTGGAGATATAACTTTTCGTTTGTTCGCGGTGACAGGCGAGTTTCGGGTGGAGAGAGAAATTTTATAAAGCCAAATCGTTCGAGGATAAATGCGATTTGTCGCGTGAGGTGGTACTCGACCACCTTTCGTCGAACGTGATGGCTATTTCTCCTCGTTGAGTAATATTTGTTTCCACTTTCCACGAGTCTACAGCAGCCTATCGGCAAAATGTCAACGAGGAGAACGACAATCGTTTCGCGTTACTGCACTTTTCGCGGGATAGGAGAAGGGGGTCTCTTCTATCTTGGCGCAAGCGAAACAAATATTTGCATCGTTCCACGTGGAGGACGCAGATCTCTTCGTGCATAGAAGCTGTGAAAATCCGCTCAGCAGCAGAAAATCGTATAATATTATCGCTGCATTCTGTTATCTTGAAAATTCAGGCTATTTTACAAGTTTGAAAATATATCTTTATTAAGCTGTTGTGTGAAATTGTTCAATGTTCATATATTGGAAATCAATTTATTATGTTAAGTATATCTTATTAGCATTTATATAATTCTCTCTCTATCTCATTTTTATGTTTCTCTCTCAGAATATTTTTATAAGATATATTTATTATATCTCAACAAAAAACGTACTAAATATATTCCATATTTTTACAATTAATTTAGAGAAATTATTATGCTTGTGTTGAATTTAAATTATTAATTTCGATAAATTTAAATAATAATATTACGCTGATATTATCATTAATTATTAAATCAGCTGCTTGATATGATTTTTATTTTTGTATTGAATTTTAGTTGTTTTTTTTCTGTCTGTCCTCAAATATCGGTTTCAGGAAAGGAGCTAATAAAATGAGATGCAATTATTTTTGCCCAATTTAATAAAATTTAATGATTCGATATTTTATTTTTGCATGCTTTAAGCTATTCTTTATACATCGAGTCTATTCTTTGCGCTGGGAACTTTTTTTCCGTATAAACATTGAATATATTAAGGACATTGTGTTAGCGAAGACTCACGATAAGATTATTCAGCTTTAATGTTATCTGTCAATTATTATTAGAGATTCTTTGTTGCAACGGAGCAAAAATTTACATGTCAAGAGCAGTAGCGATTATTATCTACTTTCTTAATGGACGAAGAGAGACACAGAAATTTATAATCATGCCATAATCATGACATCAATTAAATCACCGTTTGCAACGTCATTAGTTCTTCCCACTATCATAATGAGCAACAAATGGAAAGGTGTAGAAGCAAGATTGACGAGACGAAAAGAACTTCATGTTGCAATTAATGTCAACTAATTTCGTAAGAACCTTCATCTTGTATCCGTACCCTATTAAGGAAAGCCAGTCGAAGTTATCCATTATAAATAACTTTTCGTGTACTTTTCATTTTTGAAGTAATCTATTTAGCCAAGGTGACTTTTCGAGTTTCCTTGGAGTGTTTCTTTATTTTATAATTAAAGAAATTAATACTGTATCTCTGTGTAAACCAGTTTATTTCTCAGAGAAACTTATAAGTAGTTACTGTTTTGTAACTCTGTTTTATAATTTTATAATTGTAGATTTGTGTGCAATTTTTAATATATAATAATACAAATTTATAAAAACTGAAAATGAATCGTAATTACAATATAATATTTTATCTGAAATTTGTGTTTTATATGTACATATGGTTAATAAACCTCCATTTGCAAATTATATAGGAATATTTCGTAAAATAAGCTTTTTATCATAGAGCGTGACGCTAATCTAATTTGCTATTTATTCACGCGTATATTAAGCATGATTAAACAAGATGAACAGAAATGGAAATGGTCGAATATTCACAACTCTTTATGAGTGAACAATCTGGAAACTTATAATCGAATCACTGCTCGCTTTTGATATAACGCTGTCATATTACATTCGATAAAAATTACTAAATTAAAAAAAAATAAAAATTAATACATACATTTGATAAAAATTAATAAATCTAATTTAAAATTTAGGAAAATAAATAATGTGGAATATATATATTGAAAATATATATTATATATATATATATATATATATATATATATATATATATATATATTAAATTAAAAATTGATGTAACAAAGAGAAAAGTTTTATCAAATATAATAAAAAAAATTTGCATCATCGGTTATGACATTCTAGTAGGATTAAATTAATTCATTTAATTGAGAATGAATGATTTAAATATCAGTTAATTATATGAAACATATTAAAACATAATAACGTGATTTACTAGAAAAAATAATTTCAAACGTTATGTTCGTATATTTTATGCATATTATTTCAAAATTGTTTGAAATATTTATTTGAAATATTTATTTATTGTAACTTAGAATATCAATTTTGATCGATTTTGAATAATTAGCTAGTATTTGGCTCTTATTATTCAATTACACACATCAGTGACAATTGATAACAATTATACGCGTTAATAATGACTTCATAGTAATTATATAGTATGATATTGAGCGTTTGCGGTCCAGTTTTGAAACTTGATGATCGGTTATGCCATAATGCAGGTTTGGTGGGTTTGTTTTATACAAGATTAATATCGCATGTCTTTCGACAGAAACTGGATAACTTTTGCACGTACTTTGAATCTTCATGCCAAAGACTGATACGTGTATCTTACATAAAGATATCGTGTTTCTATGGCTGCTAAATTATCTTCTAATTAAGTTATATATTGATCGGCTGTCTTTATGCAGATAAAATTGAATAAAACTTATATGGAAATACATAATATATTTTTAAAAAGAAGGAAAAAGAAATACATAAAATATATATATATATATATATATATATATATATATTTATAAGTTTTTAGATTAATAATTATTATTAAAATTTTTTTACGGATATTTTTTTAACTGTGATATTTTTAAATCATTTGAACTTTTTTTGAATCGGTCTTTTCACGAGAAATACATTTCCAAGAATAATAAAAATTTCTGCAATTGTTTTTATTATATTAAACTTTTTGCTCTTTTGTAGAAGTTATTACAAAAATAAAATACAATATATTAACTACTGTGAATAGTGAAAATTAGCACTATCATTTTCTCATGAGAGTGGTAATTAATTTTCTTGACATTTGCGCGAAAGAATTTTCTTTTCTTGCGAGGAATTTAACTTTTTCTATCAACCGGAGAAACCATTATGAATAATGCGGAAAGGTGACGAAGATTTTTCTCATGAAGCGCGATCGATAAAGCTTGTACGTGATTCAACTCCGCTCCCGAATTGCATGAAAGCTCGACGAGAGAGAACTGAAAGCATTTTCAGCTTGTCTACAATTTTCATCTCGTGACGTATCTGCCAAATCATTGTTTTTAATTATCGAGAAATGCCGAAAAAAACATTTATTTTTCAATAATAATGTGTAATAAATGCTTTTAATATACAGTTAATTAAAAAAGGCTAAACACAAAAAAACAATTTTTTTTTATATTAGTAGCATCAATATCTTAACATATCTGTTTTTTTTTTTTAATATTTCTAATATATCAATTACATTTTATAATTCTAAAAAATTATTCCTCGGGTGGTTTTTTGAATTTCAAATCCATCGCCGCTTGTTTTGCATTGTTATTACTTCGGCGAGAAAAAGAACGCGGATAAATCGGAAGAAACTTCCGAGAGAATTTCTCTCGGATATCATATAACCGCCTAATCGATAGCTAAGTGCCTGTTGTGACATTCGATTCACCGATACAGTACACAAGATGACACATGATTCATTGTCGATATTGCAATTTACAAGCAATCGACTACGCGAATTCTCAATAATAACAGCAATACGTTATATAAATAACATTTGACACAATTTGCGAAAAGAGAAAGAGAGAGAGAGAGAGAGAGAGAGAGAGAGAGAGAGGAAGAGCGAAAGATAGAGAAAGAGAACGAAGCAACATCGTTATGCGTTTCCGTAATTTACATCCCAGCCGATGCACCTCCGCGCAACTCGTTGATGAAATGCACGAAATGATCGTTGGTACATTTTCAACAAATTCTATGATATTTTAGCATGAACAAAACAATATTTTAATGGGAATTGTGACATTTGTCTTTCCGTTAAAATATATCCTTTATACGGTCGATTGTGCGTTCATCCTTCGATGCATTTTTATTTTTATTTCGCTCGCATCGCCGTTTTCATCTAAACAAAATATTTATTCGCACAAAGAATCCAAGTAATTTTTCACCATACTCAGCGTGTTGCTTTTCTGATTTGTTTCGCAACAAAGTACGCTTTGCCCGACGTTTTATTAACAACATTATTACAGAATTTTATTCGTGCTTCATCTGGCGAATTAACAAATTCGGAGAACTCGGCACACAGTCAATTTGATCCACTTGTCCATTTAACTCTAAGTTTTATACGACTGACATTTTTATACAGAGATTCGACTTTAATTTCTTTTCAGTTTTTTTTTTATGAGAAACAGCTCTGTGATCGACGTAATTACTTATTTACAAATAAAACTACGCATCCGTTCGTTAACATGTGTCAATTCTATAAAATGTCAAAACATAATATTTTAGGGAAACTATGAAAAAATATGTATTTATTATGAATAATTTATGGCATGTATAATTCATATTTCTTGCTTACCTTGATAAAAATTATCCTACATTCCACGTTTAATTTAGTTTTTTTTTTTTTTTTTTATGAAATACAAAATCTGTATAGCTATTTTCAATCGCAAAATATGAGAAGGATATAGTGCGCGTGAAATTACATGTTTGCTAAGTATATTGCCTCTATAAATATCTCAGCGATGATGCTCGCATAAACAATTTGGTTTAATCACAGTGATGAAGTAATCACTGTCTCGATAATTGGAATATAAGTAAAATTCAAGGATTGTAATTATTCATGTCGCAACGGGTTATATGTTAAGATAATATGCTACGTTTTTTGTCGTAACAAAGTATCTAGCAAGGATGTCGCGACGAAGTCTACATAACATTCTACATCAATTTACGCAAACGCGCGATATGTCTTTCATTATAGATTATAAAAATTGTAAAAAAGTTGCACTTGTTGGAAACTTGGAAATTTTTCAAAATTCAGTCGCGCGTCGATGGTTTCGGTCAAATAATTTCGTTGAATAGAAAACATCTTTTCATCGTGCGCGCTCATGGTTAACTCCAAACGAATAGGCAACGCTTGTATTTTCGAGCAAACTGTTATTCCCTAGCTGAATGCAATCAATCATGCTAATTTTCGCGAAAATCGACGACGTATTCCGAGCGTGTTTAATCTCAAATCCATCCGCGCATCAAATTTTCGGCGTATACGGCATCAAAATTCCAAATTGATATGCGGCGTAGTTATCGTGATTACTGGGATACGAGTCTCTTCTAGAGAGGGACACAGATAGACACAGAGAGAGAGAGAGAGAGAGAGAGAGAGCGCTCTTCATCAACACAACAGCAGTTTCGTTCAAACAAATGTCATTCATCCAGAAAACAACTAAACGTGATCGAATAAACAGTGTAGCGAATTTTGTAAACTTTTTTCCTATATACGGACGGCTCTCTCAAAAAATTAATGTTTCCATTACGAAATCAAATAATGCTGACCGAATTACGGAAGACGCATCGATGCGCGTTACGTGCGCGCTTTCATGTTGCACTTTCTCTGTTGCTTGTAAGCGATACGCGTTATTACTTTCCGTTCTCGGGTAATGTGTTGCTAAGGTTACTATATATGCATATCTCGATTTTTAATCCGCGCGCGCGCGCGCAAAAAAAAAAAAAAGAAAAATATAATAAAATAAGAAGACTTGATCGATAGCCACGTGGGACAAAAATGTAAAAGCGCGGTTAGCACGTCATTGGCACGCGGCGCACACACATAATCGCCCTGTCGTGCGGAAAAATTGGAACGGGGTCGTCAATGTGGCTGTAAACCCTCTTCTTCTTCTTTTTTTTTTTTTTTCCTACGAGACACCCCTTTTTTGCAACGCGCGCGTTACTCTCGGCGAGAAAAGTTCGATATTGGTATAAGATGGATCTTTTATGTTACGCTTTATATGATGCGATGGCGCGTCTTGTAAATTATTTTGCTCTGCCGTTTGTTGCTGCAGGAAAATTGTTATCCATCTACAGCGTACCTTACCTCGCCAGTTAATCCCTGTAGTCGCTGTACTGGGAATATATATGCATATATTTGCATATCCGCGACCTGTATATGTGGATTTTGAGCTTAGACGTATATATTAGGGCTTGTCAGATCTTTTCAGACTAAGATGAATACGAAAAATTGAAAGATTTTTATCGTAATGTATAAAATTATTATATATTCTCACTGCAACTTGTTTCTCTCATTTTTCATTAATTGCTGCACGAATAATTTATTACTGTTTTACCTCTCTCGGGTGCTTTCGTAATCGTTCGCTTCGCGGTTTATTTCATAATCTGTTTATCCGCTGCAAGAGTTTGGCGTGCAAGAGGTTGTCCTCCTTACCTTCGACTCTGCTTTATAATCGTTTCTCATCGTATACTCGTAGAACGAGTTCACAGACAGATTAAAGATACTCTCTCGCGTTGTGCTCGGTATTTTTTTTAGCCAGCATCTGAGATAATCCGTTCAGAACTCGTTTCGTATTCAGCGCAATCCTACACAGAACGTCAACCGAGTCAACCTTTTTATTATGCATTATGTGTCTTATCGTCGATCGCGTCACGGCTGATAGCCTTTCACGAAACTCACCGACTCCCTTGAGAGGAGGGGAGCGAGATGTCTACATCGGTATCAATCAAAGTTTCTCGAAATTTCAGGGAAATCGGGCATTCGTGAAGATAGATCGGCCCGCTAAACCGCGACAATTAATTCACTGGGGAATCTATTTGTTTCACCAGTCGATCTTTGTGATGTATTACTATCGACCCTATGTAAGAAAACGATATCGGTATTATACGTAAGGGAAACAAGCTTGTTACTCGCAAGTATAGTTCAATAATAGATGGGCGAATACAACTCGGCTTACAGTGTTATGTTACAGCGATCGTTATAACGATGGATTGATGCTCGCGTCAAATTGCTTTCAAAGGGTTCGGGTTATCTGGCCGGATTAGAAACAAAAGCGTCTATGAAGGAACTACGGTGTCTTCTTGAAATTTATATGAACGTTTTCGTATATCCGAGAGAAACAAGAGTCTCTTTACATCGCGCTGTGCAAAATTTATATTTCAAAATTTTTTGACAGCGATCGTGAACAACCCACGTGTAAGGTTTATGCGAAAAGGTCGAAGTATTCAAAAATTCATGTCCATTACTTCTGCATGCGATATTTATAGCGCTCGTATTCGTGGACGGGAAATTAATCTCAAGTTTGATATCGTATAACGCGTGTGTGTTGCGCGCTCGCGTTTCCGGTTCCGCATTTACTCATGTGTCGTTAAGTTAGTGACAGGATAATCGGAAATTGTACGGTTTCAACCGAGTAATTAGAACACACTCGCGGAGTTGGGGTCGCGCGCGAGCTCTGCGACTGGCAATAGTAATGCGACATTAATCCCTACCTCAATGGCTTAATTAGCAGCACAATTGTAATTGCCATTCGATGTAATGATGCATGTATAGAGCAGCAACAACGAATATCGATATAATTGGTTTGGGAAAGAATTGAAGTGAAAGTATTGATTGTTCGCTTGTCCAACATGCATCCACGCTTTTCTACTATACACACACTATAGTAGTTCTATTATGGGATTAATCGCGCAATTTTATTTCACTGTTATTATTACGTGCGAAAATAAAAACTCGCACTGCTGTATTCGATGCAACAGTGTGTGTAGCGACTAGTATTCTTAACCAAGTGTTATTTGCTTTGGTATGCATTCAGCATTTTTCAATTTTATCGACTGTAAAGTCAAGCTGAATCGATTATCTTTCAACGGCTCTCACTCTCTCTTTCTCTGTCTTTCGATATTATCTTTGAAAAGTTTCTAGTATGACACTCTGAGATTCTCGAGTACAGCAAACAGAGAACTTGAAGTGTTCTAGAGAAGAGAAGACATTTTCCTTCCCCTAAATTGCCCAACGAAAAACCGACACGTATTTCAGATAAATATCTACGTCATTCACGGAATATCATAGAGGCGTTGATGGCGTATCTCGCTTATGTATACCGATATTTATTTCTACACTACAGATCAGCTGATCGAGATTCCGCGAATTCCTGCTCCATATATGGAATGTGAGAAATGCGTTTGCGGTGAGCTTTGCCTCGATCGCAACGCTTAGATATGTGACGTATTGTATTCGGTGGTGCTTGTAATAGAGCTGTCAGTCACTGATTTAAATAAACTGTTACATATGTATATATGTATAGCGTGTTTTTTCTCGGATTGCTTTTTTATTATCGCGTTAATGAGGCTACACTTAATGAATTGAAACTGTAAATAATTATGTTCTAATGAATATTACCGGTTTTATGAATAATAATTATTTCTTCTTGTTTTTTCGCGAAACATTATCAATTATCTATCTTTTTCTCGACCAATTCTTATTTGTAATTAATAAATAGAAAATTTTGTAAGGCATATGCGGCATTTTAAAAGAGTAAAGTATACGAAGCTGTTATCGATCGATTTTTCGTTAGTTAGACGTCGAGATTTCTCTGCTAAGGTTAACATTTCAAGGAAAAGGTGTCGAGAAATGAATAGAACACTTTCGTTTCGATGTCAGGAATATACAGTCTTGTAAAAGGCAAACTCGCCTGATTAAAATCGTTATTGACACAAACTTATATCAAAGAGACTGACCTTCCTACTAAAGCTTACTTTGTAGTGGTCTATGTGATTTAGCAAAGAATCTACCTAAAATATCAAGTGTGTGTCAAAGCCAGGCACTACATAAAAAGCTAATAATTATAATTAATAATACATATAATTAATACAAATAAAACATATAATTAATAATCATAAAATAATGTATTGTATTTGCATAATGAATTAATTTTTTCAAAGCTAATGAAATTAATTTTTTATTAATTCAAAAGATTAATCAATGAAAAACTATGGAAGAAAAACACTAGACACACACGTATTTCAATAATTTTGTTTTATCAAAATATATCTCGAAAAACGCGCATTTTTTTCATTTGTTCAAAATTAGATCCATCTGACGCAGATGAGCTCTGTCGGATTGAATTATAACGGAATACTTGTCAGATTCCCGTCTTCTTATTCATCGTGATGAGTGCTTTGGCGCCGAATGTATTTCTGTTTGATGACCGTCGCGAAGTTATATGTCTGCATGTGCGTGCCATTGTCGTGTCGAAAACGAGAAGCCGAGAAGTTTTCGCCGTAAAAGCGAAGGTCAAACAATTCGCGTACACGAGTCGATTTCGTAATTGCTATTTGGTTCTCCCGTTCCTCGATTTATTTCTTTTTGATCGCATCACTTGATAATACGTTAAAAACACGTATATGCGTGCGATTTACACCACGAATCTCGCGATCAATGAATCCTCCATGTCGTTGGCTTATGCGTTCATTAATCTTGATGCTGCTGATGATGCGCGATGTTTACCGAATACCTGAATGATCTGCGAATCATCGAACAATGTTTCGGAGTGGCCTAAACGCGATCGTTGCGGACTAGCTTTTAGAGTGATGCAGAGTTCATTGCGCTCCATTTACATATGGTTCCCTCGCTCATGACTCTCTCCCCCCCCCCTCCCTCCATCTCTCCCTCGTCTCATCGTCAGTCATGTGTAAACTGTGGTTATTTCTACCAGCGACGTAGAATGCATGCATCGCGTTTGGAATATTTTACACATTCCTCGACGCGTGTTGTTCTCTCGCGAGTCAAGGACATATTCATCTGTCATTCTTCTGACTCACTCTCACGTGTCAAAATACTTTTGCCATAAAAAGAAAATATGACAAAGGCATAAACAGTTTGTTGAGAAATGATGTTAGTCTCAGTTAGGGATGATGACTTCCGTTGAGCTGTGATTGGTTGAGATTGGTTACTTGCGATGACGAATATATTACAGATGTTTCATGCTGGGGCAAGTCTGCGTTTACAAACTACGCACTCGGTATAATATTGTAGCGTGTAAGTAAGAGTGTGCATTTTATAATTTAAATGATAATATTATCGGCTTACTCTGTCTGCGCGAGAAGAAAGTGTCACATGTGTCGTTCCACATGATGTCAATGAAACAATACCGTATTATATTATGCTTGTGCGCAATAGTTTTAATGTAAAGCATCTGAGAGAGGAAGAGAGATATTTCTCCCATATTTCTTGAATTTAAAATCAGTTTATTAAAGATACATATTTTTTGAAAACAACTATCACCAAAAAATTAATTTTACCTGAATGAAGATATCGAGAGTTATTGATAATGATACACAATGACTACACAGATTTCAATAAGGATTAAATGATTTATATAAGGTATTACACGATCTCTCATATTTTTGGTAGGCTTAATTAAGATGTTCATTGCTATTATAGTGCGCCTATCCTTTGTATGTACAGTGTTTCTGATGACGGCGCCGCTGTTTGACTTAGGTTAGCGACATCGTGTTCCCCGTTCACCTGTTTAATTACCGTTTGTTGGCCCGCAAACGCAGAGACGCATCACGTGCGGTAAAGTAATCCTCTGGTGAATCGCGTCGCAACGGCTGCTTGAATCCGCGCGGTTTTTTACCGCGTCTCCTTAAACGCTTCCTCCAAAGACTGATTTTATTGTTTTTAAAACAATAATAATACGTCGCGCAACGCGATTAAAAACCAGCTCGACGTGTATACCAAAGCGATTTAACGATACATTGAGCCCGTGATACATTTCAACCTTCATCGAAATAATTCCGCTTTAATGCCGCTATTATACTCGACTTACATGCCGGCGCTATTTCCGCCAGGTTACACACCGGCCTCCGCGTACACCCCCGCGTAATAAACACTCGGGGCAGTTTTTCTTCCAGTCTTCGTTACCTCCGACATTACGAAGTTCCTCCGCATTTTACCATCGCATTCCCCCACAATAACGTAGCTCGTTGAAATGCGCGTTATTACGGACCTGTTACCTCCCCTGATGGATCGTCATTTCCTCGAAATCTTAGGACAGTAATCGTTCGGGTAAGTGTGTTGAGGCAGAGGGTCCTGGATATTACCCGATGGAGACGATAATTCCAAAGTTTTTTCATCGGCGGAAGTTTAGTGAAGAATCGTTGTCAGTGGCAAGAGATTTTTTAGCTTTCAATTTTTTGTATCGTGAAAATTTAATTTTAAATTAGAATTCGGCAAAGTTAAAAATTCTCCTCGGCATGCAATGCGACGTAAATTTTCTCCGCAGAATATTAAGAAGAATCGCGATGTAATTGCACAATGGGGGAATAAAAATTATGTTGGTTTTGTTACGATCGATTTTAAGCTACCTTGCTAAAATCTGATAATTTTTTACGTAACGTTTGATAAATCAATCGACTGCGATCAAACATGCGGAATCATTCTTCGTGCACGTTACGGTTGTTACCACGAGCCTTCCCTCTGGGTCTGCCACTAAATTTTTCTAGTTAACGAACCGCCAATATCGTATCGAATGTACTGATTCATCCCTTGGGATTTGCCTCGGCAGATATCGATCCGCTGATAATTTTCTAGCTGTCTCACTTAGGATAGTTTATCGTTTGTTTCAAGGGAAATACAAATGGAACTAAAATAAAGAAGAAGAATCTGTAATGAATTATTAGAATTTGATTAAATATTTCTTTGTTCTCGATAACACTTTGACGAAGAGAAACTAAGTTTCATGCTGTTCGAATTTGGATAAATGGCAGCCGCGATGAATTGTAGCTATTCGGCTCGAACGATATTGTTCATACAAATGTGACAGGAATGGTTGCGATGTCGCACAAAGCGCGACGTGAATGTCTACAATCTTTTTTTATCGTACAGCCCGACATAAAGTTTCGGCAGCGCGCTTCCGTTTCGTCATTTGAATTTCAAATGCTCCGCCTGGCTTCGTGATGTGACAAGGGATATGTTGCAGCAACGACGTTTCCGGAAACTTCCTCGCGACGGCATTTCTCTTCGTCTCGCCTTCTCCTCCTTCATTAAGTTGACTTTTTCGAATTGGATGGTTGGAGCTTAACGACGTTTGTTCATGCCGTATATTACGTTCTTACGAGAGAACGGATTATTTTTTCAGATTATATACCTTTAACTTAGATTTATATTTTATTTACAATTTAAATTCATGATTTATTCCATATTTTTAGTGAAAACATGAATACGTCATTTTCGAGTGATTAAATCGCAAATAATCGTTATAAATTCTGTCGCGTAGTTGATGCCGAACTGAATCTATAGCCAAGTCGAGTTCTCAAATTGTTCCCTTTGAACATAATGAGTGACCCCCGCGGGCGCTTTGTCACGTTCACGTGCGAGATTGTCGTTCATCTGGCGCATTGCTTGCCATAATGCGTTTCACACTCTATGGGCTCAATATAGGCGACGAGTTTTCGAGCTTTCAAAAGCAAAACCGTTTATAGAGGCCGTGATAAAAGGCGCCTCACGTTACAGCATTGTGATTTCATTCGATGGCTCGTTGCAATTGCTGAAACTATCCCGATAAAAGCGACACGATCGGCATCTTGATAAGTCCACGCGGACAAAGTGCAACATACAGGACAACGGAAAAATAAAAAAACATTTTTTATTTACGCTCGTGCAGTTTTGTCGTGGATGTTTTGTCCAAAAATGACAAACTGCGTTCCAAAACTTAATTGGAGTAAGATGGAAATTATAATTAATATATATTATGTATATTTAAAATTATAATTTATGTATATTTGTATATATTAATATAAAGGGTGGCTCATTTTAATTTATCCACACAAATACTCTCAAAACCTGTAAGTTTTAGAAGGAAGATTTTTAGATAAAAGTTGTTGAATTTTTTGCGGGAAAGAAGATAGGAATATTAGTTAGGCCTTGGTGGCGTTGTTCAGGTTATTTTAAGATCACCTTTAATTTTTTAAATAGAAACTTCCACTTTCAATGGATATTCTTGTAGCTTATTTCGAGAGCTGTATTCAAAATACTGTAATAAAGTATTTTTTTAAATACTTTTGGAATTATTTTATATTTTAATCTCATATATTTTGATATAAAATATAAAATATTTAACTTCCTATAATCTTACCGCAATACTTTGTACATTAAAGCGAGATAAGCTACAAAATTGCATTGAAAAATGGGAATTTTTATTTAAAAAATTGAAAGTGACCTTAACAATGCCATCCAATGTCTAACTAATATTTCTATCTTCCATTCTCCTCAAAACCAAACAACTTTTGTCCAAGGAGTTTCCTTCTAAAACTTACAAGTTTTGACATATTTGAGGATAAATTAAAATGAGCCACCCTGTATATTATTATATATTAATATTGTTTCGATCAGATCGAATTATAATATTAACGCAAATAGAAGGTGACATATACATACATTTATGACTAACTTGCAAAGTTGAATACGTTCTTAGTTAACAAAGTCCTCCATCACACAACCTGCACATAATTGATTTATGTAAACGCTTCAAGGTTGATTATGATACCTTATTAGCGACGGAAAGAATTAATGCAGGAAAGTCTGATTCAATGAGAAATGGACATTGATAAAGGAGATATACTCGTTAAATCTTTGACATCGTCTGATAATTCATTAGGCGATCGTTTCATTAATCATTTAACTATTTTTGCTATTGTCATCGATCTTTTAAAAGTCTAACTTTGCGACGAACTGTAGATAAATCATGATAAAATTCTTTCAATTGCGCTTTGACGTGCGCGCACCCGATGATACGCCGATGACATGTAACCGACGACGTTTTTGTATTCGCCGGAGGATAGAGAGGAATATCTCGCGGTCGTGTGCGTGAAATCAAGATTCTGAAAATGTCATTTTAACAAAAGGCGAATACGTAAAATGGCCGAGTGTGCGTGAAATCACGTCGCCGAGAGTCCGTTCGAGCTCGTCGAAGCGCGAAGATCGGTGATGTCCGGTCGACGCGCGATACGCGAAGACGTCCATCGCGAGGACGGATTTACGTTCTGGTGACGCGAAGCTTCTTCTAACGAAGCTGAGTGTCGAGGATGAGCAGTCTCCAAGTACCGGAGCTTCGGCTTCCAGCGGACGACGGCGATGGCGGTCCGGGCGGGGGTGCCATGAAGGGCACGGTCCCCTTGTTGCTGGTTCCGCCGAGTAACGTGCCCAGGAGACGGCATTCCTGGATCTGTAGGTGAGTACGATTCGGATAATGAGTTTGTCGAGGAAAGTGTGCGTGTGAGTATGAATGGTATAGGGAAAATTATTAATTAACCGCTTAATATGCGTTTCACGTAGACTTAGATTCTGGATTTATTCGCGCACGCTCGCTTGCACGTACGAATTTATGTTACTTACCTTGAAATCTTCCACATGCGCTTATAACTCTTTCGATGAACTCGTGAATTTTATGGAAATGCGATTTCGCTCCCCGCGATTTTATTCGATAAGATGTAGAGAGTGTTGGCTATTATGCAAATATGACATTTTACGTTTCGTAATCAAATGGGTGTAGAACGTAATAATATTCTTAACAATATCCACAATATTCTTAACCGAGAAGTGTAAGATATACCTTATAATAATTCTTATTCTCTCTATTACACGTGCTAAATATTTGTACAAAACTTTTTTTTTTAATGTTTGGCTAGAAAAGGAGAAGATATAAGACAGAGATATTAAGCGTCTTTAAATCTTTTTTATATCTTTATAACTGAATTATAAAAAGTAAAAAATTCGAAAAAATGAAAAATGACAGAAATCAGAAAAGATATTTGTAGGATGCTTTTAAAAAAAGCATGTTTGTCATCTTTTTCTTGTCATATTTTTCTCATTATATGAACAATTTATTTATCGTATATTTAATAAACACCTTTAAAAACTTCTAAAGTATAAGACTTTGACAGAAAAAAATATTAAAAATATGATCCTTTTGTGATTCTAATCCTTGTTTCTTGAACAAGAAGCACATTGATCAAAGCATTAATTAAAGCACATAAAATACGCGCTTTAAATTTGTTCCACGCTGAATAATATTTGTATAAAAAAATCAAGTTTTGATTATCTCGATACGTAACTAGTAGGCATTAGTTTCCCCAAGGATTTTATTCTAAGATAATGATACGGTATGGTACACATCATAGGTCGGGTTGCTGTTCTAATTTTGAAAAGTGAGAATTATTATAATTATTAATTATTAAATTCTGTGAGAATTAGTGCGTTGCTTCCAATAAAGAGTTAAAATAGAATATAAATTAAAATTGAATGATTTTTGCTATTCTTTTAATTCTCGTTTATGTTAAAATTTATATACCTAAGCACTTTTCAATTTCTATTATAAATCTTTATAATAAGAATTGAAAATTGGCTACATTCAATTTTTGTTCTGCTTAAAAGCAATGTAGCAAAATTTTAAATATTTATTATCTATTATTATAAATGTTTTACGCTATACAAAAAAGAAGATTTATATAAAATGTATTACGAATAAAGACAAGCGCATATATCATTGTTTACTGCTTAAGTTTTATTTGTCGCTGTTATATATTTATTTAATTTTTTTGAAAGAATATAAATTATGCGCGCGATTTTAAATTAATATTTCATTACAGAAAAGCAGAGAGAAAATTAAAATGGTTAATTGACGCGGTACTTTGTAGAATACGATTATATTTAAATTAAACGGTATAATATTGAAAGGAGAATTTTTTTTCCATTGACACGATTAAGATTCCTTACGTGGGAGAGAATTCTCTTTCATATTTTATTTTTACTTTCTTGTCGTCGCCAAGCGGCAAGCTTGGGGGCACTGCTTTATAAGACGATTAAACGCGCCATAGATAGAGTATCACATGAACCGCTTGCTGAAAATAAAAAGAAAGTACGACCGTGTTTTTCTTTCGAATAGCCATCCGAGAAACGCGTTCGTGTAGATTGCGCTTGTTTCGTTAAATTAATCCGCTTGTGTCTATACATCCTTATTATTTTCTGCCTCTAAGCCATTCCACCATCGATGTTTGTTTTTGGATTTTCTAATTAATTAACGCTCAAGAATTTTTCTGATATTTTTACGTGCGCGCGTAAAATTCCTTTATACTTTGCAAGAGACGTAGTTTATGATTTTTATCACTGCTTTGTCGTGAGAACGTATAATTATCCGCGGTTAAAGGAGGCAGAAAACAACGTAGAATCATAAATACGCGAATGGCATGTGCAAATGACTCTGCAAAAGGTGAGTCGCGTCATCGTGCACATTTGTATAAGGCATTCGTAGAGCGATAACAATTGACTATTAATATCCTAATTGCGCGCTATTACATTCTTTCACGATTGCCGTGCAACAGCTGATTGTCTTCGAGATTTACATTTAGCTAATTGGCAACTTATAATTTTTGTCTCTTACATCGCCACGCACACATATATCTAAGATAGGAAAAATAATATTCCATAATACTTTTATATGCATTCTGTTAATTTCGGATAATTTAAATATGACGCTTTTAACAATTCCTAATTAAATTTTTTACATGTAACCTTTTTTTTTTCTTCACTTCTATAACGAAGCGTGCTGGTCTTATCGGGACAGGGTCTCGCCTTTCGCAAGAAAATGTATCCTTCCTTTTTTCTTGCCAGGATCTATCCTCTCTTGCGCGAAGGAAGAAAAACACTCTTGCCAGAGGTGAATGTCTTTAAATTGCATTTCCCGACAACACCTGCGCGAACCGAGAGACCGGAGAATCCGGTTATTACAGATCGCAGCGATGCAGCTTGTACTACCTTCCTTCTTTTTCGTTCACGTGTTTTTATGTCGGCTTTATTGTCTGTAGCGGGAGATAATAAGTGATGTATCCCGTCCCGTATATATTTTATATCTGCGCCGCCCGCGCACTTGACGTTGAAAGCTTTCGTCGTGAAATGGCAGAGATAAAGATTGGGAGGTTGATTTTCTCGTGAAAGATTTTTTTCAATTATTTTGATACAATACAATATATATTCCTGAAAGTATTGATTTTTGAATAATGCAAAAAAGTACAATACTTTCAGCATTGCTTCTCTCTTTTTTACATCTTTTTTTTTTTCTCATTTTTCGTGATAGATTAATGACATTTTAAAATGTTCTCTTTCAACATTTTGATTAAAATAATAGATATAAATTTATGGGGAAATTATTTTTGAACATTTTCGATTTTCTATTATGGCAATAAGATACGTAGGTTTGTTGTGCCGATTACGTGTATTTGTGGTAAACAGAAGCTCGGTTTGGCTAATGGCCAAGAATATCCTATCAGTACGATTTATCGTCGCGTAAAAACAGCGAAGTGGCTATTAACAGTCTGAATTAATGTTTGTTAAAATACTTGAAATTAAATAGACTTTGGACGATGCATTGTGCTAAAATGCATTTACATTTAATATTCAAAAAAATAATAAACTTTACATAATTTTAACTAAGCTATTTTCCTTTTCGCTACGAGATGAATTTTAATTCAGTTTATCAGAATTTTTAAATATTTTCTATTTAAATAATTTCATATTTAACAAGTTGATATTTAAAATAATTTTACAATGTGAAATCATATTAATGTTCCGTCACGAACTGCCGTCTTTTTAATGCCGCTCTGCTATAAGCAAAGAGAGTAAATTGTATTTATCTTTAAATTTACGTTTAAACTTAATTATCGTTACGTTTACGTTATGTCATATATTTTCCATACGAGTTATAAAAGATGATTAAATTTTAACGAAACATTTTTAATTGGGATAGAGAGAGTTGGTAAGTTCCATCGAATTACCCTAATTTTCCAGTTGAAGCAATGATGTAACTCTGTAAGAGTGTGCGTTTCAGAACTGCTAAGTTATCGCTTACTGGCGAATGTGCAGAACCCGTGCAGCAACGGCAGTAACAGCAGCAGTAGCAGGCAACGGTTCGTATCGATCCCTCAGGACCAGAGCTCTACCCTAGCCTTGCATTCCCTTTTGTCATCTACAAGGTGGTGAAAATTCGGTTTTGTGCGCAAGATGTAAAACGAATAAATGCGGTGATTTAAAAGGCCACGTGCATGAAACGTTAGTGTTTTGCTATTTTCATAGTAGAGAATTTATTTTCTTTTCTGATTTTTTTTTTTCTTCGCAATGATGATAAAATAAGATATTCGAGTAAATTCTCTTTCTCTCTCTCTCTCTCTCTCTCTCTCTCTCTCTCTCGTAAAGTTAGATGTTTGCCTAATAGAAAATAATAACAAAGATTTAACTTTTCAATTTGAATTTCAAATTGCGTTATGAAGTTACGAACGCAGATTCCTCGGCAAAGTTATCGTTTCATTATTTGTTGGGTATGATTGAAAGGCAATTCGGAATGTGAAAGTAGAAAAACACCTTCGCCGATCAGACAAAACATCACTCGGGATAATGAAAATGTATCCAAATAAGGGGTTTCTGTTCGCTCGCCTTCGACTGATAAAATATTCTCATTATCTCACGGGATTGATTTCCATTCATACCGAGAATCTCTTCTCTCGGTAATTCCGCTGATAGCTTTCACGTAAGTTTCCATATTACAGCGCAACTCGCGCGCACATGCATTGTTTGCAAATTACGAAACAATTAACCCGCTTCGCTCAGTTTCGCGCGATTATTATTAATACCGTCGTCTGAGTATATTATAACAGTATTGAAATTTGTAGCTCATATGTTAATGAATAAGATTTGACATTTGAAAGAGAATTGATATGACATTTGTAGAGAAAAACAGGGAGTTTTCATCTATTGACTTTTCATATTTGTTTTCTTTTTCTTCACAATTTGTATTTTTTTTTTTTTTTAATACATGCCATTTGTTATATCCTGTTTTGTTCTAACATTGAATAATTCTTATGAGTTTGCTTTTAACGATTGATAAGAAATAAAACAAATAATAATCTTGGCGCGGGTGATTAATCTCCTTTTGAGAAACGGAGAATAACACAACTCGCAAAACTTCTCCATCGTAAAATGCACGCAACAATGTTGGTGCATCTCTCCGCGTAGCAGCGGGAAAACGAACATAAACGAAATGTCCACGATAAATTGATGGTAGCGTTGCAGCTTGAGAAATCGAGATATATCGCGAAATACCCAGTATTGTAGCTCTCGCGAGAAATGTAACGAGATTAACATTTCTGCTACATTCCGTTAAATTAATGTATTTCTTCTAAAATTTGTAACATAAAAGATAAAAGTATTCATAAGCATTGATAAAATGTATTTTATATCTTTTTAAATATATGCAAGCTGTTATAAAATAATAAAGACAATGTGTGTCTATTAAACTAACAACAGTAACAATTTTTAAATTGCTTGTCTCAAGATGTATTAGATGTATTTTAATGAATAGTATTTTTTTAAATTAAAAAGAAATTCACCTTGTATAAAGATTGTTAACACATGCAAAAAAAAATTGTTTAAAGTTTCTTTTTGTCGAGATTTTATATCAAGACATTTATATCAAAACGAGCCTATATTATAAAAAATATAGTCATTAAAATATTAAAAAAAGTTAAGTACAAGATTAATTCAGAATTATCAAGATATAAAATTAAACTAAAATTTAAATAAACTTTTTAACTGTGTTACGAGAATATTTTTGTATTACGAGAAATAATTTTAAATATTTAAAATCTTGTCTTCGAACTTAGAGCGATAAATCCGTCAAATTAATGCAAAGTTTGACATTTTTATGTGAAATATATCGCTTTGCCATTGACACGCCATATACGTTCTGTAAGTCTATTATGTAGTTACATTATTGCTGTTGCGCATGCAATGGATAGATTCTGTAGGCGCCATCGGCGATGTAATATCTTGTAACATATATATTGAAGATAATTGTAATGTTGAGAGCATAAGAATTTGATATTTTTTTAAAAAAAGTGACCTATTTTCCCCATACCAACGTCAACGAAACTAAAGTTCTTGCGCGTGTTGACGTTAAAAATATGAGCCATTCCGACGGAGATGGTTTTCGCATTGTCTACAAGAAAGGAACCAAGAACGCTCCTAATCTTTAGCTTTTCCTTCTGTCAGTATAAAAAGCTATTCCTATCGCGGAGACAGCTAAACAGGAAGAATGCATTTATTAAATATATACAGATCAATAAAAAACTTGTATAATTATTACGTCACATATTTCACGTGCATCATATCGGTGTATTCATAAAGTGAAATTTAGTGTGTATATGTGTGGGTATATTTATATATACATATATACAGGATGGACCTAAACGTTCTGGCCAGACTTTGAGATTTTATAGGAAATTTAATTCTGAACCAAAAAAGTTTCCTATAAACATGGGTCGAAAAATGCTTCCTTAAAAAATTAGCGTTCGAAAACCTCCGAAATCACGGTTATTTTATAGATTTTTGTCAATTTCAGGGAAAGAATACGTTTTTTTAACAAAAAGTATTGAAACAAAAGTTGTAGAGAATTAAAGTATCTTTACAATAAAATTAAAATGATTGTAGTATGCTCCATAGATTTTGAGATAATTAATTTTAAATGTATAAAAAAGTATTTTTTCAAATTTAAATTTTCTATAAAATCTCAAAGCCTGACCGGAAGGTTGAGCCCACCCTGTATATTGTTATTTAAATACTTCGCAACAGTAATTTTTTATTTTATATTCGACTGCAAATTGCGTAATGGATATACACACTGTCGAAGCCAATTAAAAAATATTAATCTTTGTAATTACATTTTGTTACGATTAAATCCATTAAACCCATTAAAACTGCTTTAATTTATCACCGATATCTATTTAATTCATATATCATTTAATAACTTTTTATATGTGATAAATTTTGTTTTAAAAGCACGTATATCTAGCTTGAGAGTCGTAAAATATATGTATTATAAAAAACGCGGATAAAAATGTTGATTGTTACTCAGGTTGTTACTCTGTAATAGTCTTAGTAAAATAAGTGACGCAAATGTTGGAATTTATCTGAAACATAAAATTATGTTACATTAGATAAGATAACATTAAAAAAAATACCATTTCTTTCATTTAGAAGTATCTTTATAATATATTTTTATATAAAATATATCATACATAAATCAAATTAATAAATTATTAAAAAAAAATACATAAAAATAGATATCTTCTTTAGTCTAGATCAGTTATAATCCTTTCACAGAACGAATAATAAAAATTACATTGCGTGCGATTAGACGGGAGAAGAAATATTATTCTAGATGCTCTTTGCTACAGTTTGACATTAAAATATCATTAATAGGACCTTAATGACATCTACACATGTTTCTTGCCATATCTTTCGCTACTCTTTTTATTGAATTGTATAGTCAATTAATTACGATAATGCATAGTCACCTATAATAAGTGGCTTAATTCAATGACTGATGCCTCGTATCGTTTGCATGCGTCCAAGTTAATGATGATTGCGGCTCGTTGTACCGAGGCTGCTGGTTTAACACACGCGTAATACCTACACATGGTGTCGCTTTGCGATCGAAGGCTCGCGTGCCGCGTCGTAATGTCAGCTCGCGACAAAAGTGCTATCTGATGTTAATCATTGATGCATTCGTCACGCTACGTATTTATAAGGCATTACGATGCGCCACGTGAGAGATTCGCCAATCTGTTTTGCATTGCAATATCGGCAAATAATGCACTGTTTACATTGAAAACGATAAATAAAATCAGATAAGAAATATATTTTCTTAGCCGGTAATTGCTTTGCGAATATATCGTGAACTAGCGTAATTCAAGTGATTGACGAGATAGAAATATAATTTTCTTGATGCATATAGATCGTATCGCGATTTTTTTTTATTACAATTCTAATTATTTTCTAAGAAATAAATTACATAAAAACGTCGTGAAAAACATATGATTATAACTGATTTGTTCTACCTTGTACTTATAAATTGACGTATCATTATCTGAATATGAGAAGTATAATTTTATGTTACAATCTATATGATAGATAAATAGATGCTTCAAACTCGATAAAACTAGGTATTAAATAAAAAAAAAAAAAAAATGTCGAGAAAATTTTACTATGAATTTTTTTTTGTTTATATAATAAATTTTAAACTTTGTGTGTACAAATGAACGCGCGCATGCGTGGATTGCGTTCTGTGAATTATAATGTAACATCATACACATGACACAGCTACGCTGACGCTGGCAGGTGTAATGTTTGCGGAATTAAATTACCATTTGTCTACTCGTTGAATCTAATTAAGCTTAGAAAAAGCGTGCATACAGCGAATAACGTTGGATTGACGCAGCCAATTTTCTTGTTGTTTCACAGGTTACATTTCCGCCGATGAGTTAGTTTGTTTTTCTTTAAAACGGAGTCACTCATGCAGGGAAAATAGTTTTAATTAAAGGCATCTTGTGCATCTTATTTTATCCGAATATTGAAATTTAAATAGTTTTTCTTAACGGAAACAAAGTTGGATAGCTTGCTCGTAATTAAAGTTTGTTTGAAATGCACGAAGTCGGAATGGATTAATAAGTTTGGATAAACAGAATACGCATATATATATATATTTTTTTACAGAGAATGTTAATTTTATGATTTAAAAAAAAACTAATTTTTAAAGTTTTAATTTTTATGCTTTTTTTTATTGTAATTTTTTACCGACTTAAATATCTCGCGAAAACACGATATCTTCTCGAGCGCTTTAAATTTCTTAGCGAAATGTTTATGTTTCATGTATTACTGCGAGCGTTTGAAAAAGACGTTTTAATTTTGAAACGAAATAGAATACTCGCAGAAGCCGTGATAAACTGACACAATTTTCGAATGCAGTTTCGTATTAGACGTCGCAAAGTTGAAACTTCATTTTGACATGAGTCATGTTTGACGATGCACGTAACAATGTTTTCCAGTATCATTTCATTAAAATCCCCAAACCCGTGCAAATGTCAAATAATTTCGTATTATTTTATCTGATATTTTTTTACACATTTATCTTTATTTTGAGAATGTAAAAAACTATCAGAATTTACAGTAGCAAATGCATACTTCTACTTAAACATATGTTTTAAGAGCGAAAAATTTTTTGTACTTGTGCAGGAATTTGTTTAATAAATACACTTAAATACACTTAGATTTACGAAATTTGCTGTCATGTGGTTTACAACTTTTTTTTTGCTTCTTTTTTCGCGTGAGCACGACATATCTTATAAGCAACTCATAATGGGGGATTACTCTGTTCGGTTGAACAATCCTCGGGTGGTTTTTAGTGAGACTAAAAGACCCGTTACATACGTCGCCAAAGGCGCATAGAATACGTTACAAGCGCATTTTTACCTTTACCCTTTCTAGCATTCTGTGTTTGTTCTTTTACGATTTTCCTGTAATTATTGTAATGTGGCTCGCCGAGAACCGAGATATTTTCGAGTAACCTTATCTCGCGCTTTTTGCATACGAATTTCTTTTCGCTATCTCTCTCATAAAATTACTACTAATATTATTACTTTAAAAAAAGATTCAGTGTAAGAATTTTTTTCCGTCCATATAGCCAATTAAATCTTGATTAAATCTCGATACAAGAAAGCTGATATTAAAAAAATGTAAATGCAATACATGTTATTAATGGAATGTAAAGTTATTTGTTTTTTTTTTTTTTTTCGAAATGTAAGGGGAGTGTTTCATAAATAATATAATGTCAGAGATATAGAATACTTTATCTATCAATTTTAATATCGAAATGCAGATTAAATATTTGAAAAAAATTTAAATTTTTTTTTGTCATTATAAATTATGCTATATATCAAGCTGTTTTTTATATTTAAAAATTAATTTAAAAATTGGATTATTCCAATTGTGTGCAAAAGTTTCAATATCGTTAATATATAAATATGTATATATGTAGATATACACACACATACATATACATTTTATAGCGATCCCTCTTTTCCCATTACATTGAAGTGGACGAACATGTTTGGCGGTTTCCAATTTGTGGTTTCCTATACGCGTTCAATCAACTTTTTATCAAAATATTACATTTACTCTACGATAATTATGCTTCGTCGCTCGAACCGCTTGATGGTTTTATTGAACGAATTAATAGAAGTGGATTTGAATGATTGAATCAATTAATTAAATGACATTCTTTTGTTGTGCGATTGAACAAATATAATTTTTTGTCACAATAAAAAATTTGTCCCAATTAGAGGTGGCCACATGTACTCATTTTTTTCTTTTTTTCTAAAAAATTAATATTACTCGCATTACGAGGAAAAATGTAGTTAATTTTATTTTATGGTAATTTTTTTTATTATTCTTTTTATAAAATAACATAAATTTAATGACAAGTTGCACATATCTTACGAAATTCTCTTCGAGAGAAATCGCAAAGGTGTAAAGATAGTAAAGATAGTAAGGATCTTTAAATTTGACAGAATTCGGCCAAATGTGAGAATGCTGCACTGGGGGATTCTCAATTTGGTAAAATAAAACCTTCCACCACATTGGTAGGAACCACTTTTGTGATTTAGCACTTTCAAGCTAGATTCATCTTGAGAGAATGTAAATTATCCTTTTATCCTTCACACATATTTTGCTCATATTTTATGGTCAATACTGCACTGTAATTTTTTAAAATAATTTCCACAACATTTGATTTTATTTAAAAAATTTAATATATATAATTTGTTAAATTTTTCTCTTTTTTTTTAATTATATGTCATTATTTACATTCTGACTTTTACGTAGCAATTTACACAATTAGTTATAATAATATATGTGACTATAAAACACACAGTTTATTTACATTTGCTACGAAGTAATAACGTACAGCATATACAGCGCTTTTCATGCACGTTAAAATTTTAGTTATTGGTCTTTACATTTCCATAACACCGATTATCGTAAATTTCGCGATCTCGTATTATCAGCGGGCGCGCAATGATTTGCGGTGAAATGCTTGTTTGTACAATTCAATAATTAACGTCGTGGATAATTAACGTTATCTAGCATTGCGCGGATTGTGATATATCGACGAATTTTTTCATTTCACGGTCTGTAATTTTCGGTACAACAAGCTCGTACGAAGATGATATATCATGTGTGGAATCGTAATATAACACAAGAGTGAATTCCAAAAACTTCACCTTTAATTTTAACAAGAAATTCATCCTCGGATATTCTAGAAAATATATTCGCTATTCGAAATACGAGTCAGATGCACAAATTGCTCTTTTCAACGACAGACAACGATGTTGCATGTGTCCAATTTCGGTCCATAGACACGAGGAAAGGATCTAAAGAAATTTATCTATACAGACTCTCGCTATAGTCTGGCTGAAATGGCAGAAACTTTGCACTAAAAACGGAATGGTTCTGACGTTTCGTTCTTTGAAGCGCTTTACAATGTGCTAATACAAGCCGCCTGCACGCCGCGATACAACCGAATCCAATTCGAGAATAGTAACTCCACTTTTTGCCTTCGCTAAATTCCATTTTATCCGTCTTGCTTTTGGAGATGGACCAGAATTTCACTTCAATTTCACTACAAGTTTAAAATCTCCTTTATCTCTCTTGCGAAATTCATTGCAGCGGCGAATTTCTAATCTCGCCAATATATAGGGCAATTTTCATTCTCCTGTGTTGCCTGTTCTGTTAGACACCATCTATCATACGTCATTGCAATTAAGACGTGACAAGGAGGAACGATGCATTAGCTGGAAAGCAATGCTTATCACGAGACACCTGTGTTGGGTCTAGGGCGAGGGCAGATCGCGCGCACGATGCTTTTGCTCGTGAATACACACATCGAGCATAAGCTTTCCCTATGAGACGAAACGAGAACTTGACCTATAAAAGCTCGAGCTTTCGCCGACGATAGTAATGTACCGGACGCACGCGATCTTGCGCTTCGGAACGAGGCCGAATATATTCCGCGAGACTATCCGACATGTATATTCGCTCGGAAATTGTTCCCAAGCTATAAATACGAGAGAGATTTGTCGAAGGAGGCAGAGTCGAACTAATCAAGGTTAATACCTCGAACTTGGGCTCCCTTATCGATGGCAAATGGCTTTGTTTCTTAAAGATTAAGCTCTAATCGCGATGTTAATATTCTGAAAGGAAGGCAGACTCATAGATCAAGAAACATGGATACGTGGCAAATTACTTGCACATGTCGATAAACGATAAATTTCAAAAGTGCATAGCACTTATCTAAAATAAGTTTTACTGTTATGCGTTATAGTCGGAGAAACTGCGTCTTTACTACGATGATTGGAGGATTTAATAATAATTTTGGCAAGCGCCAAGAATATTAATTCTGTCATCCAATTTTGTTCAATATTGCTCATACGAAAATTATATATATTTAAATTGTGGCATAAAAAGATTATAATGAATAATATATAATAATATTAACACATGTTGGATATAATAATTTATTTATTTATATTAACAAGATATTACATTAGATATAAAAATGTAAAAATATATATATAGCATAAAATAAAATATTCAAAGTAATAAAATAAATTTATAAGAAAGGGATGATGAAGGATAAAAAAACTGTCATATTTGATAAATATTGCTTGTCGTGTTGTTATATTATATCACGTTATAATCTTCCATTTTATGATTATATGTAAATTTGTATCTTGTTGAGAGGCTATTCAGGAATACATTATCAGCATATAAAAATTGTTTTACTGCGAGACGGAGGAGACTGTGCATGTAAAATTTAATGTGAAATACGATGTATTCAATGCGCTTATTTATCGTACAAAGGACTGTGAAATGTCAAGGATTACAAAGATATGCCCATATCTGACTCGGTATCAGTCGCTTTCGCGAATGTCTCATCGTTACATTTCCAGATAATAATCCGACAGACGCATTGAACTTCAAGGGCAATATCGACCGTTCGGTATATTTCTCGTATAATTTTTTTTCTATTTCATTTCTAGGTAGTAATCCGACAGATGCATTCAGCTTCAAGGTCAATATCGATCGTTTCGCATATTTCCGGTATAATTTTTTTCCACTTCCTTTTAACGAGAGGGAGACTTTTTAACGAGAGTTTTTTTTAGCGAGCTTAGAAGCGCACTCGAAAAATGTTTAACGTGACATTATATTACAAACAGAATTTTTATATATATATATATATATATATATATATATATATATATACTTTTTTAACTACTTCGTTCATCTTTGAAGCTAACTTTCCAAACTTGCATTGATATTCGGATAATTAATCGCGATTTCATCCATCTTGAGAAAATTATGCGAGAATTACAGGGAATCGTGATTCAATTATTAGCGTTTGAATTAATCTAAATAGAGGCTCGACACTCGCGAGAGTCAGAAAAAAAGAGAAATTTCCTCGAATGCGTTTTCGATCGCGGAATCGTAGAGCATGGGGCGAAGCACGTGGCGATGGCGCTTCGACGGACAACGGTATCGACCGACCCCGAAATGTACCTTGGCCCCCACCTCGCCGCGAACCCCATCGCATAACTAGCCCTACCCCACCCTTACTGACTTACACCCCCGCGACATCGGCATCCCTGCATTCCTCCCTGCCCGCTCTTCCCCCAAAATTCACGATCCTTGGAAATAGGCATGACGCAGATTGGCCACATGCCTAATCGCTTTTGATGCTGGACGCGGTTGTTACTTTCTTGGCACTTCGTCGCGAGATCATCTCTTCTCGATTTACGCCTTACTGTTTTTTTATTCGGTAGGATCGTTTTCGCGGAGACCCACGCGCAACCCGAAAACATTTCGATTCGAGGACCTTAAACCAGGAAACATTGATACACGGTCATGGACGCGGTGCAATCGCGTCATGTTGTATTTGTTCCTTTGACGGCATTCAACAACGCGAGCACTGAAAGGGTTAACGTTGTAGAGTCTACATGTCGATACAAGCATGTACCTTTGATGATTGCATATGAGGTGTGCAATTAACGCGTGTACTATTATGGTATTTGTGCTCGCTGATAATGGCGTGAAAGCTTTTAATGTATGTTAGCAGTGTGATATTACACTTGATCTTATACATGATAGGTTTAATTACCTATTACTGACAATTCGCCAATTACTAGATTATATGATTAGGTATTATAAAGATATCTAATTATAATCAGAGCATTTTTACGCAATCATATACATCAATAGCGTCCAAAATTATTTTTCTATAACTTTTTATAAACAATTAAATGCGTGTGTACAATATATAATAAATAAATATATAATAATTATATATAATAAATAGAATTTTATCGGCTGTAAGACAAATGAATATTGCTATTGAAGGATAATATTACACTTTTCTCGAGAAAATATATTACTTAAGTCAGGGGTCAAGATTGGACTTCCTTATTTTCCGGGTGGGTGTCCATCCAGTCCGTCAAGGCTTGGGGATATTTCTCACAATATTTGATATGAAGATAGACATCAATTTTCAGTGGGCGTAAAAAAAATCTTAAGGAAACAAGTTTGTGGAGATTTCTTTTAAAAATTGACTGATTTATTTTCGGTAAGAAAATTTAATATACTTAATATTATTATAAATATATGTTATATGCCCTTATTGATTTATAAGACGATAAAAAGAGATTATTGATGGAATTCTGGTAAATTTTATTCACTATCGATTTTCGATTATTTAAAATTTTCGTGAAAAATATTTTCATTCGATCGTTAAACTTTTTAAGCGGACGCAACTTTCGAACGTCACCATGCGAGGTAAAATGAATTACGTTAGGATGGAAGCAAACTTGCGAAAACGCCTCGGTAGACCGTGTCGCCTAGGGCATACGAGTATTTGATCGAGTTATAGCAAGAGAATTCGAGATGCCGGATATTAGGCAATTATCTAGGCTTTGATTGGCAATTTCTTCAAAAACGGGAAATCAGAAATGCACTTGCACAATTATCGCTTCGTTTTTAAATGTCTCCGTCTTAACATGTTGCTCGCTTGATTATTGAAAAAAAAAAGAAAAAAAAATATATGACGCTATCTTAACTATTGCTTGCCTTTTTTCGTGCGCAAATACATTGCGTTATAGATTTTTTCGAATTTTCTCCATACATTTATTTTCCCCATTCATATTCTAATATTCGTTCCATAATAATCAGATGCAGCTCGTTAAAGCTTATTCGATTTGAATGGAGGAAACGAAGAAATACGTGTGACTCTAAGAGATATGCAAATATAATATCAATGCATTTAAATATTTATAGAAATTTCCCGCCGAATGCACGCGAGAGAATCCGGGAAGAAGCTCGCAATATTCTGCCAGGGGACGAACCGCTACTTTACGTAGTATTTGCTCCATTCCTAACTGGAGCATTTATGCTAGACTTAACGCTAAAGTAAATTATAATCGTCGGAATAGTTCGCGACGATGCGTATCTTGCGCATTTGTGCCATGCATTTCTCCATTCTCCTCTCGTACTCGATCTAGCAGCGGTTCTTCAAGTAGCGATCATTTATACATACGATTGTATGTACGTGAGACACCAATACCCCGGTGACAATGATTACGGATTTTCGCGAACGAGTCGTCAATCATGCTGAGCATTTCCATCGTCGAATTAATTCGCGTTCTCGAGTTAAGCACGGTAGCTACTACTATTAGTCTCGCTCCGCACTGTCACCGCCATGCGCGACTATTTCAAGGTGCGATTGCACACATTTTACTGTTCGGCATTTGCATAATGGGTCGCGGAGTGGCTTTTCGTGTTACACACCGTGTATAACCGTTCGGTGTATAAACGGTGCCGCGCGTGACTCGAGTCCTCGGACATTCCTCCGAGGAATTTATCGCGGGAAGAATTGCGTAGGCGGGAAAATGACATCCTTGCGCAAAAGATGTCTAATAGGAAAGGCACACCTTCGAATGCGCCGAGATGAAATGCATCTCGTCGGTTCCTTCTTAGGAATAATTGACGACAAAGATCAAGAGCGGAGGTGAGAGAGCCGTTCTATTCGCGGACGACTGTGATATTAAATTAAACGCTAGTGAGAAAATCGTGTACAAGAGACATCCTCTGAAAGCATCGCTCCGTTCCTTTTATTAGATTCTTCTGAATTAATTTAGAGTTGATTGTATTTTACTTAATGCCTTTCTTTCACACAGATCTCTTATTTAAAGGATTTTTGCATTCCAAGTAAAAATTTTTTATAATTTTTTGAAATTTTTTACAATTTTCTGAAATTTTTGCACAAACGAACATCTAATAAAAAAAAATTATAAATTCAATAGGATGTGTTTTGTAATACAATTTTGTAAAAAAATCTCAATTTTTGGAAAGTCAAGGTGTATGTATCATGCCGATTATTGATAAAATTATTATTTATCGTTAAAGCTCTTATGTGCTACGATCGAATATATAAACTGATATTTAATTTTTTTCGAAACACTGTGTTTGTCGAGGTACAATTTGCCGTTACTGCCATTCGGCAAAATCGAACAATTCGTGCCGAATATCTGTTGTATTTGTCTGTCGTGTTAGCAAAGAAACTCTTAGAAGCGGATTGGTCGTGTAAAGTTGCGGAAGAATTTGCTATATCGCGAATAGCGGTTGACCCGTCTTGCGTCCTTCTCTTTCCGCAACGCTTTCATTTACATTTTAATGCTCGTGTGCTATCGCCAGCGTGACCGCGCGACATTATTTTTCTTTTTCGCACGAGCTGCTACCACTATTAAATCCACACCTTCACACAGCGTTACATCGTGCTTGCTTACCTTCCATAGCGCGTGCAAAAAATATTGTTATTCCGCGCGAGCGTACAGCCTTTGTATATATTTAGCAACAATTAGCAAGCATTAAAATTATGAATTATAATCAAATTCATGAATATCTAAGAGTGAGTTTTGTGTAATGTAAAAAATTTTTTCTCCTATTGAGTTTTGTTTTATTAAAGGGCACACAGTTCCCATTCCCGATAAGACGTATTTCGAATTTTCGCGCACATGTAAATAGAAATATTTATATATGCAAATATAAATATAATCGAATCTAAAACTGTGCAAGCTTTGCTACTGATGATAATGTTTACTAACTCTCGCAAATTCGTCGGACATTCACGGATGGTAGCATCGCGTTGCTGCACCTTTACCGATAGACGATGTAACGAAATGTACCTGTCAACATTGTTGTTAACATTGTAACAATATGTGCATTTTAGATTTGATGAAATATCAACATTTAAATTAAAAATAAAACAAATATATTGAGAATATTTTTCTATTTTCAAAGAGGCAATTATAGAGAAAATTTATCGATGAAAAAAAAAGAAAAGAAAAAAAAAAGATTAACGTGTATTTTTTTGTATCAACATTGTTTGTGTTTGTAATAGATCTTTTAACAAGTTTATTGCTCGTCTTTTTTTCTTCTTACGCAAATCAATTTAAAAAGCAGAAAGTAATCTTCTTAGATTGTTTAATGAAGCGGAAAAAGATTGACTTACCCTATTATCCTTTTTACATGGTTGTTTCCGACGTAGTTGTTTCCCTTTGCACAATCGTGCCAGGGCAAGATGTTGCGGCAAAGGGTTTATATATCGATTAATTATTTTTACTTTTATTTTTATAAACTTTATCACCTTTTGTATCCGTGCATCGTATATGGCTCTTGTATATACGAAGTCTTCGCACAACATGTTTTTGAACAATTAAGCACGGATCTTATAAATAATGTAGAAAACATGTCATGTTTATGAAAAATTCTCGAGCAGAGAACTCATTATAAATTATAGAAAATAATTTGCACATGTTTTATAAATTAATTTGTTTCATAAATTAATCAGCCAGAAATAAAAATAAATATGTTTTATGACATATTGTTTGCTTTTGATATTATTATTATTATTTCGGAACGGGGCCAATATTTCACGAATATATCAACTCGGAACAAGACATTATTTTGCGGATATATATATATATATATATATATATATATATATATATATATATATTTATTTATTGGTCGTCTTGCATGATAAAAAATAGCAATTTTATTACGAAATAACGATATTTTCTTGCGACGTAGTTGTGGCCTGGATACCGTCGAAGTTTATTCGAAAACTTTGTTTTAGCTATAAAAGTTTTAGTCGTTGATCAATTGATACGTTAATCCAGATTTAAAAGTGAAATGTTACCGAGATTACATTCGAACAAAAACTGTAAATTAATTGTTTCCTAAATAAAATCACGTTCAAAATTTCACAAATTACTTAACGCATTTTTATAACTTTTTTTTTTTTTTTGTTAATAAATAATATATTTCTAGCAAATTGCTTTATCATTTGTATGATAAAATCATATTTATAGCAATGAAGATGAATATCTTATAAAATTTATCTTATTAAATTAATATAATATAATTAAATTTTAAATACATTTATAATAAATTTTCTAAACAGAGAAAAATATTACATACCATTTTTTTTTTGTTTACTTGTGTAAGCTACTGTTTTGTTCGCGATCAATATTTTACTTGATAATCTTTTTCTAATTAATTATAATTAAAAAAATTTTCCCTAACTTCCTTTAAAAAAATTTCTCTAAATTTCCTCTAATTTCCCTGATACTTTATAAGCTATTTACATTGAAATAAGAAATTTATCTTTATTAATTATAAATGAAGGTTGAATAATAATAATAATATCATAAATACATGTCTTTATCTATACAAGAGAGTAATGTTATGTTAGTAAGAAAAATTTTGCGATTATTCTAAATATCGTATTGTTTCGCATCATGTTTTGTCAAATGCGTGCATAAATGTGGGAAAAATGTAGCGGCTTAACATTTTGCGTTCCCATGTTCAAGTTGGCCACCGCGTGCGCGAGAGATATTTGGAATCCCAAAATACGGGCATTATAATTGGCCAGCCGACACCCACGATTTATATGGAGACAGCGTCGTCCGCCGCCGAGAATTCTCGATTATAATAAATAACCGACGACCTTGCGTCTCGTTCGATTTTCTCTCTTTCTACAGATCGAGCTAAGAAAAGACGTAATTATGAGGTGCTTGCTCTCTCGGCATCCTGAATTACAAGATCTGTTAATTGCGGGGTAGCGGATATTCATAAGAGATCGGTTGACACAATTCATTTTTTAATCGACCCACGACATAAATTGATAGCTGTCATTAGTTAATATTTGTCACAGTTTTGGCAAATATTCGTACAACACGCCGGATGCTGCAACGTACAGTTACGTGCTTCGTGGTCAACTGAAATTTTATTTTATACAGTGGTTGAAAGAAAAATCCGTAATTTATAGCGACTCAACGTATGATTCAATATTTATGGACAAGTGCCAGTCTCCGTAAATATAGAAAATGAGCAATTTATCTATAAATTATTAATATATTTTTAGCGTGGATGAGAAGAGTTAAAAATGCGAGGAATGTGCGTGGTAAACACAAGAGATATCAAATTAATCATTCTTGAAAGAAAGTTTTTGTGCTCATCGATATGTATCTCACTTATGACATTGTGATATATCATTTTGCGTGCATTTTGATTAAAAAGTACGCGATCAAAAATTACTGGCACTTAGATAATGCCTCTTGCACTCTTGCCAAAACACAATCTTTATCATAAACGGTTTTTGCGGTTAGCGTTATAATAATATTGCGTGCAAGATAAGATAAACTATATATATATATATATATATATATATATATATATATATATATATGCTAGCAGTATTTTTTTTCTATTAAATAAATTTCGAAGCACATAATAAAAGTCGCGTGAAGAATGATTAATGGCGGCAAAACATTATGCAAGAGAAGAAAGAGCAGCGATGAAATTAATAATGTGGAAGGCCACATTTATATCAGACACGAGATGATTTAAAAAAAAAAAAATAGGCATAAAAAAGATATCACGATATTTACGTGTGTCGTGACTCGAAAATCGAACAAACTATACGTATACGTGAGAAAAGCGCGCGACGGCGTTCAAAATAATTCGAGTCGCTCTATAAATACAATACGACATTCAGTCGTATGTGGCGCGTCGCGATGTCCAGATGCTTCACCACGTCTATTCGTTCAACAATCGACGATTAAATCACAAATTAGATTAATCGATCGAATGATTCGTATGTATATTGAACGCTAGGAACGCTCAGTGTTTGTATCTGAAATTCGATTGTTTGGCGCGAGATCGTTTCGCCGCTTGAAGACAGTGCAATAAAGTGACATGTTATGAAAAAATGCGTATCCATGAATATATTTGCAAAATATTTCGGATATATTTGTAACGTTTCGAAATTGATGTAGTATTTATCTCGAGTAACAATCGATGATTTATTCTTGCGCAAGACGAAACGTTTATCGGCATCTCTGCCAATTAATCCTATTATCTGTGTAACAATCAAAACCATTCGGCGATGCATACGCAATTACATAACATATAAATAAATAAATTGATGGAATTATTTTGAAATATGCGCGTCTGATTAACGGAAAGAATGATTGACTTTAATAAAAATTAACAAACTGTAATTAAATGCGATAATTTTATCTCATTGACAATGCTAAATTATAATGATTTTTAAATAATTGATAAGCTAATAAATTCACACACAAGAAAAATATTTTTTTATTATTGCGTGTGCAAAGACTCAGGAATTTTGTATTTTTTTTTCCGTTTGCGGAATTAACAGCGAGAATCTGGAATTAATAAACGTGCTACAATTTTAGATGAGACGAGATGTGTGATTTTTAACGCGGTTTTGCGCGTGATTGTGCCGCAAATCAACGATCACGCGGTTATTCTTGTCGGCAAAGTGCGTACGTTTTAAGAGTGGGCACGAAAAAACCGCGCAATTATTTGCATGATGGAAAGGCTGAGCGTGGCGGAAATGTTACGCCGGAAGGATAGGAGGCGTCGCAGGGGATGGACGGTGGTCGGGCACGAGTTACGGTAAGTGTGACAAATCACATGATTTGGCCGCGGTCTGTCGGGATAAGATATTTTTCGTCGGCTAAAATGAACTGTCAAGTGAGATAGTCATGGTAAGCTGTTTATGCGACAGGAAGAGCATGTTTTCGACCGGAGCCAAAATGCTCTGGAGACAAGGATAAAAATAAAATTGCAATCGTTTCGAGGCGGCTTCATAAAGTGACCTGATTTTTTTCGAAAGTGCATCGATGATTTTTGCAATCGAGACACACAAGGGAGAGATGTATAGGACGCAAGATTTGCATATAATGAATTAAATTATGAGATTTTTTTAAATTAATCTAGATTTTTTCGTGGGAAAGAATATAACTTAATCAAAGTTTTGCGAAGCAAAAATAATTAAAGAATCTTTATATGCGAAAACATATAACATTGCGATATCTTAATCATTATAAGATTTTTTAAATTTCTTTAACTAAAATTTAATAAAAATGTTTTTTGTAGATTATTTTTGTATCTACTTAATTAAATCTAAATTATTTTCGTCATGATTGCTTTATCAAATGACTGTTATCAAATGACCTTATCGAGCAGATCTATTGTGAAAATTTAAGAACTGCGGTAACTTATCGGTATATCAGTATATCAGTTGATAAAACCATAGTACCGCCATCTTTCGCGATACTGTCTGGATTTCATGCAACTGGTCTTCTGTGCTATATCTAATAAATCGATGCTGTGGGTTACCATTTCATGCATTTTCCAGTTTTACTTGAAGAAGAGTCGATAAGCTAGATTCCATATTGTAAATATTCTGTATTGTTAAATTTGCAATTGATTTTAACAACAATTTTAGCCCAAATTTTAAATAAGTTAAAATATTAAATATACGTGTGTACATATTTTAAGAAAAAATATATAATAAAATTTTATTATTTTATTAGGAAAACATAGTTTGTTTTAAGAAATTATGATTTAAAAAAATTTTTTTATAGCTTCCAGTTTTTGCATTTAAAATTAAATTGTAATGCTCAAAGAATATCAATGATAAATTTTTACCTATATTTTTTATCGATTTGGAAAAGGAAGAAATATTTTTTAATAACAGTTTGAAAATTTTAGATAATAACATTATTACATCCGTAATATCCAATATACATATCCATATATGGAGAAAGCATAATGCATAATACAGATTTTCAAATAGAAGATATTACTGAATGATGTAATTAATCCTTTTATGAATATTTAAAAAATACGATAGCGAAACATGAATTTTGATGAAATTTATTCCCAAGTAATGCAGAAATGAAAAATGCGCGATAGTAATCATGGCTAAAGTTATTATTTATATTTTAATCAATTTAAATTTAGACCACTTTGTAACAAATTACGATTTAATGAATATCGCGTTCATCAGTTAAATATTTCAAATCTGTCACATGATTTATCAAACTTGTGCGTACATTTCGGCGATAATAAATTTTTGCGGTATGCAGCGCAAACACAATACGCACATACTATTTCCGCTAAAAATCCTATGAATAAATTTTTAATTTTGAAGAAAATTACTTTTTATTGATATATCGAATTTTATTTATTTTTCAGAACGTTTTCTTGAATTGTTTGTTTTCTACTGTGTAAATATTGAAGTAAATATTATTGTTTCCGGTTTTTATGTTCGATGCATTTTTTTTTGTTTATATGATTTTAATTAAACATTCGCAAATGTGTTCGCACATATATAGAATTTATGCTATGTCATAATACATGATCATGTATCAATCTTCTTATGTGTACCAGAGATCACCGAGTTTGAAATATCTTTTTCCTTTAGTTCGCAACCCTTGGTTTCCCAAGGGGAGCTTTGTTCGTGATTGTAGCGAATTTCCTGCATAATCCAAGTCAAATAAAGTGATTTGGGGTTGGGATAAAGTAGCTCAAAAAATAATATTAATATTAATCCTAGAAAGCGAAAGTTTGTGAGGTTTCATAGTGAGTCATCTTCGTATAATTCGAATAAATGAGTGTCACAAAATTGTCAATTATAAAATAACTTATTTTAAAATAATTAATTATAAAACAATTAATTTATATTTTAATTGGCAATTTTTAATTTTTCATTTGAAAAGTTACAAAATAAACTTTTTATTAATTGATGATTTTCTTATTAATTAATGCTTATTTATAATGTCTTATTTATACATATCTGCGCGAGATAATAAAAAAATAGATAAGCCGATTATCCTATTCATTAAATTTCCATGCGAAATGAATTTATTTAAAGAAATAAGATGTGTTGGAACAAACAAACTTTATCGCAGTCACGTAGTGATTATGCATAACGTATTCTACGTAACGCTCGAGAATTTTATCAGCTCACGTTATTCCAGCATATGGTGGTATTCAGATTTTATAATGCACGTACTTCATTTCGAGAATTTATCATTTGCAGCGCACACATAAATATCACATACATGGAAACGGCGCATCGTGAAACACGAATGTCGCGCTCGATGCTAAAGTGAACGATATATGTATATGAAGGAATACTATGATGTGAATTAAATTCGCATCGAATTTAATATCGAATATTTGCTATGTCTCTTCGTCTCGTAATTTTTTACGCTTATTTATTTCGGTAGAAAGATTATAAGGGAAAATTATTATTTTTATTATATCTTTTACGAGAATTTGGTATAATTATTCAAATTTTATGTGCTTCATATTATTTCGATTTTGTATTTTATTGCATTTGATTGAAATGAGAAAAATAATTGTGCATTAATCTATAATACTTATCAATCGTTACGTATCTGGCCCAAGTTTATTTGATCAATGCTAATTTAAAGTTCTAGGAAGAAAATTTTCTTATTCATACACATACATATATTTTTTTTACTGATTGAACGATGATATAAAGAAATACTATGATGCGAATTAAATATCATATATAATTTAAATCAAATATTTGCTGCCTTGTCTCTCTCGTACTTCTATTGCAATATCTAATTTATTTATTCCAAGAAAAAGATAAGGAGAAAAATCATTATTTTTTTTATATTCTTTGTATGAAAATTTTGTATAATTATTCAAATTTTGCATGCTTGAAATTATTTCAATTTTGTATTCTATTTGATTAGAATGAGAAAAATTATTAAAGAATAATTTATAACTTAATACATACAATTACTTCGTATATTTGTAATATGTAATAATAAACTTTGTTTATTTTATTATTGCTGAATTATAGTCCTAAAAGAAATATTTTTACTTACACATACATATGTTTTTCTTACTGACATATGTATCGCGAAAGGGCACCCGATTCCCAGTGTTGATGGAGGGGGAGACGCCACGAGCTCACGTTCGTACAAACATAATAACATTCCATTACCGTGTTAGATCAGTCTGAATCAGTCTACTGAGCGTGTGCTTTCGTTCTCTCTTATTGATAGAAAAATAGCGCGTACATATAACTGAAATATTAATTATAGCAATTATCTTTTGATCGACGAAGGATCCTTACTTATTCGGACCGCGATCACTGAACATATCGTCACGTGTTGTCAGTACTAACGAGGAATTTCATAAAAACAAGCAAAGTTGACGGAACTTATAAATATATTTCGCGAATATAATAATGTTCGATATTTAATCAGTGTATGAGAAACTTAGTGCGTGATTAGCTTCTGGAATGTCTTGACCTTTTGGCACGTGACTCTCTCACACACGTGTGTCTGCGTGTGTCACACGTGCTCGCAGTCATCGAAAGGCAATCGTCGCGCACGATTACGTGAGTGCCACGAATGCGAATCACTCGCGTTTACACGTTCATTGCCAATCGTGTTTACGCGAATTTCGAGAGTGTCGAGTGTGAAAAAATATCGAGCGAAATTACATCGATGTTCTAATATAAGTATCGCGAGTGATAATGAATAACGTGCGATACAAGGAAGCATCGGACGATCGTTACTGTTGTTACGCGAGTGCAAATGTTGCAAATACATTTACATATAAATCAGTAACTGATATTCGATCAAAAGTATTGTTGTTATATATCGTCGCGGGTAAAGCGAATGTCGAGAGAAAATATATAAACATCACGGTGGTTAGAATTTTTTTGAATAAATAAATGTTACACCGCGGGAAAATATCGGGAAAAATATCGTGTGAATTTTAAATATAAACTTACATGTGCAATGGAACATCGATCATCGATAATTAATAAAGCTTTGAACAGAGAGAGTGGATCAGAAGACGAGAAGAAAATAATGATTGGTGAGTTTATAGTTATAATAATTAAATCTCATATTTACATGCAGAGTTGATATGATTATATAATAATTGTGTCCAAAAAATTGTATGAATTTCGTTCTTTATAAATACACCATGATTGAAAAATGCTTATTAATGATAACATGATGCAAAAGAGTTATTTAAAAAATTTCTGTCTAAAACGAGATGTATTTTTCATACATATTTTTCCACACTTTTTACATCATCATTATTTACATGATAATGATTAATATGGGAGTAATGTATACTGATGAGTTAAATTGTATATTATAAAAATACACAAAGAAATAAAAAATCTATTTATTTATTTTATATTATAAATACTAATATATGGTCGATCTGAATCAATATAGGAAACATTATTTGTAACCGTCATTTATTTTAATGATTCTGGATATATATTTTGTTTGTGCGCAACAAATTAGACAGCCATCATTCTGATATTTATTTTCTGATATTATATTACATCTAAAAATAAAAAAAAAAACATTAATCAGGTGATCAGGAAATGTATCAATGCTTTGTACATAAAGCAGAATTTTTATAGCTTCCGAGAAAAAAGATTTTTCAGTCGCATGTGGCACCTCTTTCATTTATCTCCAAGTTATATCAGGTTTATTTACGAGATAACATATTAAGGTATAGATGGCATAAGGATGTGAAAATCAATTTTTTTGTGTGCGTCATCTTTTATATTCACGTACGTCATACGTCATGCGATATCGCGATACGCAATCTCGAATTACGTAATCTCGTAATAAATTGATGTTGAAAATTATTCTAATTTAATGATTATGTATAATAATCGACGTCATCGCGAGATCTCTTCGCGCCAATACTTATGTACGAAGTATCGTGCCAGTTGATTTTATCCAAGAGAAAGATATATATATATATATATATATATATATATATATATATATCTTGCAATTATTTATGTATTCGAGTTGCCAAACTTTATGACCAGTTGCTACGTGAAAATATTTATTGAACTAACTTCTGACGCTTCAATCTTCATTTCTTACCAGATTATGGGCATGTTGATCCGAGATATCGCAAGGATTATTACTACGTTTATCTTAGCTCGATTAAATTTGTCTTTCATTCCGTAAGATTCGCAGAAATAAGATTTTACGTCAAGTCACCGAGAAAGCAATTAACTTTCTAAAAAGGAAAATGATATATATCGTTCTTACTCTTTTTATTTAATATCGTTGAAATTCATAACTTAAGCGATTTTATACTTGAAGTATAAATAAACTGTAAATAATACAATGAGCAAATATTTTGTTTTAAAAAATTTTGTAGGCATTATTTTGGTTAAAGCAATGTATACGAAATTTTTTCAAATAATTCTAGTATGTCTATCTTTCTCAATGATATTCTTATTCCAGTTTTAAAATAATCTTGATACATGCCATGAAGCAGAGAATTTCTTCTGTCGATATATCGTGTCTTTTAGATTCCTTTCTTCTGAACATTCTGCTTACATTCAAAGCAAAGCTTGATTTTACTACTCGCCGATCGAGACGGTTAAGTAGACAATGACTAACGCTACCTTTAAGCTTTTTATTCTTGTAAGATTAAATCCTCTTGGACGACCATCATTTACTTGAAGGAAAATACGCACATGAACGCAATTACCGCGCGCGTATTAAACATATCAATAAAGTTTTATAACAATGGATTTTTTAAAAATGATATCATCAAATATATAAAATTCTGTATTTCAATGAAAGCTCAAATTTCGGGCAATGTTTCTACAACTCTCTTCTCGGAAATAGAATAACAATTTCATATTTATCAACACACAGGAATAGAGATTTTATTTTGTAAATTTGATTTACGCAGATAGGATGCTACGCAATTGATACGTTTGAGGTAAAGTTTCGTATATGTTCTATGTATAATCGACAGATTATTAATTGAAAATATCAGCATTAATATGGAATTTCTTTAATTGAATTTAATCTTTAATTTATTTTATCAGTTCTATAAAATAGATAGGTCATTTATCGTGTTTTTTCTTTTTGAACTGATGAAATATTAACGAAATTAAATGTCATTAATTAAGGAAATTTATTTTATTTTAGGATGTTAATTTTTATATAATATAATATTGTTGTGATGAGAAAACTAAATAAATTATGAAACGTATTCCGTGTCAAAGCGGTCTCGTGTGCGCGATACTCGTATCAGATATTCGTATCGTATCAGATACGAGTTAAGAATATTAATTCACGCTGTAAACACACTAATCCGGGTTTACTTTCGTCTTTCGTTTCTCTTAATCTGACTGCATCTCCGTATCGCGAAACTCAATTTTCACTCGAGGTAGATTATTGCGAACTCGACGATATACTTTTACGAAATATGTCAGATAAGCGCGGACTTGCTGCTCCATCTCGATGAAGCTCTAAAACACGTGGGAAAGGAAGTCGATCCCTCGGGAACTACATCTTGCGCTCTAACTCGTTTTTACGCTCCACGAAGGGCTGCCCTTTATATATCTCACTGTAATGCAACCGCGCTGAGTCTCGGTCCAGGATACCTATCCACGGGGCTATCTGAATAAATCAATTTCATCACAACACTAAATTTCGCTCAAGCGTAGCAACTCCGACACTTTTACAATATCGATTATACAGCGCGTTTCTTTCGGAAAGTCTCTATTTGATAACGGTATTACATATTGATATGAAAGGATTTAATGTCTTCTTTTTTCTTTTTCCGCTAATGTTATTATTCAAACAACGATAGCTCTTCTTTTTTTTATCGTGATTTTTGGAACATTTAAATATTTAATTTTATTATATAAATTTTATTTCTTATTTCTTATTTTTATTTTTATTAAAGTCAAAAATCCGGAAATTTTTTACTTCATAAAAAATGTGCATTTTCAAAGATTTTTTAAAGCATTTTTGTTATTTTTTGAAATACATGAAGAGTAGCTTTATTAATTAACTTATAACATTTTATAAACAAACGTGTATAAATATAAATAAATATTTTTATTACCCATTTATGTATAAATTATCAATTATTAATTATAATTCTCAAGAATCAATTTAGCTATAAAAAAATAAACGAAAAGATAATTAAAATTCGATTACGCTTCTCGAGCAGCATATCTTTTTAAATTTCTCTCTTTCCTTGATACTCGTACTATCGTATTTTAATTGAATATCGGTACGATTTAAAACTCCGCCGTCGGTCTCTGCCTTTCTTTTTCTCTTTCTATTATGCGTGATTGACAACGACGTTCCGTGAGATGCGCCAGCCAAAGCGCAGTACAAGAGAACAAGGTATTGAAATGCGGTACCGAGCGACAGAGACGAACAGCTGTGCGGCGAGTGACAGCTCCGGAGGAATGGCGAGTCGCGCGTTCGTATGTACGCACGTACATACACGTACACGCTCGTAGGGAGCATGCCCGCGGTAACGGACGAGCACGATACCACGACGACGACGACGATGACGACGACGACGACGACGACGACGACACTCCTCGCTCCTCCGTTAGTTCTGGGTTCGCCGGGAGGCAGCTCGTCGGCGCTCTCTCAGTCCGACAACGCACGCGACCTCGCGCGGTTCAGGCAACCCCGTCGTGCTCCTGGTGCTCGTCGTCGTTTCGGTGAATCGTACAGTTTTCCTTCCCTTTCCTCCGCGGAAGGTTGAGGTGACGCAAAGACGATCCTAACGTTTACGTCTTAGATATTGACTAGTACAACGATGTCCGGTGAAAATCGCCTGGAGTGCAGTTTTAGTCGAGTTGTTAACTAACTAGTTTTGAATTAGCAATTCTCTCCCTTTCTCCCTGCGGATTGTGCGGATTTATCCAAACAGAGGAAGGAGAAATTCTAGTTAGCCCAGGATTATATAGCCAACTAGCGTCGATGCCTCTTGTGTTTCCAGTGTGTTTCCATAACGCGTAGGTGGTGTAAGTGCAAAGGGTTCGCGGAGTGAGATACGTTCCTCGAGCATTCACGGTGAGCATACACTTGAGAGATCTTGACCGATTATGATTACTCGCATCGTTTGCATCGAATTTGCCTTGAATCGATTTCCAATGACATTCGAATTTGGTTTGGAATTGATTCTTAACCGTGAAATTTGCGCGGATTTCTCTTGCCTTTTTTTTTTTATCGCACCGTGAGAGCTTTTGCGATACTGCAAACTTTCGTAATTAACGGTGTATGTGTGAACAAGAGCGGCGATGAAATTTCACTAATTACAAAAGCACCTAATGAAGCTTCCCTTTTTTACTTGGAATTTTCGGAGGTCGAAGTTTCGGTCTCCATCCAGCAATCGCTCCGTGGAAATTTTTGAAGAGGATGGAGATACAATGCCCTTTTTTTTATATATAGAGAGAAGAGATTGCGAAAGCAATCGAAAATAATTCAATAATGGAATCATGCCAACGATGCGAGTACGTAAAATATTTATTTTTTTTAGAATTTAAGCTAAACTTAGTTCTTATATTGGTATTATCAAATTGATATAAAAATAACTTTCAAATTTAAAAATATAGTAATTCATCTTTAATTAAGTAGAAGTAGATATGCCTATATGTATTCGCAGCTAGAAAAATAAGAATTAAGAGATATCATAAGATTGGTGATAATACTGATAATATTGATTATGTAGATGTTGTCGCATTTTTTTCTGTTTTGGAGTACTTGGAGCCATCGAGAAGCATTTTAATTTCAACAAAAGTACGATTCGCGAATCTATTCGCCCTCTTCCTTTTTATCTCTTTTACTATTTCTGTCACGAGTTATTAAATAAATAATCTTAGAATTTATGTAACGGCTATAACATCAACTTCGAAACAACAAAGTTTTCTTAACGATTAAGATGTTTTCGAGCACACGGTAAGAAGCTCGTTACATCATAAGGTAATGACAAGTGATTTTATTGCCGGCAATGAAGATCTTAAATCTGTTGTTCGCGATTACATGAGTTGTCAATTAATTTCAGCGAAGCGCGGCGAAATTGGCACGAACGGATTTGTCTTCGCAGCATGTAAATTATCACTCGAAATAATCTTCTCGCCTCCTCATAATTATATAGAATACGAATACGCATCTCTCGGGACGAATGCCATCTCATTTTCCCGACGTTATCTCTCAGCAGGGAAAGCATTCAGTGTCACTTTATAAACGTAGTGAAGAAAAGCGCGACAAACTGACGTCATTAATTAATGGCGTATGCAAGCGTGATAATCCTTTCACGCTATCATAATATAATCGGATGAAACGTGACAATCGCGAGACTAGATTTCTTTACCCTCTATATTGCACGATGTTCTACGTAAATTGATTTAATTTCAATCTCGTGTCATCGCGAATCATTCCGCAAATCCATCGATTCTTCTTCCAGTACGAAGTCTGGAAAAAAGAAATATAATTTGTTGTCTTCGTGATCTTTAACTATTCATAGAGACTATTCATAGATTTTTTATCTAGCACATAAAACATCGAGCGTCACAGCTCCCGCGACATATCACGAGCGATCTTTTTTTTTTTCCCTGTCAGCTGTTCACCTGCAGGCGACGATGACATAGTAGTAGCGTAAAGAATAGTCGGGCTTTCTGTTTAGCTTTATCTCGTTACAAAACTGACACCGAGATGGTCCCGTCCAAGGCATAAAGGGAGTGTAATTCAGTCCGTGGTAGTAAAATGCGCACGCTAATGAGGATACAACTTGTTTTCGGAGAAGTTTTTCATTTCAAGGGTAACTGAGAAGAGAGAAAAGAGAGTGAGTAGACTGTTATACGTATCAACTGTGTAAATAAAACGTTGACAGGCTGATGTAAGAAAATAGACTTTTTTTTTATCGATGCTCATTACGCAGATCTTGATAGAATTCGTCGACATTTTATCCTTTAACGAAATATATTTTCTTGTTTACTCTTTTAGAAGAAACCTCTTGAAATCGATAAAAAAAAATTACTGGGGGTCGTTCTTTATAAAAGTGTCCGAATTTAAGATTGATAAATCGTACTAAACGAAGAAAATCGCGTTCGATTATTTTAATCGGATTCAGTTACAATCAATCTTCAAGTGCGATTTATAACGATAATATTATTATGTAATTTTGTTTTGGTTACGCTAATGTTTCTTCCCTACACTCTGAATTATTTCCTCTGCAACGACGCAGTTCCGATGTATTTACAGACACGTTTGTCCAATTAAAATTTGATGAAACGAAAATAGCCCCGATATGTGGTGAAGAGTCGCATACATTGTTGATACATACATACGGATAAAAAGATCATACTTTATTCACAAGCCATTAAAAATAGCATGAAGAATTTAATTATAACTTAGGCTTCATATGGCAAGAACAGAAATTTATTTAATAATTTTTAGTGTATGAAAAATGTATTCTAATTAAATATATTATATTACTTTGCAAAATATTATTTTATAAAATATTATTTTGTAAAATATTATTTTGTAAAATATTATTTTGTAAAATATATATTTTATAAAATATATTTAAAGCATTAGTGCATTATAAATTGAATGAAATATATTAAAATACTTTCGCGAGCCATCATATATTACGTATTAATTATTTTCGTTTTATTGCACATATCGTAAATGTATTATTTCCATTAATACACAATTGCGTTAGTACACAGTTTATCTGAAATTTTACCGATGCGATAGAATTGACATCAATTCGACAATATTGTACTCGGATAAGTCAGTTATTACTTTAGAATGTCCGATTGTTTAAACTGAACACACTGATCGTCAAATTTTGTCATCAATTTCGTTAATCGTTCTATTTTTGTTATGCGTCTCTCTTCACTCATTTACTTCTCAATGCTCACATGTCATATGAATGTCAACCGGTCCGGCGACAATGAACCTCCCGAACTTTTGCGTCCTCGTGTCCCGGCGAATTTAATTTTATCCGAGAAACGCGCGAGATGACAACGCGCGCGCACAAACAACCGAATTTGTGCCAGAACTAACTCTGTTTTTTGCCAGGCTGTTGTAGTCGATATTTGACACTCGGAACAGCTGATCATGTGACAACGGACGCATCGTCCGTTCTTTGATGTTGGGGAACGGAAAGTAAACTGCATTGAGAACGGTGAAAAAAAAAACATTAACACATAAACACATTGGGAAGAGTTGCATCTGTACAAAAAAAAATGTTCTCCTCTCGTCTCTATCGCTTTGACGAGTTTTCATGCATGTCGAAGCTCGAATTGCGAATATATATTTCGTAACGAGATGTATTCTCTATCTTGTATTTCTCCCGTTCGAAATTTTAAACGGTCAATTTTCGACGTTTTGCCGGTTGATTGTTCCACGATCGCTTTTTCATGATATTGATGGCCAGTCGTGAATGGATATGCGAAGGGAAAAGATCTCGTTTGATGGAATTTCTAAAGGTCTATTTAAAGGAACCAATTTTTGATACGATATCGCGACATTATAATCGCATCATGTTTTAATCGAAACAAATATTTTAAAGAGAAAGAGAGACAGAGAACTTTATATCAATATTTCTATTTATTAAAATATATTAAAACTTATATAAATATAAAAGGAAATTATGTATAATAAAAATTTAATTTTGACGTTTTTAGAATCAAGTTCGTTTTTTAAAATTAACAATTTAATTAAATTTAATTAACATGCGCGGTTCTCATTGCGAACGATTTAATCAACGCAATTAATTGTGAGTTTTATATAAACATTTGCTTTTTATAAAGATAACATTTATATTTAATTAAATATTTGCTACTTTTTCGTGAAAAATTCTATGCTTTCTAATTTCTTCGGCGAGAGAATGGAACATGGAATGAAAGGGATATATTCAACGCATATGGCGATGTTACCGATGTGGCCTGTGGCAGTTTAGAGATGGAGAAACACGTTGCATCGATGCAGATTGCATCTGCGATACATGAAGCAAAAAAAAGTTATACGAGTTGGTAGTGAAAAAAAGAATAGAGAATTTCTTTCTCGTTACTAACGATCTCAGCTCGTTAATTTTAACAATTCGCATGTATCAATTATACTAATTTTCTTTGCAGTAATCAATAGCAAAAATATTATAATAATAATGATTGTATCGAGTAACTTTTTATAATAGATTCATCGGATGAAACATGTCTGACGTTTCATAAATAATATAAATTTTATTTTATTAAAGCGAATGTTTTTAATTTTTTGAATTTAATTGTTGCGTAGTAAAAGCATTAGAATTTTAAATAATGAATTTCGCGTAAATTTTTTTACATGCTTTATAAAGTTTTATAGAATACAAAGTTTTGCGTCAAAGTGTTTAAAGCCAATGTTCCATTGGAGAAAACACATTTAATAAATTTTTTTTCTCCGCAGACAGGCTTTTCTTTTAACTTTTGAAAAGTTGATAATGTTATTTTCTACATTTCTTTCATCTCCATAAAATAAATTTTAATCTCCTTAGAAGCTAGACATGCTTTAACGTATCCTAAAGTCTAAAGCATCAATTCAACTCGGAGTTCGACTATTCCCACAGCATATTAACTAGATTGACTAAGATTGAGGATCTCAAATTTCTCTAACTTTAGCTGCACGACGACAGACAAGAAAACAGGCGAATAGGAAATAAATTTCTTAACTCTTTCGTTAATTTTATTAAAAATATGAGAACATGAGACTATATTAGTTTTATAAAACGAAGATAAAATTGCAAATATTTCACATATTTTACAATATTGCGAAAAATTTAATTTACACGCGTTAAAAAGTCTGATTAAAACTTAATAAATTTTCTTTAATTATATGGCGATAAAAAAATTATTAAATATTTATATATTGCAGTTGACAATTGAGATACATTTTGTAGATTGCTTTGCTTTGTTGCGAAAATAATAATGTGAAAGTAATTTATTGCAATAAATCACAATATTATTCAAACATATTACAACTATGGCTTATATTAGAAAGCTTTTAGTAGCTGTGGCAAATCTAAACAGACACAAGCACGCAATAGAGTTGAGCTTTAGCATGTTCGCTCAATAGAAAATTGCTCGTTAATGTCTTAATTCGCGGTTTCTCTTCAAACTGAATTGATGTCAAAATATCGAGTTACAATTGATATACTATTTTGATGATTTTTTGTTGACGTTAATTATATATATTTATAATTTCTTTTTGAAATTATACATATATGATAATAATTTTTGATTTTTAACTTTTTTTAGCTTTTTCTTATTGCTTATAAATTTAATCTTTTGGGATTGTCTTTCGCTTTTAAAATCTAAGCTATCTCTTTGATTCTCTCAGCTTCTTTTATCTGCTTTACGGTTGTAGAAAAAATTTTCCTCTCTTCTGAATACTCTCATTCCGCTATATTCGATCCGACAGCTAATTATACATGTCACGATATAGATGCATGATTTTATTAGAAGATTTGCCGAACCATACCTGGAAAATTGCATTTCTATAAATATGTTATATTAATTTATATAAATATACTTGTACGTCATCCATTTAACTGGCTCAATCACAATAATGTGTAGATTAATAAAATATATTTACGAAAGCCTCTTAAATCGCATTCTATTTTCAAATTTGAAATATGTGGAAAATTTCGCTTCAAAGATTTTTAGCAAACAATTTTGCACTGCGACAATTTCAAAAGAAGTTGTAACGAATCCATTGATTGTTCATTATTGACAATCGTTTCACTCGACGTTTACTAAATTGCTTCGTCAATCTATCCGTTTGAGAACCTATATTATCTACCTTTTTTTTTTTTACTTTGCTGTCAGATCGAGTTCGTTTTAAAGACATGCATCATTTTACGAATCGAAAAATCAGAAAAATATCTCGATTTATGTAATTAATATCGCACTTTCATGAAAAATGCAAATTTAGTATATTAGATATCGGAGAATATTTTTTTATGGAAGAAATCTACAATTAATAATTTTTGATTATATACATTTTTATTTTTTTGAGTAGATTATTAAATACAAAGTGCTGTCTTATACACATGTGCGATTTATTTATGTACTGGAAGCAGGAGCTCTGTAAGAAAGATATACTTATCCCTATGCACATTAATGTTAAAAGGTCAGTGGATAATCGTCACTTTCGAAGGATTACATTCTACATGAGATGCGTTGATGTGTGATAATTCTTATTCTATAAAAAATTGGGATTGTTTATCCTATTGTATAATCGTAATTAATTACATCAAAAATGTATTTTTCGAACTTTCGGAAATACATTTATCATTCTGATATCTCTCTTCTGATTTCAGTACTCATCGTGCGTTATATCATCAATTATTATTAACCGCATATATTATGGGCGTGCAAAAAATGTGCGTTTGACGGCTAGCTATTTAATGATTAATTTCACACAGTATATATTCTTACTACTTATGTACTCATATATTATACAAATTTAAACATGATGAAATATACTGAGCGTGATAAGAGTGACATATTTTGACACGCTGCAGGCATATAAAAATAACAGAAAATAATAGAAAAAAATATAAAATACTAATTTGCATAATAAAATTAAATATAATAAAATATTTGTTTTATAACTTGATTTTATTAGTTAGGCAGAGATAATATTACAAGATTTTCTAATCATTGACTTCACTTATCATTAATTGTAAATATTTGCGTCTATTATTAGCATAATTTATTATTAGTAATATTTTTATTTGACAGAAATTGAATGTGTCGGAAAATAGCAAGCAAACTACAATTTTTGGGAATTAAAGAATTATTTTTTTTTAGTATTTTTTGTATAATAAAATAAGTTATAAAATAATATTTAACGCACAGAGATATGATAAAATGCGATTTAGTTATTATCGTATTAAGAAATAAAAAATATTATCGTAATAAGAAATAAAACATATTGACAACATATATACGAAGCAATTAAAAAGCCATTATTATGCAATTAATAAAAGGATACGTAAATAAATTATCTGCTCTCTTCAGTTAATTAAATAATATATTAGATATATTAGATGTTGCGTAAAATATTTAATTAATATTCAATTATATGGATTTGCTTTTATTGCATTTATTTCATCTAGAACTCGTTTCATGCATGAGAGCATCTGGCTCTCGACATCACCTCTCGATGGAATTCATATGACGCAGCGTCGGGAATGCTGTCAGTCGATCTCTTCCAATTGTTGGTTGCATTTCGCAGTCGCGCGTTTCCACGACTTTTACAACAGTTTTAGAACTGGAATTTCAATTAATCACTATATATATATATCGTGAAATTAGTTCGCCAACTTGCAACGAACAATTTCCCGTAATGTGATTATATAGTGTAATTAATAATTTTGTTCCGCGCTAAACATTTATTTATTCGAATTATTAAATCGCCAAAACGTGTGAGAAAGTCTGATTATATTATTGACATTGATAAAAATACTGGAAATATTTATATCATTATATAACGTCGAAGAAGAATGAGAACATCTAATTTTATTATCTTTATACAATTCTCTTAATGTAAAATTTTTATACTATTTATAGCGAATAGTTTGCAATTCTCGAATCGGATTTTGCGATAATGATTCGTGAGCGTTAGTGCCGTGACGATGCCCGTGTTTACGGAAGATGTCATTAATCCTGCTAGTGGATGAACCCAATGCATGGCACTCTAATGGCTAGAATCAACTCGGCTTCGACAAACTCGGTTGCTGTTTGACGATCAGATACGTGCTTTAAGCTTGATCATTATGCAACGACAGCTGTTGCGAAAGCCGATGATAAAATCTACGCATTGGAAATACCTATTAAGGAATGGAGTACTTTTTTATTTATTTCGCTGTTTTTATTTGAAAGGATTAGATAAATCAAATATTATATTGAGGAATAGGACGTGATAAAATTCTTATTATTATTTATATAATGCTATTGAAATTAAATATTTTATACAGAGTATTTTTTAAATATTTTAAATCTATCTTTACAAATAAAAAGCCTTTCCCCGTTTATCTCAGTTTTTGAATTTTTAGTGTTAAATATTTTACAATTTAAGCAATGAATTAAGATTCTCTGTAGAATTTATTGTAGTTATTAAAAATTATTCAACATATATTTTTGTAGTTATTAAAAATATATTTGATTAAAAGTTTGAATAAGAGTTTACTAAGATATTTTAAAGAAATGTAACGATGAGTTGACGCAAAGTTAACGTCAAACTGCAATTAATAATTGCCTGTGCTTTTTCGTTATCTTATCTAGTGTTCTTATCTGGCACAATTCTTGTTGTCAATTTGTCTTTTCTTTGATGTATATTTATTATGCATACGAATAGTGTGGCAGACAATAAATTTACCACATGCGATCTCTGCGCCTCTTATCTTACATCTAATGGCATTCGCATAACTGCCCGATATGCGAATACAAATATAAAATAATTTTTCATATTTTTATGTCGCTTCGATGTTCGCCGACAAGCAAATCGCATTTTTCTATATATATCTCTCTACATAAAATAATATCTCATAATTTATTCAATTTTCTTCTATATCGCGCGAGGAACGCGGTCTGACAATGAAAATCATTTTAATCCCGTTTGCACATAGCGCGATTGTTTATGATCCCAAGCTCCATTTCCTGTCAGATTGAAGGATATTATGCTAATGAGAAAGAGTCGCATTTGCTGACAACTACTTCCACGATCCATGATAGAAGTTTTAGATTAGAAAGTTTGTTATATTTTACATAACTGATGTATTCCTCATCCTCTTATGCGAGACTTTCTGCCGACGTGACGAAACAAGGTCGAGATCACCGGAAGATTTATGTTAATAAAAGGTTGAAAGCGAAGTAAATTTTCCAACGCGGGTGCGAAAATGTATACATGAAGTTCTTATTCGATGTTAGCGAATGGTGTCAGTATAACACCCAATGTGTAGTTACATGACGCGATATTTGCATACAAGCTGGCGCAGCCCGATCTCATGATTCTCCCAATCGATTGGTGGAAACGCATTTGCGTTTTTATATGCAAAATTTAAATCCTTATATAGGTTTCAAGATATTTCTTGGCAAATTTTAATTTGAAAATACTTTGGTGAGGTGTCACAGATTATTAAAATTATTTTACTATCTTTTTTTAATATATTATTTTTTATTGTAAAATTATACAAGAGGATTACGTAAAATGCAGGTGTTCTTTTAATACAATGAAGCAATAAGCAGACATTCCCAAGTACGATATATGTTGTATTAATTATTAGGTAATTGTCATTTAACAATCAGTAAACATTCTACGAAAGATATGACAAGTTGCGCTAATTACTAATCAATTGTTGTATTACAATAACCCACGTGATACAATTAGGTATGTTTCTACGTCGCACTGTCTGCTATACTGAGTGAACTATAACCCTACATGTGTACGAAACTTTTTCGCAAAACCAGTCAGTTTGGCTGGTCGCTCTTTGTGTTTACGTCGACTCATTCAGTGATCCGATACCTGAATAACAGAGACGTTTGTAATCGGATATCGTGTAAATGTGACCTTTCTAGTAGCCCATTACGCTTCGATGACGGCTCCAATTTCAAATTGCGCAGTATGACCGCTAATTGTCTTATAAAAGCGCGGGAGCACACAGGTAATGCGAAACGGCCTAAATCTTTTCAAGAGTTATCAGAAATAAGTTGGACGTAGTTACAATATTTTATTCGAAGGCTTATCGTTTAAGAGACATGCAAAAGTAATTTATATTATTTATTCACGCGCCTATCGTTGTCCATTTCATCATTTCTTGTATCTTTTATGGATGACTTTTTTTTTTTATCAAATTTTAATATGTAAAATATCTCTTTTACCCGTATATGAAATATTTTTAATTTTTAAATCTTTAATTAAGTCACATCGTTTGGGATGATTATTATTATATCGAATTAGTAATTTATATCTTTATTCATATTCCTCAATAGCATTTTTCTTTGAGATATAATCATGTAAATCAATGAGATAATTTAGCGCAGATGTAATGATCAGAAGGAGATATGAATGATGGAAGGAAAGAAAGAATAGAAAATGTCAATAGGACACATGAATGCGATCACAATGCATGTGCTGTTTTAAAAGATAAAATGTCATTATTTTATTTTATTATTTATATCCAAATAATATGTGATTTGCTATAATTTTAATGAGAAATCCATTTGGAGATAAAATTACGTAAGTAAAAATCGAGAATTGTCGAGAACAAATCCATTTATGATATTAAATATCAAAGTCGTGCGTTTTATGGAAACTTTAAACAAAAAGAGTATCTCCGAGAAACATTTTTGAGCTTTTATGGATATTAAGATTTTACGTTAGATGTGATACGCATTATAAATGTGCGCGTATAAATCTGCACAAAATTTAATCTGCTATTAACACGAATTGGATAGAATTTAGATTACATATTTGCGTAAATACTCACTATGCTTTGCCGCACAATTGCTGGATTAATTAACGAGCCGACTATAGAGACAATGTTATGTTAACGACAATGAATATGTCAGAAGCACATGTGTTTGTGGAACTTAGGCTAGTATAGTTCCGTCATCCTTTCATCATTTTCGTGAATAGTGCGGTTCATTCGGTTACGACGTCGCTCTTAGTTAAATGCTTCAATCATATTGTTTATTTTATTTATATGCGATGATCGATTTGAGATTTATTTAAATTAAAAGGTTTTGGTATTAAAAAAAAAAATGTAATACAAATGTCTCACGTAATTCTTATCGAAGTTGAAATATTACATAAATATGTTATATCGAATTAGCAATTAATTTATATAATGTGTTTTGCATATAACGTAGGTATAAAGGAATTTTTGAGTAAACATAGTTATTTTTTTTTTTTTTGCTTGCGAAATCAAAATTAATGAACTCGAGATAAATATGTTATTTACTCTTTTGAATACGTTTCGCGATGTTTTTATTAAAGTGTACTCCAGTTTCTAATTAATGCAAAACTCAACGAGAGTTTTGCTTTATTATTAATATACCTTGCTTATTGCGTTAATAAATTTATATTTAGCTTCTTCATATTTCACTTATTGTCAGTAAAAATATCATCTTTATTAAGAACAGCTTTGAATGGCAATACAGAATGCTCATTATTTATGTGATGTTGATTTATGTTATTCATAATGAAAAGAATTATTATTAATTACTAAACAATATCATAATTTTTAGATTTAATTAAATGTGAAAAATTTCATTTTTATATTTAATCAATTAAATATAAAAAATTAAATATACAAAATCGGACTTTTATATTTAATTTTAAAATTTGTACATTTAAATTTTAGAAAATATAATAAATCCAAATTAAAATTGAAGACTTGACATAGACATACTTGGCTGTCAAAAAAGCATAAATTATATTATTGAATATATTTTTTGATATAATAAGTTATTTGTGGGGAAATAAAAGAAAAATATGCATCTTTCGAATATGTTTAATATTTCTAATTTTATCTAACAATACAGATCATGCACAGATGAATGCGATTAACGATGATCGATAATGATAATCATATCATATGATTTGTTTCGCGTCGGAAACTCATAGATTGACCATCATCCGTTCGGTTGATTGGCGTAAATGATTATATAGGGATGACAATGCCTCTGGATTTTCTATTAAATGCGCTGAGAGGGTTAACGATACTCACTTTTCAATGTAATATATATATATACAAGCCGCTCCAATTACCTGAATCTACCTCTGCCTTTATTTTGTATTTAACGCAAAGAATAAATGTTAAGCGAAAGAGTTTTATACGATATCGTTGACAGTTAATCTTTTTGTTCCGCAAAAATATTGTTCTCTTATTACATTTTCTACCTCGCTTGAGAAGCTTCATAATATTTACATTTCACGCAATATTGTAATAAACTCTAATTTTTTTTAAAGAGTGTCATATAGAAGAATAGAGTTTACGCGTATCTTTCTAAAACAAGTCTCTTACTGCAATAAGAAAATAGTCTCTTACGTTCTTACGACATAATTTATACCGATTTACTCGATTTCTTCTCCGCACGCGTTTCTCATAACGGAAAATAATTCTCTAACGATCGTTGACGTGGTGACATATTTTCTCTACATGTTGCGATTCGTGCGACGCGGTATGAATTTCAAATTCCACAACCCAGAAATGACATCATTAGAAAGTCTAACTTTAAAAAGTCGCGAGCGCACTCTCTTATTCCGTATTTTTTCCTTTATTTTTTTTTTTTGACGCTCTGTACTATCGCACTTTCATCTTCGCGCTGTCTTATTTGAGATGATGTACACTATAATATTGGCTGAGCGCCAAGATTTGATATCAAGAAAATGAGCAGCTTTCAAAGAATTGCTCTCTTGAACGTGTTAAGAGATGGCTGATCCACTTTAAGCGCACTTATTTATAACTGGAAAGAATATCAAAACAGAATGTGGAGGATATTCTCAAGCATGTTGCATGTCATTGCGAACAATCGCTTGGGATGTTGAAGGATGAAACTACTTCGTGAATATGACATTAACGGAAAATTGCAGACGTCTGTTTTCCATTCGAGATTCATTCGCTACTCGAATCAAGTGTCTATAAAACTTGCATATATATATGTATTTTCCGTGACCCTTCTTTTATATGCAGAAAATTGCAAGTCCCTCAAGTGCCTTTAACGAGGATCGTAACAATCGTTTTTATGATGCATCGTGGTACTTGAGCGTGATTTAAAACAAACATAAGTCAAATTTCCTCGACCTATTTTCCCCAGTGATTTAAAGTACGGCTTAATATCCGTTCAGAGACTCCCCACGAATAATTATCCCCGAGAATGTATTCGGAATTTTGTCGTTCAATAAATTACATAAAATATCATTGATGCAAGAAAGAGAAATATGCTTGGCGTTCACGGAAATGGTGTATGTTCTCCATTAAATTCGAGAATACAAGAAATTTTTTCAATCTCTAAAAATTAATCTTTATCAATATATTTATTAATATATTTAAAAATATTCAAGTATATAAATTATATTATTTTATAAATATGACTAGAAATTAGATTTTCCGAAAAAAACTAGAAATCCTTCCTTTTCTCTGATTTTCTCATTATAAATGCAGATTATCCGCCGAAGCTGAGATTTTCAGATAGGGCTTAAGTGCATCGACGGCATTTTAATTCTGATCAATAGGTCAGAAATCATGCACCTGTCGCTGCCAATCGACCTTTCATATCTCACATTTTTTAATTTTAATTAACATGAAAAATGCCAGAGAGAATAATAGTTATTTATAATATATATGTATATCTGAGATTATTAATATGAAATTTAGAGAAATTGAGGGAAATATCTGCTGAAAAAAAATTAAAATAGGGGAAAGGAGAGTATCAAGTTAAATAATATTTTATTACGTCTAGGTATTAAACAAAAGAATTAGAATCTCATTAGAGAATCTACTACATCATGTTTAAAATTTTTTTTATTTTTGTACGATAGTTATACATTTCCGGAATGAATCCTCAGAATTTTTTTTTTCTTTTTCTTTTATGTCTACAACTGGAACTATGCCTGGGGGATTTCCTTACTTCCTGGCAACCAATCGCTATTGCGCTCACGTATAAAGTAGCGCCACGTGCGTTGGTACAGTTTGTGCCTGAATTGCATTTCATTTTACTTTTCGAGAAAGTTTTATTTTTCGTCTTTGAATGACTGATCATATGGCATGCATTTAAAAAAAAATTCTCTCTTTCTTTTTCTTTCTCATGAGAGTATATAAAAAGAATTGGAAAGAGAGAGAATATAAGTTTTATAAATAAAATTAGAAATCTATATAATGAAATGTAATTCTTAGCAAATAATAAAAGGGTAATATAAAAATAAAGTAGAATATATCTACAGAAAATTTATGCAAATATAAAATATAATTTTGTAGACCATAGATATCAATCAGTTCTGTTACAACGAAAGTTTTCAGCTCGTAATTAACAATGTGACGGAAATTGCAGTTCTTTTTTTTTATTTTATGCAGGTTGTTAAATCTCGAGACTTCGCTTAGTATGTTCCGACGCTAAGAAAACTTTCGCTATGACTGATGACACGCGCGTGTTTCCCCGTGCGTTTCAGGTACTCAACTTTCCTGTGCAACTTACTGTGTTCTCGTCTCATGAAAAAATTCTCTCGAAAGAACTCGGCGTAATGAAGCAAGTTAAATATCTCGGGCATATCAATAAAATATAAGACGACGCTTAGGCGATTCCGATAATTGTCTCTCTTCTTCCTTTTACGAATGTATAATCCTCTTATGAATATATAATCCAGACGCGAAAATTAAAAGGCGCTCTCTGATTAATTAATTTCGAACGTCTAAAATTAATTATGATTCACTGACGTCGAAGTAACTTCGACGTTGCAGAATCTTTTACTACCCTCATTGTAAATTGATTAAAATGTAGTCTGCTAGTTTTCTCCTAACGTTCGCATTTTACGATATTGCACAATTCACGACAGTATCGTATAAAGTTCTGGACTACCTCTATACCTCTCATTATCGCTATAATTGAGTTAGATGCTTTATGCTCGGCTGAAAGTCTACCGACAGAACGCAATTTTTCATATCATTTTCGCTATCCCATTGTGATACCGTGGCTTTAAATTTGATGTTGAATAGGAGTCCATGTAATTTCGTGAATCGAAATTTCAATTATTCTATTCAATTATTATATTTCAATTATCTTATTCAATTATTCTATCTACTATGATGGTTATCATTGACTTTAATTTCACATTTTTTTTTTTTTAAATTGCTCAGTTGCTGATGTTTCACTTATAATATTAAAGAAAAAATAAGATATAAAGTATTATCTTTTTCTTTTAAATATTTTATATATTCTATTGTTTTTTTTTTGGGGGGGGGAGGGGGGCATTATGTAAATTTCATAACATCATAAATTGGATTATCATTTAGAGAGTAATTTTATGTATATTTTTTAAAAAGATTTATACGCTTGCCAAAACATACTTTATTGTATATTTCTTGACGCGACACATGAGATATGAAATCGAATTTTATAAAAGGAATGGAATTCAAAAAAAGCGAAATGCACGAAAGTATATATCATTCACTTTGAAAGCAAAAGATGATACCTTAGGAGCACCTATCGATTGCAATAACTTGCCGTGATGCTGGAAGAGAGTTTAAGTGAAGTTATGTCAGACGGCTGCAAATAGCACACTCGTCGGTTCAAATCGGAAGATATCTGTCAAGAATATATTCGGCACTTCGTCGCCAATCTCTATTTCTGATAATGTAAACTTGGCGTATTTTATTTTGAGCAAAGCTGCTAAGCTAAGACCGATTATGAATCACCCTGTACAAGCATTATCAACGAAACCGCTGTGAACGTTATTATTACGTAATATAAGGTAACACGTCAAAAGTTTGATTGTAATTTCATTTTGCGCATCGTACGAGGTAAACAAGTTTATTCCGGTGTTCTCTGAATATGAAAGTATTTTATCAAGTATTATATGGTTTGCGTACCATTTCCATAATTGACGTAGTGTTCTCGAATGCTGACGTTGTCAGCCAGATCATGTGATTTTATGCATACGGTGTAATAATAGAACGTATAAAATGTGATGGTTGCTACTCCATTAATTAATGCATGCAAAAGTAATTACAAAATATTTTTGTATCTATGAAAAAATATCGCCGTACGTTATTTAAAAATATACAAATATTTTTTTTCTGATATATATGAAGCATCGATTGAAACGAGTAAAATAAGCAATTATAATAACGCATCGCTTTATTTAGCCGATTGTATGACGCAAATTTGTTGTAAATTTTCTATGTCGAGTTAGAGTGAATGCAATAAAATTACCATTTGTCGACTGAAAACTGAAGTTGCGAAATGATTAACTGTCTCTTCATCGCGTGCAAATTATTTTCGAGATGAAATTAATGAATGATTGCAGTTCTCTTTAAAATAGCAGTAGAATATTGGACAATTATCTTGTTGAATAGTTTGAAAGAAGACGAATGACGCAAATGCTTTTATAATTATATTTGAAAATTACATTATAAAAAACGCTATTGCATCAAAGTTTAAGTAATTATATCAGAGCCACAATGCAAGCCGTTAGGTACTATAAAAAATTTGTTCAATAAAGAAAAAATTTATTACCATTGTGATAACATCTCGAATTTATTAAATACTAAAGTAGTACTTATAGTGCACACTATATGTGTGAGAAAAGATTTAAAGTTTTATTTAGTTTTATTAAATTTAATTTTTTAATTTAATTTAATTTAAATTTAATTTTAATTTTATTTTATTTAGAAATCTAAATCGAAAAATATATAATATTATGAGGACCAATTTTCTACGGAAAGTGATATAAGTACGAAAAATGTAGCCTTAAATATTTTATAAATCTTATATACCTTTAACATTAGATTTTTCTAAGAAAATGAGACAAAATTTATTTTTTATTTTTATATTAGAAATATTATATTTTATATTATATATTAAATTATATTTTTTAAATATTATATTTCTAATATAAAGATATATTAGAAAATATATAAAAAGTATTAAAAAATATTATTAGAAAAAAATCGATATAAGCATTTTTAATTTTTTTGACTTCCATGAAACTGTATCGACGGTACATGCGAACAGAAAACGGAAAATATCCACGATGAATGCGTGATAAAATATAACTTGCCACTGCTTGTATTGCATCGACCGCTGTTAATTACACGGAACCCGTTAACGATACCGTGATTTAGTGCGTAATTTTAGATCGAAATCAGAGAGATTGATGTACGCGTGGCGTACAAGCTTACTGCATAACGCGAGTGTGATGTGTTTAATTAATGAAACCATACTGATGACATGTTGCGCGCGCGAAAACAGCCGTATAAGCTTTTATTTAATCGTTTCCGATTTCCGTTCCCGTATTGGGTGACATTCCGCACTTTTTTATCAAAGACTTTTAACTTTAAACGCGCTGAAACGTGAGATGCAAGCCATGATGCCACATGATGTACGTGCATATATCTATACATATAATTATAGTTTCTCGTTTGTCTCTTGTCGTATCATCTAGACTTTATTTAATAGAATGTTTTAGAATGGACAATATTATTTTTATGGAAAATTAAAATTGTAAATAAATGTAACAAGATGTGGGAATTGCAGAGCTGAATTTCGCACTGCTGATTTTCCCGGCATATTATAAACAGACTTAAACACTTGCATTCCTATCATCGATGCATGCACACATACATGCGTACATACGCGCCATTGAATTATTTATATACGTGTCTCAATAGTTTCAACAACATTTCACATCAATGTGAAAAGTCGTCTGATTTTATTGAAAATGGGATTTTTATTGATTTTATATTTAATTTTCAGCGGTTGCTTTTTATACATCTGTGTATTGGAAGAATATTACAATACGCGAATATAGATTGCCATTTTATTACAATTGTTAATTTATTGTTGATTTATTTTTTCTGGTTTTATTTTTAATAATTTTCTTGCTTTGGTTTATTTTAGATATAATATAACAGTGCATATTTCTTTTCCCCTCTCTCTCTCTCTCTCTCTCTCTCTCTCTCTCTTTCTCTCTTTCTCTTTTTGAATTTTTTTGTATATATATCGAATAAGCGTGAAAAATAAAATTATATGAGAAACATAGATTTTCACTATCATGAATATTACAATAAATCAAAAGACATTTATTCGATTGTTTGTGGATAAACAGATATTTTGTATTATATTTAAGCGAAACTTTTTATTTAAATGTACTTTAATGTAAACGAGCTTTCAATCGTCTCGACAGTTTTGTCATTAAATTATTCTTATCATGCAGAGAAATTAAATTAATTCACAGATTTTGCAAAATTTTATTTTGACGAACACAAACATACGCGGAGGATTGTTAATTAATCGAAATCTTTCGACAAGATACTTTCGATTGCAAATTGCGCGTTTTTATCGATAGAATATTCATCGCAAAAATAAAAATACGAATCGAAGGCAAAAGCATTTTTTATTATTTACACAGATGGAAGGATGGATGTTGCATGCATTTTTTTAAACGGTTATATACAATTTATTAAAGAACTGGATAGGAAAAACCATTTATTTGCGTGAAGCTGGCTTTTTTGCTATTACCAGCGGAAAAATATTTGCAAAAACGGCCACCCACGCTCGTCAATTCTATTAAAACGGACGCGTTCGAGATGTAAAACACTTGATGGTTTGCCGCCAGAACGAAATTGCAAAATCGCGTGGTTCCGATGATGAATCCTGGCCGAATCCAGTCCGTTTGACCTAAAACCCCTAATCTAGGTGAACCAGCTGGCGCATTGTTGGAATCGATGAGAGGTCGTTATAGCGTCCGACAAACGGTTTCCGCCGGAAGTGGCGTGTTTCTGCCCACTGGGGGATCGCATCGATAACGTGTAGCCTTGCCGTGTACATAATACGTGTGTTTCATATGTGGCGAAACATCGCGAACAATTTCGCGCCCCGCTAGTATCAGCGTCATTACTCTTCGAGGAATTACCGGCTCGGCCATTCATTTAAGCCACATTATATGTAGGGAGCAAGGTTATTGCGTGTATCTATAGAAATCCGTACGAATATCTTCCCTGAAAGCGGTGGATGCGATCCGCTTTCAGGGATGAGCGGCAGTCGCGCCTGATTGTGGCACGTGACCCGCTTGCTTAAACAAACCACAGCTTACATGAAGACTTGGACGCAGTTCGTGATAGGTTACCGGATGCTTCTGGCGTCTTTAATAATAATATCGATGTATTTATATTTTATAAAATATTTTTCCCGTTAATAATAAATGTATTTATTGTATTTATGTGACACTTAGATGCTCGATCCGGAAATATTAATGAATTGCATGTGTTATATATTTCATATTATTATTTGTGACATTTTAGTCATTTTGAACATCAGTTGTATATCTTTTGATATAAAAACGATCAGTTAAAATTTCTGCACTTAATTATGGCTATCAATATTCTTAACAAGCACGCAATCAATTATCACACATCAATAATATGTGGGGTGTATCGACAAATAAATCGTAATATATCTCGATATTATGATAATTTCACGATTTCGCTAGATTTCCGATTTTATTACAATAATAATAGACGCATACTCATCACGAATTTTCACCAAACGATTTCGTGAAAGCTCACTGCAACGCGAGAGCGCGATCGATAAGTAAAATGCTGGTAAAGCCTCGCGTGCAATCGGCCACATAATATCTGCGGCGTAGATATGCTTGAATGGTTTCAACGTGGGCGCCCTTGGTAGTTTAGAATAAAGGATCAGCCCGGAAAAATGGCGCTTTCACGATACGGTGTCCAATTACGGAAACTATTTTTCCATTAGAGCCACGGCGGCATCGTGCTAATCCCGTTTACAAGATTAAACACACCCGTGTCATGTGTCAGGATGAGCGAAGGGAAGAACTCTCGTCGAACTGAAATCTCGTATAAAACTCGCGGGAAAGCTCAGGTAAAAGCACGAGATATGGAAACTCCAATTTTAAGGTGAAAATACATTGTTAAACGTGGCCGGAAGATAAATTCTGCGAATGTCCGAAAACGTAACGCGTTGCTCTAAAAATAAATACGGATGCGATAAGTGAAATCGACGATTTATTTAAGATTTATGTATCGACTTATGCATCGGAGAGGGAAATTCCATCTTGAAAAATCTTCACTTATCAAATATCGAATGTTTAACCAACGTGTCGAAGGCGCTTTTAAATTAACGAAGCTTGTCCGAGCGAGCCGTACTTCGATATAGATATTCAGAAGTTTCGCAAATATTTGGCAAAATTTCTTGGCAGCTATTTACAAAAGAACCGGCCGATCTCTGCGATCTAAAAGCGGCGGCGCACTTTCGACATAGTTAGAGATACATAAGTAAACAATTTTCAACGTAGATCGATGCCTGCAAACGAATTGTAATTCTGTATACGATAATAAAGAAAAATTTGCCGTATTGTTGCGACTTAAAGATTGTTAGAATGGAAATGATATACGTATAAAATGGCTTGGGAGATGATAGGCGCATCGCAAAAACAAATTTTAAACTTAATAATTAAAAAAAAAAAAATAGAATTATTAAATAATAGAATTTTTGCTATATAAAAAACAGAAATAATACAATAATTACACATTATTTTTATGGTTGTTAGTATTCGGGATATTTTATTCGTAGTTTCAATTGTTTTAATTTCACTTGATTTTATTAGGGATTGGTATTGTTTTTAATCTGCAGTTGGTAGTTTGTTTGGAATCGAGCCATCGGATCAACTTCCGTTTGTGCCGTTGCAGCGTAATAGAGTTGACAAAACTTGTTTCCAAGATTCGAAATTGCTCGTTACTCTACCACTATTACTATGTCCAATTACAGGACTGTAAGCGCCCACTCGATCGAAATTGCAGTCAAGATCTTTACATTCGACGCGCTTACCAGCCTAATTGTTCGATTTGCGCAACGTGATTCAATCCGCTCAATATTACTCATTATCCGATGCGAGCACCGGACAATTAGCTTGATAAATGTGCGGAATAAATTCATTTATGTTAAACTATGTTATGCAGTTCGCCACGATTGCAACGTTACATTTACTACCCGTAGAAATAATTTATGCGCACGCTCGTATGCATTAATTAATGCCATTTACACGCTCCGCGATTCTTAATGTCTTGATTTAGTACGTCCGTAGGCGAGTAATGTCTCGCGTTATTCACCTTTATTCGTGATGCAAATCGTGGAAATCTTTTTTGTCTGGAAGATTTACAAAGTTGCAAAATTTAACATATGGTGCATGTTTCAAGTATTTCATACAAATTTTTGCATTAATATAATTATGTTAAATGCTGACACTAATGCTATATTAATATATTAATTTCAACACACAAAATGATTGCAGATTTTATAGTAATTTGAAATAAATTTTGTGTAAAATCATCAAATTTCCAAATTTTTTTCTGCAAATTTTAACAAGTAAATTCTGTCATTAATAATACGGAACATATCTATGGTAAAATTGAAAACATGTGCGCATTATTTTTATACTTTTTTTAACTATTTTAATAATTTAACATTTGAATTTAATTAAAACAAGAGCAATGAATTACTACAGGATATGTTAAATATTTAATACAAAAATTTTAACTGGCATATTTTTTAACAAGGAATTAAAATTTTCCAACTGTGTAGTATTGAAACAAATTCGGGAATGTTATCAAACAAACGGCGATATCATATAGGCGAAAAAGAGAATATATGTCTGAAATGCTTCTCCTGAAAAAAATCATTGATTGTTACTAAAAGTAATAATCGCCACATGAAGCATTTGATCGTTTCTCATTTATACGACACGACTGCTAAAGCCAGATGCTACGCTCAACTTAAAGAGGGATGCAATCGAATAACTCTACCCAGCAGTGCACCCATTGTATCCATTGTCTTTATCGTCGACTATTGTCGCGAGCTCGTATCGAATTCTTACTTGCACGACCGTGTACATACGCCAATTGCACGAGCTACTTCAAAGAGAGGCTCCGGGGAATTATATCTTCCGTTGTACGGATGCTTTAATCCACGAATTTCGCGATGTTGACGTAGTAGACTCTTGCGGAAACTATAAATGTTGCGGTTAATACAGAGAAATAGCTCTCGGCAAAGTTATGTCGGTAGCACGCGATTTTGTTGTAAACTGACCACCATGCGGAATTACAATCGTTCCCGCTAATTAAATTTATGAGGAAATCGATACTCATACCGGACGAGTAATCTTTCGCGACGAAAAAAAAAAAAAATGAAATCCCGGAAAAAAAAAAAAAAAAAACGCAATTTAAAGCTTGCGTTTCGAATTTGCTGATGATGCAAGTCTTGTGTTTTTCGTCTGATTTTTTTTTTATTCGCAAGGAAATTTTTTTAATCACGAACATAAAATAACCATCTGATGTCAATATTTGTCGTCGAAAGAATAGTGGATTTTAAATCGCGAATTACGCTAATTATTCGTGCAATTTCATCGGGAAGATAATCAGAGTCTTTTGATCACTCTGTATAAATGATCGGTAATAATGTTTTTATAGAGCGTGGGATAAAATTTCCAAAATACGGTGATTTTTTTGCGCAATTTTAGTTGGCTTTGCAACACGAAATAACTGAGTTTTGGCGTACCCAGTTCCAATTCAATCAATTTGTTCATGATTGAAAAAATTGCACAGTCGCTACGAGACATTCAGGTATCGGCGGCGAGTTTTTTTTTATTCGGTGAACATTTTTTTTGAAGGTAGCTATTGACAGTCAAATTTTCCTTTTACACGCTTGAATTTTGACCTCGCTTTTTTTATTCTGTTTGCATAAAATTTAAAGATATTTATTAACCTGTGTTATTTTATTGAAAATATTGATATCATTTTTTTCATATAATTTCGAGATAGAAATTAGGCTTAGGAATCAAATGCAATTCGACAAAATGTTTGATAATTATTTATTGATTGCATATGATGCATTTAAAATTGTTAATGGAATTAATCGAAGTGAAGAGATGCAATGTAGTAACGTGGAAAGTGGCTCCAAGTGCTCCAAATAAATTGAAATTGTTCTAGAAATATTGAAAAATGTTTTGAAAATTGATTTTCAGCTTGTTGACTTTTAAGCGGCAAGATTGCGTAAATGGAACACGCGATGCAGAGAAAAAAGAAATGCCGGGAACGGTGCTTTTCCATCTGAACAACAAAAAATTCAGCTGGAACTGTGAATTGCTTGAAAATATTTGACGATTCGAGCGCGTCGTCTAGAAAGTCTAGACGGACGAGTTTAATCCCGCCGGATTAACCGTCCGCGAATAATTTTCCGACAACCTTTTCCAGACAACGTACGAACGGAGGAGGCTGTTTCATTCTTCTCTCATAATTCGGCCCTAACAGACAGACTTTCGTCCGTCTTTCTTGAGCAATTTAGCGAATCATCGAAGATGGACGAAGACGATACCGAGGACGTGCGCGAGGCTGTCACGCTGGTGAACCGAGTCACCACGAGAGTCGCTTCATCCTCTCGAAAATTTACCTCCAACACTAATCGGCAGATCCTGCGAACCCAAGAATCGGCCGAAGATTCCGACACGATGGAATGCGCGTCCGAGAACGAGGTTGAGAATCTGCCGAAGGACGAAGACGCGTCGATTAGGACGCGCGACAGGATGTGCGAGAGGAGCCGTCACTCCCTCGACGTTCCGGACGACACCGAATTCTCGATGACGCGCCGAAAGATGACTACGTCATCGTCTCATCGCGTAAGCGAAGATTCAAAATATGTCGGCTCACGGCTGGGCTTTTTCATGACGACTCGCAGTCCGCAGTCCAGCTCCAGCCAAGAAGAATATGAACCCGAGGTGAAGAGCATCTCGAGGTTGCAGATGCAACAAAAACGTCAGCAACAGCAGCAGCAGCAACATCTGCTGACGACGAGTGGGGTCGGTAGCCAAGTGACAGCCAGATCGATGGAGAGCCTGCGATCGTCGAAGAACTTTCTGAGCGCCGACGATCGCTACAGCGAGGATTCCAAATCAATGGAGTCGCTGTCCTCGGAAATGCACATGGGTTCGTCTTCGAGGGGGGGCCATTATAGAAGCTTCCTCACGTCCTCCACAAAGGACGTGCGCAAGATCGTGACGGTCGAGTCGAAGAGCAGCGAGAACCTGCATCGGGAGGAGAGCTTGAACGCCGAGGTGAGACGCGGCCTTTTCGCCAATACCGGCTTTGAGAGAAAGCTACCGCAGCATCTGAGTCTGCCGCCGCCGTCCAGCATATTCTCTTTGACCAGTCCGGGTGGCAGCGATCGCAAGATCACGATCCTGAGCCCGCACTCGCCCATGCAAACGTCGGAGTTTCAATTCTCGGCGCAGACGCTCAAGAGCAGGCGCAAGAAGGCCATCGTATTGCCGAGGTTGGTGTTGCCCCGAAGCGAATCCGAGGTCTTTTTAGAGTGAGTAGCTGAATGATAGAATATCCTCTCCTCTGTTTTGCCATTGTGGTCGGTGTGTTTTTGAGGTAGTACCGCTCCAGGCGATTCACTCTTGCTTCTTTATTCATCGCGTTAATCTTCCCGGACTCCGTTGGTTTGTAAAAATGAAATAAAATGAGGGAAAAATCAATAAAAATAGAAATTCATCGAAAAGTCGTCGGCTAAACAACAAATAAATCAATCGATAAGCAAAACATAATATGCAATGCTGTAATTAACGCAGCTACTCGATATCGTGGATAATACACGTGGGAATATCTAATATTTATCGTATACACCATCGATAATCCATCGAGACGCGAATTATATTACGCAGATGATTATTTCATTATGATTACGAATTAAATTGATAGAATAATCCATATCATATGTGAAACTCATGCAGCTGCACATAATATTACAATGATATTGTTACAGTTGACCTCCCAGCAACTGTATGTGAAAAATAGTTTACACATGTAAATAGAATCAAAATTTATTATTCGTTTTAAAGTAAAAATTTTCAGTTTTTAAAAAAATGATAATTTGATAGGAAATATTTTAAATTTCTTTCTCTGAGAGACAGAGAAAAAATTCTTGCAACTCTTTCATTATTTTATTAAAATTGTGAGACATTAATATTACTCTTAACTTTATTTATTTATTCTTAACTTGAAAATAGTTTACAGATGTAAATAGAATCAAAATTTATTATTCGTTTCAAAGTAGAAATTTTCAATTTTTGAAATGATAATTTGATATGAAATATTTTGAATTTCTTTCTCTGAGAGACAGAGAAAAAAATTCTTGCAACTCTTTCATTATTTTATTAAAATTGTGAAACATTAATATTACTCTTAACTTTATTTGTCAAAGAATAATATCGTAGATTTTTATTTACGGATACATTAATATGATGAAGAAAACGTAATGTTATTTTTTACTGTTATGAAGGGACCATGACTTTAACAATGTAATATTTGCTTTTGACAAAGCGCTAGCATTACACCATTATTAGATGTAAATATCCTTGCCACTCGAGAGAAGACCCGAGAGGAGTGTTTGCCACAGGGAAACATTCCTTTGTGATGTGAATCGAGCACGTTTCAGACTCTATTTAGAATTAATTCGACTTGCTTTTTGACGAGGAAAATAGTTCCCTTTTTGGTTATATTAAAGTATATTACCATGTATATATGCTTTACAGATATGCAAAAATATATATTTTCCATTTGCTATGCATACTAATTTTTCTGCATATTAATATGTGTTTAATATTACTATTATTTCGTTGCGATAATAAATCAATTACATAATCATACAATTGAACTGACAATTATATATACATAATTATTGTATTACATTTGCATATGTTTCGATAATCTAGAAGATTGTCATTTATAAACATATTTTTGCGAAAAAAAAAGAAATAACATTAATTTAAAGAAAAATTAAAAGAAATTAATTTAATTTTAATTAATTTAAAAAAAAAACATATTAGTAATTTGAAAGTACAAAGTACAGAAAAATTATGAAATTATAAAACGTTAATTGATTGCAGAAGTATAAAAGTTAGTTTGTGAAAATTATGCAAAATATTAATAATAATCGATTGTTTTATTCTTCGTAGAAATAATTATCTCGAATTTATTTGAAAGCTGCTAATGGTTTCAATTTTGGTTTCGTATTCGGTGCATAAAACTTGATTATATCCAATTTCCATGCGGTTCATTAAACATTTTACATTTCGCTTTTCTCGTAACAATCTGTTGCTTTCTAGAAATGCATCGTTAATTAGAAGCATGTTGCGTAAAATAGTTATATAACAGGTGTATAGTTACGCGTTTCTTGTTTCCCTTAGGAAATTAAACAAGAAACAATCATTTTCACAAAGTCACTTACAGCGATTGCCTCTCTGATCGCAATCTCTGACAACAAATCGCAATAATCATGTCACATTTTAAGTGCCGCGAATATATGTTTGTCGATCGTACGCGCGAGAGTTTACCGAACCTCTTTCAACTGGGACGTGCACGTTCGAAAATAGATTGCGCGTCTACGATGCTTCCCAGAGTTGAAAATGTCGGCCAATCAATGTGGCATGGAACACGAACGAGACGGAAATCTTCCTTCATGCTGCTTTTTCCCCGAGAAATGACGAACGGGATTGGAAACCATTTAGACATTTCTCCAATCAGTAAAGTTACATTCGTTCGATCGACGCGAACGTGTCATCTTGATGGTGCAAAGTAACTTGCTTTTTCAAATGCTTTACGAGCATTCTAAAACGTAAGTAATTCGCATTTTTAAAGAAATTCAGGCTTTTGTTAAAAAAAAAAGAATATATATATTCTCGTATAAAAAGATTTAGCAACTTGACTTTTCTGAATTGAATGTAAAACGATCGGGATTGATGCTCGAAAAGCATATATTTATGATGCATGCACGAATTATTCATGAGTGAAAATATGACTTGGTAAAGATGCTCTTGGTGGCTTTTGTGCGTATCTGATTTTTTTTCTTTTTTTTTTTTTATTGATGAAATTATAAATTCTTCTTGACATTGCGTATTAAAACGGCTGAGAAAATTGTTGAAAAGTGATTCCGCGAAATTTTTTATATTTCAATATCCGTTATCTCTTATCAATTCTTATACATCGGAAAAATCACTATTTTTATTCTTCTTAATCCATCGCGATGAAAAAAACGGCAAAGTTCAGTAATTAACTTGTGGGCTCTCGAGCGGAAGCTCGCGGAGATAAATTTGGCGGTTGATTAAAAGTTTTTTTATGGCTTCGCATGAAATCTTTATTAAAGTCTTGTTAAAGATCGCTCAAGGGCCGTTTGCAAGATATATACAGTTTTATTTTGAATTAAGCCGTCAAAATACACATTTAATCGCGGTTATTTACTTGATGAAAAAAAAATATTCTATATAATTTTTAATACTTGATAAAATTTTCTAATAGTTGATGTAATTTTGTTGCGTTGCGTTAAAACAAAAAACTTTTCTACAAACTAATATTATATGAAAAATATTTTTCTTTATAATACAAGAATTATTTACGTGTTACTCGACATTTCTGTTAATGAAAAATTGATTTTAATTTCATGAAAGCCTTTGTTGCCTCAAAGAAAATATCATACAAACAGAAAATATAAATAAATTAAATATTCTATACTCTGAGATATTTTCTTTGTAATATTAATTTAGAATTATGATATAATAATTATAAAACGTAAAATAATTATATTCTTTTGATAGAAATTTATACGTCATAACTAGCTATGCTAAAGAACACAAGGTCGAAACGTGTTTAAGCATCGTGGGTTAAAGCTCAATCGCTCATATAGCCCTTATGTTGCGCAAAAGCCTTTCATTTTATCATATATCATAGCTGTAGTGCAGCAACAAGGCTCTGTTTTCTCTCCTCTTTGCATTAAAAATCATCTGACGTCATTCGTAAAGTGCACCATCGACCTTTAACTCGTTAAACAAAGTCTTTTCAGGATGCCTTTTGCTACACACTCGAGAAATGCAAAATATAAAGCGGATCATGTTGCTTGGCTATAAGGAAATAACGATACTATATGTTGTATATATTCCACTTCTTTGATATTACGTAATAATTAAAGTAAAGCTCTTTAAATAACTTACACTCGGACATAAAAATATGATTCTATCCATTATTATTGTTTACAAGAGCATAATTATTAAATTTATTTATATATTTTTTTTATATATAATATTAAATGTAATATTTAATATGCATTTATTAATTCTGAATTATTTAGTCGATTGTCCATTATTGCTTTCTATTTATAGGTACATTTAAATCGTCTTGCCTGATATATTGCCGGCTATAATAATTTATTTAATCGCCAGATAGAATATTGAATTCTGCATTATTTTTTTTCAGAAAAAACTAGAAAGAAAAATGTAAAAAAATCTAAAATATTATTTATCGATATCAATGGCGTTGAAAATATTGATGGTATTGTTTTGGACAACTTTGTTGTTTGAAGCTTGTATCGTTATTTTTCAGCGTTACTGCGGTTATATTTTTACTTATACGAATAGCTCGTTGACTCGACATTGACACATATGCGGTGTTACTGTGATGTATCGCCGGCAACTAGTGACCATCGTTTTTTAGGAATCATTATTAATCTATGCTGAATTGAAAGCACATTTATAGCATTTTCGGTGAACTATAACGTAAAGAAATATTTGGCAATAAGATTTGTAAAAAAAAAAAAAAAATTTGAATTAATCTTTAAAAGTGATATCTATTTATTTTAATTAAATTGAAAAATGTAAATACTTCTTATATAATATAATTTTTGCGTTATGAGAATTCTCGAATTTGCCGAAATATTGTAATACCGATAACGTCAGTGTATTATTAATTAAAAAGACGACACGACGTGGTCAAATCAACTAATGGCTACTTAATTATTTATCAGCTGCTACAATGACGGATGAGGGAACATTAATTTTCCATTAGTTACTTACATGCCCTTTGAGGTATACCGTGTTGCATTACGACATAATTTTGCAGGAATCTCCAAATGAATGGATATAGGATCTGCAATGCATCAAGAGTATGTTGTTCACGTTGAAACGTGAATATGAGCGATTTCATGCTCGAGTTTTGACATTTTTCTATACGCAAGAATGACAGCATATTTTCACGAGTGGAAACAAGATTATTTATTCGCTCCATTTTAGCAATTTTGAATTCACTCTCGCGTACGTACGTAACGTTACACACTAATTAATTGATTAATATTACAGTGGGTTGTTTGTCGAGTAGTTGATTGCAGCGCCAGACACACACACACACAACTTTACCTACAGCTACTCTGTCTCTTATTAATTCATGTTATTTAGTGCGATAAATTGCTGTATAGTTTACTTGTGTAAACATCTTACGTCAATATGAAATGTTACAGTTTTAAATTAAATTTTAGATTTTGAGTTGACTGAAATTCAGTTTCTTGTAATCAGTAATGCGTCATGGAAGTCATGAATAATTAATGATAATTACATCATATACTGACATAAAAACTTGGATTTATTCTACATTTATTTCTCATTTAGTGTATTCAATAATAAATTCTTTATTAATAGAAAGATATCTTATTTTATCACAGAAAAAAAATGTTACTTGTAATCAATTTCTCTCATTCTTTTTTTTTATATTTTGAGTTATTCTCTTGTTTGTCTAATCTTGTCAAAATATTGAAATTTTAATATGTTTTATTATCGTTTATACGCGTAATGCATTATATGTTGTAATCGTTTCATATTGCTGAAGTTAATTTAGAAACAACAATGATGAAGTGTTATGCGCTTGCCTCTGTTGGAAATAAGCAATTTAAAACTTTATTTCAAACTTTTCTGCGTCAGAAGCACGTAACATTAAAACACAACGTGACGATGCTTAAAATGATATCATTCAAATCTGATGTCCGTCCAATTTAAATGTAATATTATGTTGAATATAAAATGCTTTATTACATCTATTTTATTTCAGGCACAGAGTTGATTGTTGAAACAATTTTGTTAAATATTTAAAGACGTGAAAACTGCTTTAATACAGAAAGTTTTCAAGATATATTATTTATACGTATATACGAGATATGAATAATGGAATTTATCGATATGACAACGTAAACGTCGAAGGCATTAATTCCTAAATGGTTTCGCGTGCAGTTCACAAATCTTATCATGCAAATCATGATAATAGAAACTTAAACGGTTAAGCTTCTTTGATATTTAATATTCCACACGCGATCGATCATTTCGACATGTAACGACCCTTACTCGCACCTAGCCTCTTCTTTTGCGCCGTTTTCTCGGCGATTCTTTCATAAGATCAATAGTAATATGTGCGACCTACAAGGAGGCCATACAGTGACCTTGATTCCTGTGAGACTTAGCCCTAGTCACAGTGTAGTTCTACATATTGACTTAAATCTAAACTACTTGTGAACTGTGTGCTCTAAAGTACACCCGCGTATAGAATGACAATTGTCGATAGTCCATGCACGATAAGTTTTTTATAATCGCTTTCTCCAAGTAGAAAATTGCTTCAAGGCTAACGTGCAAATTCATGTTTCTTGGTCGCGATACTTTGTCGATAAATATTCTATATTTAACTTTAATATCATATATCGAAGGACAAAATTGATTATTATTTCCGCATTTTTTAATAAAATTAAATTCTACTAATTTGTACAGAAAATTAAACCTTGCTTAAGAAAATAAGATGACACGAGAGATTTTATAAAATATACAGTATTTAATGCACGCTTTAAATCCAATATATCTCAAGGCACGACGGATGTCTTCCCTTTAAAGCTTCCTGATATATCTTTTCAAAGTTTTTCCTATTCTATGCAAATTACGTCTTTCATTCAATATTGTAGTGTCTACTATTGGATTATACGTTGCGGAAAACAAACATGATGTTTGTAATTTAAACGTGAGAAAGAGAGAGAGAGAGAGAGAGAGAGAGAGAGAGAGACAGACAGACAGAGAGCGTGTTTCTGGATCGATACAACTGGGTTATAGTACTGACATCATACCGGCCGATGTGTCAATTCTTCCAGGTGAAATTACATATTTCGTTGCGCGCACAATGAATGAGCCATCGTTTATCGTTGGTGCGACGCTGCGAGAATCGCGGATCACAGTGTATTGTTCCGTCTGATTCTCGCCGTCCCGCGCGCTAATACCGCGTGTTTGCTCGCGATATATGAAATCTGGCAAATACGCGAGGAGCGATACGAGCATAAATGTCGATCTATTGTATATATAAACTGCGAAATATTGAAAAAATACATTGGTATAAAAAATTGATAAATGATAACAAAGCGCCGCGATTTAAATATTGAAACTGGGACTCTCTCTCTCTCTCGTTTGCCGAACGGGCATGGATTTTCTTCGCATTTGAGTTATTATTCGCAAACTCGGCAATGTACGCGAACTTGTTATCGGTGACGACATACGACGCAGTAACAGTTACGCAATAGTATTGTCATTAATTAACGTGAGATTGCGATTTGACGTTATGAGTCTCAGCTATATAATATTAATATTAACGCAAACAAATATGCTTAACCAATTTAATTTTACCTGTAGTACTTTGCTGCGAATCACCTAAATAAAATCTTAATTAATGTTTCTCGCTATTAACGCAATTTACATTAGCGGTCTTTTCATGCAAAAATATTAAAATCGCAAAAGGCTAGTTTTAGGCTAATGCAATGAATAGACTAATGGTTCCAAGAAAAACGATGCAATTTTGAGCCAAATTGCATCTTACTCGAATGCACTGCTCATAATATCCGTATAATTTAATTATGACAAACTCTCTGTCAAGTTAATTATGCCACTTTATCTCTCTCATTCTTTTCTCCTTTTGTCTACTTGATTTATGAAACTTTGTTTATCTAAATCCGATAAATAGTTTTGCCAGAGCAGAAAGTTTAGTCAAAGCTTAAGACGACTGTCTTGAGATTAATCGGTCTTCTTCAGGATAGTTTGGTCCTGATGGAATTCAGAATTGGATCTTTACTTTAACTGATCATTCAGCCTACTTTCATCCACAGCATTTTTACATGTTTTTTTTTTTTTTGTATTATTTTTCAACGTTAGTACAGGAACTGTTCTCGTCTTGCGAAATTAAGTCAATAATTCCTACATTTAAAACTAGATATATATATATATATATATATATATATATATTTATTTATTTATTTATTTAAATATTCTGATCGCGCAGTTGCCAACATGAGTCAAGTAGGTATGCGAGCGGCGACATTTTACGCATGATTGTCAAACCGTCAGATACAAACGGATTTGTCGTTGGAGGCTCGGAAAGATCGCGACATTTAGCTGCCAAATTGCCACGTTTATGTAAGCGGATTCTATACCAAGTACGCTTGTTGTTTAAAATACGCGATGCTGTTTGTACGACTTTTTGTTACGAAACACGAGGATTTTACTCTAGAGTTTTTCCGCGAAATATTTTCTCAACTACTACTTAATAACGTATTATCTCAAAGAGATAAAAATAAAATTGTTTTCTTATAACGAAATTTTGTCAAAAATGGATTATAATATTTGTGTATAATTCTCTCTAAATTTTATGTATAATTTCATGTTGATCTGGACGAGGCTAATTTTTTTTTTTTTTCAATTTATATAAGTTATCCCGAGTTTCCCGCATTGCGGGAAAATGGGATGTCTGTGTTTTCTTTGATCCGCCAGCGCTGTGGCGGAAATCTTTCAAACCTGATCAGCTTTCCGTGAAAATTTTATCATAGTAGCTTTTCACCACTGACGCTAACCGTCGTCTGCTTTACCGACTACAAAATCGATCCTTAGGGTGTAGATAAAGTTTAGCAGATGAACAGTTCGTGGCAGCACGATGCGTTACTCGTAGAATCAATAATGAGATGGGTCAAACTTTGTTTTCATTTAAGTACAAGTTATTTGGTACAGCATGGCACGTATATTTTTTCGGCGAAAAAAACCAATATGTAAAAATTTAATAGCAAACAAAAAAATTTAATGGCAAAACATACACACATATGTATATACAAGACATTTTATTTTCTAACAATTTTTAATTTTTTATTAAAAGCTAATATTTCATTTTAATTTACTCATATATTCATTGGAATTGAAAACTTATTTTACTATTCAAAATTTCTATTTAATTTTATTTCTGGTCTCTCTTTCTTTCTTTTTTTTTTCTCGCATATATATATATATATATATATATATATATATATATATATATATATATATATACATTATCACGCACACCTATACTCTAACAGTGCAACGATTGAGCGATGCAAATTAAAGCGATAGGCCAAATGGTAGTGTCTCTTATCAAGCTCTTATCGCAAGGATGGATGAGAAAGTAAAAGGCTCTCGAGATCTAAAAGCGTCATTGGGGAGTACTTGCATTCTTAGAATTTGAGGGAAATGAATTGAAACGTGGTCCGGCAATGCAGATTCAGCGGGCGAGAAAGAATGTCATTGCAGAATGCACTCAAATGCACTGAATAATGCCGAGCGCGATGCATTCTCTAGATTTCAAGTTATTGATATGCATATTGCGAATAAAAAAAAAAAAATGTATTACGATCTGATTTAAAATCCTTTGTCAGATTCTCTCAAGAGAATTTCTCAATAAATTATCATCATTATTGCTTGAGAATGTTAAAACGTCAGTAATAATTTCTTACATACTTAGATGTATTTAATAATATAATTAATTTTTGATAAAATCTTTCGGTAACGAGCAACATTTGATTTTGCGATGTTAATTGATATTCTCTCGTCCTACATTGCAGATATTAATCTACGCTAGTATGATGCATGAAACTAGAATTGCAACATTTAATCCTGATGAGAATGTTGTTCGTGATATATGCATTAGCTTTGTAAAAGATAGATGGTATTTCACTTTTACGGATAATGCGGGTTTAATACGTTTGCATTAATAACATCATGCGATAACATCATTGTGTTATTGCTCTGGTTCAGTTTCTCTGAAAACTCTTCTATCGGAAAATATTCGTTCGTATTTATCGGAGTGCTCGTCGAATACATTTATTGATTTCCCATTGTAAGTGCCATTTGAATCGATTGATCGCCGGTATCAGATTGCAGTCCCTGTTTTTGAAATTAGTTTTCCATCGATTTTTCATTCGAGATATATTTCCTCTTTCATTCTCTCTCTTTCTCTCTCTCTCTATTTCTTTATCTCTCTTTTTTAGTTTATTCTTTCCAATAGTTCTGCAATCGGTAAATCTACATCTCGTTTCTATGCGGGAGAGCTACATATTATATTTATTAAAATATTTATTTTTTTTTGATTTGTAAAAAGAAAGAAATCTTCATATGTTCAACATATGTTGTTTGGTATAGTTAGTTTTAAGGTTTTCTTGGGTTTATCGATAGAATATTTGAAAAAAATATTACAAGTTTAAACAATTTTGAGATAATATATTTATATTGCAAATTTTTCTATTATTTAAAAAACTTATTTTTAATCAAATATTATATTGCAAAACTCGAGATACATGACATATATTGTTTGACAGTTATATTTACAGTTGACTTATTTTTCTACTGTCGTATGACAACCTTATTATTATTTCGACAAGTGTGACGAAGCGTTCGATACATGAACTCTGCCTGGTTTTTCGTTGATGCTCTCCGAGAGGAAAACGCGTCCTTTTAAATTTTCTGCTACTGTGGACACAGCCACCGGTACGGCGCCCTCGATGTCATTGATTTTGCGCCGTGGGTGTGTCGTGAAAGCATGTGTATTATTCAAAGAAATCTAACCGAATTTGCAATCATGCATGCGTTCACGATTTATACGATCGTTGACGAAATTAATTAAAATCATGCAGTTTATGATTTTAAATAATTCATCAATAAAAATAATTTAATTATTTATCATTATTTAAATCACAGACTTTTTTAAAAATAGTGATATTTTATTTTTAACAAATATTTAATATTGTTGATATGTGATTAAAGTGATAAAAGGATGTATCAAAATAATTCTCAACAGGAGGTTGAGAATTATTTCAATGCAAGGCTCTTTTGAAGCCTTATATATGACGTAAAAATAGAAGGAGTCGCAGCATGTATATTTATCCCTTCTGAGTGTTACGTTATTTAAATTGAAGTCGCGTGCGTATGATCAATATCGCAAACACACTGTAGACGTAGGTCATGGGTGAACAGTTACTTCCATGGCACATTTGTTACCATGCTTCTAATGCATATATTAGGCGGGTCACGGATCCGTGTATATTTCTGTACTAATAAATTCATCTTCGTCAATTCGTGCCTCCGAATTCTTTTCTCTTTGTTGCGCCGCGTCGTATATTTTATATGGCTTCTCCACTTTTCTCATTTAGTCTCCTCGTAACGTAACCGCAACTCTCTATGACTCGACAAATCACTTTTCTTTCCCAAGCTTTCTTATTTGCGTCTATACGTTTTGACTGTCCATGGATAGCACGAACAGCTGATAGTTTGACGCGTTGCGTCAAACGTTCTATTTCTCTCGGAATTCTATAATTTCAAGGATTATGCAGAGGATATCAAAATTCCTTGGCGTCGATAAATCTATTTTTTTATTTAAACACGTATTTATTTTATTTCACGCGTCATAATCTTTTGACATTTCCGCGCGATACTAATAATCTCTCGTCGCAATCGATGCGGGCTCGGCGCGAAGTAACGAAGTTCGAGATTCACGACTGTCAACCGCGTGCGCAAACTACATCTCCTCCAATGTAAATATTGCGATAAACTTGTACCTCGGAATGCTTTCATTTGCATGCTCGTCGTTCATTCGTGCGGCCCCGCGACAAATGTATCCCCTTGTAAAGCGTTTCACTCAGACCCCACGTTCGCTCGAACGACGCGACACGTTCTCCATTGATTTCTCGTCCATTCCGTTCCTCTCCATCTCTCATCCTCCTCTCCTCTCTCTCTCCCGTCTCCCTCTCTCTCTCCTCTCCTCTCTCTCTCTCTCTCTCTCTCTCTCTCTCCTCTCTCTCCTCTCTCTCTCCCTCTCTCTCTCTCTCTCTCTCTCTCTCTCTCTCTCTCTCTCTCTCTCTCGTGTTTGGTGACTCGACGTTTGCTGATCGATTTTCTCGGTTACGGTTTTACACCGATTAATTGTGTAATCATTTAGATAATCGAGTCAGTCTAGCGATAGCTCTCACTTGAATCGCACTGACCCTTAGTTGGGATCAAAAATTTGCATCATCGAATTAACATTTATGTAGAGATAATATTTTTGCGATACATCAATTTAATTTTTTAGAACAAAATTTCTTGTTATTTGCAGACACCGATTATTCATGAAAAAATAAACTAAACTGTTTTACTCGCATTTGAAAATTGCATAGAATTTCATAAAGTCTATTGTATTCAGTAAAAGCTAATAGCTAAATTGTCATAAAAATGATATTTTTTGCCTTTGATCTATTAATCTGTTGCCATTGTGTTTTTATTTATTTTATTTATCAGCTGTGACAAAAGAAGGATAAATAATGAGAAAGTCGGACGGTATTCGATAATAATAATAGAATAAAAAGTAGATTGCCAGAGGGAAAATTGAAGAGACAAGATAAAGAAGTCTGCCTTTCTTCTTACATTCATCTGGGTCACGTTTTCACGTTTTGTTGTTGAAAGTTTATTGTCATCGTTACAGTTGAAAATTTTCAATTGTATTCCCCGGCGTATCCATGCGTTTTTATTTTCTATTTATTTACGAATCGATTGGATTTGTTTATTTCCGAATTTTTGGCTTACATTATGCAGTTTTTCCTTTATATTCCACGTGCCTCAATTTACGGTCTATCTGTCCATTATTTTTTACAAATCGTTATTATTTATTCACCTCCGCAATTCCGTACGAATATTTTGTCTTAAAAAAAAAATTTATCTTTTTATTATTTTTTTTTAATTACTCCTGTCCGATTTATTTCCAAGCGCATCTACTGCTCGTTTATTCTTTCGGCGATCGCGATGCGCGTAGAACGCGTCGAGCCTCTTAATTAATTCCGTAATCAGTTACCACTCGCGCAGCATATTCTCTCTTTCTAATTACCACCCCCTTAGCTCTCCGGGGCGGGACGGCCGCGAGCGTCGGCGTTTTCGGCGCGGAAGTCGACGAAGGAGGCGCTCGCGTCGATAGAGCCACGAGAGAACGGCGTCACGTCCTCTCCGTCGCTCTTTCGTTCTCCATCATCCTCCGTAGTACTCTCGTAATACTCACCTTCTCTCTCTCTCTCTCTCTCCTACCACTCTCTCCCTCCCTCTCTCTCTCTCTCTCTCTCTCTCTCTCTCTTCCCTCCTTTCCTGTCATCGCATTCCACCCATCCATGGGTTTACGTCCGCGCTCCTGCAGCCACGTTGGAGAGCTCGCTCGCGTATATGAATTTTCTCGTCGCGTTATCCTCGTAGCCGACCTCGACCGTCGTCGCTGATCCCGCTGTGTGCGATCATTCGGTAGATGTTCCGTCTGTGCGCGCGCCCTCCGGCAGTCCGTCGCACAAAGAGCTCCAGAAGGTTGTCGCGCTCGACCCTCGGATGCGAACGCGTCGGACGCGCGTTTTTCGTTTCGTTCGTTTGGCCGATCATCGATCATCGATGGATCACATGTGCTCTGACGTGAGAAAGAATCAGCGAGTGCATCGTGCGTATGCGGGCGGCCATGTGCACCCGATTGATCCGCACGCCGTGAACGGTCCAGCGCCGGAGATCTCGTACGCCGTTCCGAAGCGTGTCGGAGATGAGCGTGACGAAGTCGCGTAATGACGTTTTCGCGTACGAGAAACGTACCCACGCGGACGATGATGGTTGACGAATCCTCGAAGATGACTGCCAGTGCGAGTCTTCTCTTAGTGCAGCCTCGATGAAAAATCAGGTGGTGTTTGGAACTGACATGCGTCCTTAATTGGGATTTTCTATCGATTGTGATTTTCGACAACGTTGAATTTTGCGCTCCGATAACGCGTTGATGATTATATATCGATGCCTCTGTCTGTGCGGCTTTAAATAACGTCGAAAGAGTTTATGCTTAAATGACGGAAAATAATAAATTTGATTATTGAAAGAAAAATACCTCGGTGAGAGGAATTATCGTCGTAAACACGGAACATGTGAGTTTATAGAATGTAGTTAAAATATTTCGAAAGTGAAATAAAACTCCCTCTCTCTCTTTCTCTCGACAACAGTGATGATGATTGAAGATTGATTGCGATTTTTAATGATTTATAACAGGAAATAATTAACGATGTGTTTTCCGAATAAATTACGCAGTGATATAAGTCAAGCATAAACGGCCATGTAAATGTTGATTTTTAAACTTGCTGATTTGAATGATATGAGACTAATGTTTATACATCCATTGTGACATTTTCAATTTCCTTTAAAGGAAAAAAAGAAAATGTCGATACATTATAAGTAAGACTGACATTCGTTGAACGAGATCGGCAGAATGCGAATTTTAAATTTCTGATGAAAATCAATATAATCCGAGAACATCTGTACTTCAATATTTACAACATATAAAGTAAAAAAGGTTGAATAATCGTTATTTTAAATTGCACTTTGTTCCACTTAGCGCGATAAAATGCAGGGAGAAACAGATGATTTGTCCACATTTAAACGTAGTTCTCGCGACTTTTAACATCTTTCAACAATCAACAGAAGAAAATTCTAAAGTGCGGATATAGCTCATCAATATTTTCTTTTTTTACATTTATACGTAATCGGAAGTTTTGACAACTCAACGCCGACAGACAGCGTCAATCGTTCTCTTCTATTTTGAGGTAAAATAAAAAATATTTTTCTTATTCGCACCAAGAAGTAACATCTTTATGGCGCGCTTAAGTCTCGTCGAGGGATACACAATAAAATTGCCCCGGTCATAGACGGGACACGTCGAGTGCCCGAGATTCTTCCCCGAGAGAAAATTTTAATACCGTCGAGTTTAATAAAAAGTTCCCCGCAAATTGTCTCTCCGCTTAAACCTGCCTGTATTGTGGCTTGTTTCTCCACCATTTCATTTTAAGGATGATCTTACATCTAATAAATAATGATAGTACAAATGGATAATGGTAATCGACAGAATTTTTTTAATACTCGTCGACGTAAAGGATAATGAGAGGTTCTTGCAATATCGAGGGCTGCGTAACTCGAACATCATCGACGTTCGTCGAAAAGTAATCGATAATACGATGACGAGTGAGCGAATGCTACCGGGACTTCTCGAAGGAATGAGAGAATTCGCGAAATTGAAAGCTAACGTAATGCCGCATCTTCGTTGCAGAGCTTCAATCGGATATTCGAGAGATATTAACGTTTCCACGCTGGATTCCGAAGGTCTTGCCATATGTGTTCTTTGAAAGGAGGATCAATGCGCGTTTCTCGGCTGCTTCTGGATGTGAGTGAGAAATGCGGCCTGGTGGAAAATCGTGCACGGAAATTTGCCGGCTTGTATGAACGAGAATCGGAGATATTTATCCCCAAATAAAAATACAATGCGCGAAAATGTTTACGACTCACGTCACGAACACGTGCAGAAGTGTGCGAGTTTCTTTTTCCGGCGTAAAAAAAAATTGTGCTACGTGTTACTCGATTGAATCGTTAATATGAAGCGAAATAAATGGACCCATGTGTGAGCTTTAAAGCAGTACTTAAGCCGTGTGACGATGTCGCCAGTACTCGAAGATGAAGTAGTAGGACGTTTGCGATTTGAGATGAAACGGACGAGAAACTCTTTACTATGACTCGTAGGGAAATGTAAAGCTACGATTGAAGGTGACGACGATGGGCCAAGATTGGTGCACGCGTAGACGTAAGCGTTTGAGCAATTGTTGCTGCCCATGCGGACCACGTGTTCATCCCTCAAATAGGTCAGTGAGCTACCAGACGTCAGATATTAATGTAACAAGCGTATGGCTTGGCGGATATTCGTGATTAGAGTAGTTGTTCAGATATTTTCAGCGAAACTAAACGCGAACTTTGATGTACTTTAAATAAGCCGGCAGGAATGATTTACGTCACATGCTTCTCGCTTTAGGAAACACAAAGGAGGTTTACAATACTTACGATTTAATTTTAAAAGCGTATAAATTGTATAGGTTGCGTGATAGTTGGTAGTGCTGGGTTTCTAACAAAGCTATAAGTCCGCCATTCGATAAAATCAACGAAGCAAGATACACGAAGGTGATAATTTTGAAAAATTCCCTCGAGAAAGTCTCGATAATTTTATGGCAAATTCAGATGTTAGGCTTTCTTAAAATTTTTAGCGAGAATTGATTATTCGAAAGTGCAGAATATATTTATAATATTAATTTATTTTAGTTAATTAAATTAATTTATTTTGATGTAATTGTAATATTTATTTTACTCGTATAAAAAAAAAGCTGTCATTTGATAGAAATTTTTCTAATAAAAATTGCTGCTCGAGTTTGCGATTCAATAAATCATCATTAAAAGACGAATAAAATAAGAGGCCGTTTGCGGTGGGAGGGGGAGAAAAAGGTTTTAAAATATCGAGGTTATCCCGATAAATCGAATGACGTAAGTGCTCGGTCGCTGAGCGACGCAAATTCATAAATATCTGAGATGATGGCAGTCTAAGCGGCAGAAAGTACATTTCGTGAAAATTTTCAAAAATATTTTTTATTCAGTTATACATAAAATTTTAATTTATTGCTTGATTATTCATCGCTACATGAATATGTGAGATGATACTTGGCATCAAATTATAATTTTGCCTTCATCATCATATTAGCTATACTACTGATAGTAAGCTGTACTGATAAACTATTCTAATCTGATTATTTGAATCACTACTTTATAAAGGTAAAGTAAAGACATTTTTAGTATACAATTTTCGACGATCCATTAAGCATTGCGTATACATTGCAGCAGAAAAAAAAAACGTGTCAAAGGTCAATACCATTTGCCCGGCATTACAATCAGGAAGTGTAATATATCGAGGGAATTTATAACAGCGCGATCTTTCTACGCTTAACGTTTTACGTGCACGAAAGTGCAACTCGATAATTTTCGCCCTTTGTTTCATATATCGGGAGAAAAGCAATCGAGAATTAAATTAATCACAATGAACTGTTTTCGTAGACACACTGTTCAAATACGCTTGCACGAAATACGCAAAAATCATGAGACGATTTAAGTCGAAAATTATTCCATTGACGTTTATTGTGTTCTTTTATAAAAATGGAAACTATTTGTTCAACTATTATATATTTTTCTTACTCTGCTTTTTCATTTTTTATAGCATCTTTTTTGCAATTTTTGGAGTTAATATCTTTATTTCTTCGGAAAACTATTTTATATTGTTAAAAAATATAATCTGTATATAATATGCAAGAAAAAATATTATTAATATTTACCAATTTATTAATTATTTATCAATTTGAAATATATATCAATTTATTAATCTTTGTCGCGAAATGATATTGAATGATATAATAAAAATTGGAATGATGTTCTTTTATAACTCGTGACAATCCCGTATACTTTTATCACTTATTCAGCGATTATATAGTGCACTTTACAAGACGCGCAGGATATACACTTTTTTCACGTTTCCTTCAGTCACTGAAAATTCCTTTTAAATCTAATACCGCTCTATCAGTCCTCGCGCTTCGTCTTTGCGCTCGCCGCATCGCGATGCAGCGTATATGCAATTTCCATTTCCGCGTCGCCGGCGTCCGCGTCGTTGCGAGCCGTGTGGATGGCATTGAAAGAAAGTCAATTCGGTTCTCTAAAGGTCTCGGCGGCGCGACCCGGGCTCCGACGAAATGTTAACGCCAACATTAAACGCCGCTGCACGTAACGCGTGGCCGTCGAGCACGGCAAGCGCGCGCGAGAATTTCGCAAACACGCGAGACCATGTTGGCGCACGTCAGACCCAAACACGTTACATTTTGTCCTCCATCCGGCATTTTGCTGCAGAAAGACGAGAGTCAGGGAGGGATAAAGAGAGAGAGAGAGAGAGAGAGAGAGAGAAATCAAACGAGGAATTAGGTCGACTTGATTGCGCGATAATTGAGAGTCCGATTAAGTAGTGAGGTAAACGAACAATCGGCCGGCTAGATGATGCGCCATCGAGCTTTCTGTGATAGTGGAAGGAAAGTTAATTTCAATGATTATACAATGATAGTAACGGGAATTATGTTTCACGTAAATAACTTAGAGGAATAATAATATCGGAAAACAATATCTTCTTCGTTCAAAGATTCTAAAGGGGACATTTACTTTTGATAGCTTTCACTATTCGCATGGTTAATTATATTCATAATATATTTATATATATATATTTACGTATTAATATATAGTAATATATATTAAATACATATATTAATACATATTAAAATATATTAATATATATTATATATTATTCATAACATATTGTATTGTAATCAGATTTAATAAATAATAAATAATAAAAAGACGGAAAATAATAAAAGAACTAACAAGATAAAATGTATTTTATATACAAAGTTTTAGGTCAGGTTAATGAAATTTTAGGAAATTGAATCTGGAATAAAAAAGGGCAAACATAGATTCGGAAACGCTTCGTTAAAAGTTTCGATAAAAGCTATAGCTAATAAAATTCAAAAAATCACGTTTTTTGATGATTTTTAAAAATAATTTTAAAACCTTTTATTCATTTGAAAAAAGTAAATAAATCTGATAATTGAATAACAAACTAAATTACACAAATTTCATTTAATTCTGATAAGGCGTTCAAAAGAAGGTAAGCTCAAAAAAGCAGAAACTTGAAAAAAAATTCGCTTTTTAATTATTTTTGTGTAAACACTATATTTGTAATGCAAACATAAAAGTATTCAAATTAAATTTTGATCCTAACCAATTACTTACAGAGAGTTTATTAGCTACAAGTTTTCAACGAAGCGTTTCCGGACTTATGTTTATAGGAACTTTTTTGTCCCAAATTCAAATTTTCTATACGATCCTGAAGTTTCATTAATCTGATCTGAAACACCCTGTATATTAATACGTGTATATAATAATACATATTAATATACATTATATATTTTTCATAATATTATTTTGTAATCAGACTTAATAATAATAAAAAATCGAAAAGTAGTAAAATAATTAACGAGATGAAATATATTTTTGATAAAGATGTATAATTTTTTTTTAAAAATAAACTCACAAAAACATTTTACGTGCCTCTTAATTATCTCTTTCGAAAGACAGACGAGTGAAATCGTAGAGTAAAATTAATAATAAGATAAATTTTTAAAGCTGACAAGAGAGCGAGCAGAATCGCACATAATGAGTTTTCACGTTTAAAGAGATATCATCGTTTGCATTCAATCAATGCATAATGCGCTTGTGCGTTTCCGCGATACGCAGTTGAGAATGACATTTCGCCCAGGAGGCGTCCACGACAAAGCCACACGGCATCACATTATAAATGTAATTCAACAATGACAACTATATCGCGCGGAACCGCATGCGAAAGGCGAAGCGGCTGCCTGGGTCCTTGACGAACGACGAGCACTCATTAAGGGATCCAGACAAATATCCAATTACAACTGTTTCACATTGTTTGCACGGAGATTGTATTCGCGCGGCGCGTCGATACGAGTTGAAAATGAAAGGAAGTCTCGTCCTGATTTTGCAATATAATTGAAAGTCAGATTATGTTTGCGAGCGAACGTACAGTCGTACGGCTTAAACGGTTGTTTTCGAAGTCCTCGCGCGCGCCTCGAATGCGAATTTAATTGTTATGCGACGCGATAGCATGTTCTGCTAACTTGTAATTCGTAAGGCACAAGGTGAATACAAAATATGAACTTCTGAAGAGAGCGAGGGTTATGAGAATTAATAGCATATAATTAAATAAATGTGCCGACGAGATGGTAATTTTTATTAATATGTGAATTTTTTATGATATTTACAAGCAATGCAATTATGAGAGAAAGAGATAAAATAAAGACTGCGTCAATTTGATGCGCAAATTCAAAATATAAAACAAAAATATTGCGGAATTATTAGCGCCATGTAAAAAATATATAAGTATCGCTCTTTCAGAATCGATTTAGGCACCACAGAAATTTTTATTATTTTATGATTTTTGAAGCTGAAAATATTTACTGTTCACTTCTCGCCTACTACGTAGCATTTTGTTATCTTTTCACATTTATTGATTATTATTGTTAGAGTCGTGAGACATAAACGGAGAAATGGGAACTTTTCTTATTTTTAAATCCTATAGAAACTATCTCAGGAGGGAGATATTAAAGATGTTTTCATGAACCAAATTTATCGACTCTTTGGAATAAGAATTTAGGATCAGTAGATATCGCGTTATAAGCGTTTAATATTCAGAGCGTTTTAACGAACTAGAGGTTGAATATATACATATTCAATTACATATATATGACAACGTTTGAATTGTCAAAAAATCAATAGTGCCAGACGATCTTCGCAGCTTCCATAGCTCTCTCATTAGCGTTTAAATTTTATATAACGAGAAAAAGCGTATTATCATCATCTCCCCGCCGTAGGATAAATTGACAAGTGACGTCCACCCCTATCGCGATTCTAGTCCGATAGATAACGATTCGAATTGAATGGCTCGATCGCTCATCGGCATCGCGAACCGCTAAAGCGATCGGGCGAAATATCGGCTAATCAGGAATTTAATTAATAGCACCGCGGCGCGATGCGGCGGCTATTACTGATATTTCCTTCTTCGGAAAGCAGTTCCATCTTCCCTCCGACCGTTCCTATCCTGCTTTTCCCACGAGTGTCGCTGATCGATGTCGTGGCGGTGGAGGCTGGCTGGCTGGGCCGGTGACGTAACCGGCAACCTCCGCCCCCAAGCTTTGACGTCACTGATGCCCTCAAATGCGCTTGGTCAGGTGCGTATCAGCGAGAATCTCCGTCTTTCTCCGTTCACCCCTTTTGTCCCCTTGCGATCATCCCCCGTCGCACTCACTCCCTCGTACTTTAGAAGCACTTCAGCTGACGGCCCTCGCCGCAACGCCGTCATCAACATGCATCCGTTTAGAAAAATGGAACGACGTTCTGTATATCCTTACTGAAGATGGATTAAATTTCGAATTGAAGGAAGCTGAAGTAGAGTGAAAAGGGAAAATTGTGAATGATAAATAAATCTTTCAGATTATGTACTTTTTATATCTATAATAACTATAATAACTGAATTTGCAATATGTATATATTAAATTATTTTTGTATTATCATTTTTAGGGCGCAGAATAATTATACATATATAATTTTCGGAATTATAATATCGAGGATTTTAAAATGAAAACATTTTATAAATGTAAATCTGAAGAGGCTTCTCTCTTTTTAATTATAAATGACTGAAAAAGATATGCGAGTAAATAACAGTTTATTCATACAATTCAAAGTAAATTTTAAATAAAATCTTGCTTGTTTTAAAAACTCTCAAAAAGATAGCTTTTAATTAAATTTTTGTTAAAAAAATTTAATTGATTAAATCACCTTATGTAAATGAAATTTAGTTTTCCAGCATCATATATATATATATATAATATATATAAAGCAAGCAAAATTTAAATTTAGAGTTTACATTATTTCCATTTATCTGCAGAATGATTTGCGGACACAACATTTCACTTTGCAGTTTGCTATATCGATTAGGCATTCTCGCACTCAGTTTTCCTAACGAATTGCATTAATTATGCGAGGAGTTGCGCCAGCGTTTTTTGCGCGAGTTATTCGTAGAATTTCAATTTGCTGCTAACATTAAATTGAACTTAAATACGTGCTTAATTATACGAATCAGTAGAAAGAACGCCTAAGGCTTCGTAACGTAATCAGAGTATATACTACATATCCTTGTCGATCTTTAAAATCGAGTTTCTTGTAAACGAAAAATTATACGAGAACATCTTTTATTCAAGAGATGCAAGTTTGATATATTCTCTTATGAAAAATCTAATCGTATTCAAAGGTACTACTATTTTTATGGCGTCCTATATAAAAAGTATTCTGTTATCAGATGCTCATGTATACACTTATATTGAAGCAATTTGTAGGGAATCGATCGTCGTACTCGATGATTCGACGATTGACGATTAAATCCAGACTGCTGCTTTACTTTGCGAACTAGTTTTCCTCCTCTCTGAGTAGATATCCAAAGAATTCCCGGGACAACCTCATCCCCGTAGTATTATATCCCAGTCGAAGTTGGCGCTGGTCCATTGTTTAGTTGAAGGGCGGTTTCTTCTCCGCACGAGGACTCTCATCGATTTCCTTTTTCTCCTTCGTTTCCTCGTGCCATGCTCGCCGAGATTAAAAATTTCTTTTCTACAATTGCGTTGTAAGTAATACGAGCAGATCAAGATTTTCTGTATAATCGGCTTGCATTTGTACGCGTGGAAATCCCACGGGAACTACAATTGTCTGCGTATTTTTTTACCTTTACTCAAGGCATAAATATTTTAATATAATTAGCATTCAATTAAAATATTAATATTAATTTAATTTTTCAACTATTTGTAATATACTTACGTATATATTGTAGAAAAATTCGATGATCCCTAAAATATTGGCAAGTTTTTTTTTTATCTCGCTACTATTGTAAAACTTAATTATAGCAATAATCACTAATATAGATAAGATACATTAATTATATTGTATGACAGATTTTTTGATTTACTGAACAACAAAATTTGAAAGTTTATTATACACGATAAACAAGATTTTTTAATTTCAAGTGATACGAGACTATCACTCAGCTGCCGCCAAACGGCTCGTGACGGAACAGAATATTCGTGGTTGGACAGTAGAAATGGATCGATCAGCTTCCGGCTTGTAGCAACCTTCTTTATCGATGGTCACTAGTTTGTATCGCTCTGTGGTTGTAAAGTTTGAAACTTTGCTTCGTGTATCCAGAGAGCTTGATTCATTCTACACGTAACTCTATCCATAACTTAGCAAATTCTAATTGTTTCATAAGCTTTCCTCCAATGACCCCAATATGATATTGATTGATTGTCAAAACATCGATGACCAATCCTTACAATTAATAGACAGATAAGCTTTACGTAGTGAAATAATAGTAGACAGTAAAACTAAAGAATGTGTGCAGAACAAGACTCGCACACTTTCATCTCCACAATAAAATTTATTAAAAATAACATGACAGCTAAAGGCCAACAAAATGTGCGTGCAAACCTTACGGTGTTACACTTCAATATTCTAGTTTGAGCAGTGATGGGAATTTTACTTACATATATGTATATATATATATATATATATATATATATATATATATATATATATATCGTTGATTTCGTAATCGTTTTAATGTTTTATATACATATGATATAGATGATGAGACAAACATATTGATTTTCCATGTACATGGAATTTCATATACATTCTTTCCAAATTTCCAATATTTCTTGATAACCCCGAGAACTCGGACGGACTACAAATTCACTGCCTTCATTACGGTCAAGCATGCTAAAGCTGTGTTCTATATAATATTTGAATAAGGCATTCAGAGAGATCGGAAGACACGAATTCAAAGGTTTCAAAGACCTGTGAACATAGCACAAGTGACATGTAATCCGACTTATGCGAGAAATCTCCATATCTCTTGTCATTTTTGAATGTGACGCTATGTACTAAACAAAATGGTGAAAATTAGAGGCTTATTTTGAATCTGTTTTTGTTTTTTGATATATTTTTTTTTTAATTTAAATTACAATAATAAAATTATATACATAAAATGCTATCATATTTTTTTCTAAGTATAACTAATTATTAGAAAAGCATATAATTAATATTAATATAATTACGTATTATAGAAAAATTTGGTACGCTTTTAAAATGTTTTACGTTAAGTAATAAAAAGAAATATCTAATTAGAGAGTGCTATTTAAACGTTTTTTCTTTGTGTGTGAAGTTTATTTTCACGCACGTCGCGTGATTTAAAGGGCCATTGACCCGCTTTGAATGAGTTTAGATACTCCACTTTAAGCTGACCTATCTACATCGAAATGATAATCCGATAATAATTCATGATGACGTAAAGTTTATTTAATGAGCGTACGAATGCAAAACTTCGTTATTGGATGACATGACTGTTTTCTATATGCCGATGCGGATCTGTGGCTGATAAACAGTATGATGTGTACAAGCTTATGACAAGGAAAAATTTAAAAATGGCATGTAGTTATAGTCTGAGTTTTTCTATAATTAAATATTTTATCCCTAAAATATAATTTTTTTATTTCTTAAAATTTTAAAGAGTTTTCCATTAGCTCTCTCAAAGTACAAATATTAGACCACTTATCTGTAGGATTTATAAATTGTAGATAATATTGATATACACATTAAAATCACAATTGTTGAACAGATGAAGATATATATTATATGAAAACAGATTAGCATATATTAATAAATATTTTGCTCTTTTTTCTGTTACAGGTAAGTCCAGATGCTATAATTAAACTGTTCAATCGCGTAACAAGATCAGCATAGCTCGAGTTTACGTAAGTTACGTGTATTGCGCGAGAAGTTTATATTCAGCGATTTGGTGATGTTTGTGAAGTCGCGTTATTTTCATCTTATGCATATATATAATATATACATAAAAACATTATTGCATCTCTGAAGGATATCAACATTTAAGTGCGTATCAATAGCTGTTACATTCTGTCAGTGAAGGATTACTCTGGATTCATTCCAAAAATTCTTTTACTTTTATAGTTTTTCAAATGCAACGTACATATATGTATATCTATATATGTGAGTTTTACAGATTTCTAAAACAAATCGTATAAAAATCTATAAATTTGGATTTTGGTAAAGTTTTATTTTAACAAAATTATAAAGTGAAAATTTATGATTCGTATCTGAAAGCATAATAGTATGAATATTTCGAAATTCCAAGGCAACGAAAATTGTATCTTATATATATATATATATATATATATATATATATATATATATATATATATCCTACATATAGTTAATAGATATACAAATGTAGCTTATACATAGTCAATCGACTCACATACGAACATAGTTAATACATAGTCAATACACCCGCATTTTACTTTTACATTTAAAATTTAATTTTACTTGAAAATTATAGATAACCGAATCGAAATAACCTTTCGCATTTTTTGTGGAGTTGCATTTTTTTCCGGGATGTATTATGATCTGCTGGTATTTTATATATTATGAGCACATATATACTGAGGAAAAAAAAGAAACTGTTGACTTTTGCTTAAATCTGTTCAATTAGTTACTATTTTTTTAATTGAAATATTTAAGTATTTAAATTAAATATACGTCATGTTAGATTTAATATTGTCATATTTGACTTAAAAATTTAAATATTTTAATTAAAATTGTAATTAGTTGAACGGATTTAATCAAATTAATAACTTTTTTTCTATATATACATATATATATATATATATATATATATATATATATATATATTAAGAAGAATATAACACTTGCACTTAGTGCAGTACTATTATACAGTTTATTGATTCTATGGATATTGCATCAGGTTTTAAAAGTTTTTACATTTTTTAAAACTTTGGAACGACAGAGAAAGCTCGCTTTAAAAAAGAATTTATATTGATGAAGAATTTTATTATTTTATTATTTTATTTTTTTTTATTTTCAGACTTTTTTTACCGCTACTAAAACTAATAGACAAAAGTACTTACTTTTTACATGATTTTACATTATAAAGCGATTGTTTTTACACACTCCAGATTTATTAAACGCAGAGTTATTTGTCGACAGGACATTTACGAGAGAAATACAGAGCGCTGAAATACGAGGCTAAAATTCGACCAGTCCCAATATCGTGCAATGCCCCCGCGTCGCGTCCACTTTGAAGGCAATAAAAGTCTGCGCGTTGGCGGTGAGTGCGCGAATGTTTACCGAACTATCGTCAGGTTCGATCAAATCTGATTTGTACACACATAGACGCGCACACAGCGCGTCTCGACGCATACACGGCAACGCGCGAGATATCGTGCGTATATAGTATACTAAAAAGGGGACGAGCAGAAATCGACTCATACGCGAGAGGGACGTGTGACATATAAAACGCGTGTTTACGTGCGGAGGCGCGAAGATCCCTCGCTGTTTGTTCTGTCACCCTCGGAGATATTCTAATCGGATTAGACACTTATTCTACGCTGCCATTCCTCTTCCATGGACAATTTTCTATGGAAAATTTAGCGAGCCTACCAAGTGCAGTGACAAGTCGTTACGTAAAATTGAACGTTTGATCCGCGACCGTTCGCTAATTTCAACGTTTGCTTGCATGCCTACGGACGATTTGAGCAAATAATGGCGGGGTTTATTCGGTTGTGCGAATATTGCGTTGTTTTAAATCGAGAGACTTTGTAGAGATCAAAGTTCCTTTCTTTGCGTTATTTTTTTTACATATTTTTACAGACGTTCCTTTTTTTCGCTATTTTTTGTCGGCTTATGTACGATAAAAATAAGAATTTGAATTGCACTAGACTTTGGTCCGATGTGTCAAGTTGACACATAGTGATCGCATAAGTTTAATACGTCGATATTCTGTATTAAAGTTACCCGAAAAGTTGCTCTAAAAACCTAGTCACCTAGATATCTCATCTATTCATCGAGATATTTGGCATGTAACCACAAAAGTATGTCCACTATATGATAATTATTGTGGACGCCGCATTTTATGGATTATTATTAATTTCACCGCTTCGTTATTTAACGGCTCGAACGTGTTTACATATTGCATACGCGATTTGCATACGTGACATCTCTGCACATCATTTATATGCAACATGTGAAACTATTTCTTTCTTTGCACATTGATTAGATTATATTTAGATGTATGGAAAACGCACGCACTATCTAACAAGTGAATTTTATTTAAAAAAATGCGCTAAAGTAATAAAATAATAATAATCATTCTTCTTAACTTGGTATTATCAAACTTTCTTGAAGTTATTTTCAAGTAGACTTTATTATATAATATATTCACAGTAAAATTGGAATTTTAATTCTCATTAGAATTTAATTGGAAAGCTTTATAACTGAAGTTTTTAATCAAAGTTTCGATATTTATATTAAATATATAGTGAAAAAAAATATAGGCTAATTAAATTCTTTTTAAAAATATTCCTGAGTGGGTGAAAAAGTGATATCGATGTTATTCATTTCGTATATTATATACATATATATTATTTCATTTTATTTCTGCGATCGTAGAAATAATGCTTTTGACATATACATGATATACGAAGCTATTTCATTTATCACGGTAATTCACAATTTCATCTTTTCTCGTGGCTGGACCTTCAAGTGAAAGTGACGTGTAACAAGTCAGCCGTCGAAGTGCGACCGAAAGGACGAATCGTAAATTGCAGATGCGGGCACCGCACGTCGATGCTACGCCCTTGTTGAACACAACTTTCCAGTCTTTAAACACTCGAAAGAGCTATCATAAACATCATAACAATCGATCCTCGTTGCTCCCACCGATGATAACAATCTGGCGTTCGACAGTTCCGTTCGAGCGAGCTTCCTCTTCACCTCGCATTGATTTGTTCGCGTCAGATTGTGTGAATGTGTAATTCTCCAAATCGAGAGGAGGTCGTTCTCGGGATTCTTGGAAAAGCCATAAGAAAGTAATTTCCTGGGGAGATGGTTTTAATTTAGTGAAGATATCAGCGCGATTTTCGCGAAGGTTCGAATATGATGCGTAAGCCGTGCTGATGTGACAGATTTTGTGCGTGTCATCACGAAGGAATTAATTGAGTCCTTTACTCGATTTGACTTAAGAAGAATTATGGTTTTGATAACGCCCCGCGATTGAGCAAAAAAACATTGTTATTCGTTGTAGGCAGTGGCATAGATTTCTTTTCTTCTATAGAACGGTTTGGTTTTGAATCAGTTATTGTTGGAAAAGGTGCCGCCCATCTGTGCTGGTTGATGACCTGTCTAGATAAAAAGACTTTTGTCAAGCGACAAAACGGAATTACGTATTTGAATTACATGGTGGTCGCTATCAACAATCTCGTCTCGATTCCGACAGCTTTGTCGTCATAAAGTTCAGTTCTCGAATGTGTTTTGACGTTTGAAGAGAGAGAGAGAGAGAGAGAGAGAGACAATATAGTCGCGCAGAGAATAACGTGGCGAGAAATAAATATTCAACGAGCGTCTCGATTAATTATTCATTATTAATTTAAAGACGTCACTGTGTTTCCCTTATCACAATTTCCAGCGCAATCATTTTATTTCTCATTAATCAATCGAGAAGCAAACAGAAGGAATCTTGGAGTGTTTGCATTTCACCTTCACCGGCAAAGTAATCAAAGCCGACCATTAGCGCCGTAGTTGTCAGAGACATTCTATCGACCTTGCCGATGTTGACTCGCCTGTCGGAGTTCGGTTATGTTAGAAAACTGTAGCCATGTCATTATTCGAAAAGCGTAAACTACCGATGAAAGCGCTCGTCGCTCGCATATCGTCGCGTCGCGTCGCTATCATTCTCATATGACACATGGTCGCGCGATGCCAACGCGCGACGACGTGGGTGGGGGACACAACGAGCAAAGCGTCAATTCATCCGTCGATTTTTCTCGCGCACGAATCCGCTCGATGCCGCGGGAAATGCGCGCCGACGCCGCGGCAGCCGCGATGCAACTCCGCGTCGCGTGACCGCGAAATCGCGGCCGTCAACTTTAGTCGGCGCCGAGTCACGTGGACGTGCGAACACGATGCGAACGCCGTTTATTTTCATCCTTTTTTTTCCCCCTTTCCTCTCTATCGCTCGAGTCGCGCGCCAGCCGCGTCTGTATCGCGCGACGATTGTGTGCTAATTAATCGCGCGCGCGATTACGTGGTTTAATTATGTCCGCTGTGCTGTTTCTGCCGAGTGTGCGATGTTTGTCCGATCGCTCATTCGATCATGTCGAGATTCAGGTGTCCTCGTCCAGGACGAAAGCCGATTCTCACAGTGCGTCGCAATTCTTTAGTTCCTGTTCCCGTTGGTATTATCGCACGGGACGACGATTATCGATTGCTTCTGGAGCTACGTGCGAGCTGTCGCTTTTATCCATTTTGCGAGGATATTAGTTTAATTGGTGTTAAAAATTTCATATTGATTAATTTATTGAAACTTTGATTGAAACTTGGTATGAATAATATATGTAATCTATGCACCTAATAAACATAAATAATAAACATTGTTTTATCAAGTGTATCGAAAAATTATTATAATATACAAAAATTAAAACAAAGATTCAACAGAAATAATTTCATGAAATAATAATATTATTTAACAGAAATAATTTGAGAGAAAAGAAAAGATTAAAAAACCTAAAAAAAATTTATAGTTTATTATTTCACTGAATAAAGCCATTATTTTACCTGTTGACATTTGCAAGAATGCAAGACGTGAAATATTTTTTAAATTATTTAAAAGGCATTTAAATAAATATCTATGACAGGTGATATATGTATATTTTCTTCAAATTACAGTGCGATAAAAAACGAGGACGCTTCATATCTATCAGGATATAATATTTCCATCGCGAGATCGACTTCCTTCGTTTTCTGCGTCACATTGTGCATGTGCATGCAGCCGCGTAATAAATAATTTAAGCGCAGTTATAGCAATAACGAGGTTTCCAGTTTTGTACTTTCCTCTTTGTAGTTGCGAGTCATTCGAATACCACGCTTTGCGTTACCTCATTAATTCACTTCGATGTTATCTAAATGATAATTGGACTTTGAATATTCAATTTTGCATATTAGAAAACTCAATTTAGAATATTAGAAATTTGGAATCAATTTTGGAACAAAATCTCTGTATATAACATTGTGTATACAAATTATTAAATAATGAAATTGAGTGTCGTACTTTGATTAAAAATTTAAATTCATTAAAATTATTTAATAAATTTTTTAATTTTTTTTTAATTTAAATTTAATTTATTTGAAATAAATATCTAAAAATTTCATTTCTTAAAATTCATTAATGACAGATTAAAAAATTAATTTGATGTAATCATTCCAACAATAATCATAATGATCGAAATATATTTTTTTTATTACATTGCACGTGTTGCTTCCTTATCACATATGACATTCAGCATTAATTCAGTTGGGACAGTACGAATGCATGCCAGGAAGTCCGGTATTTCTGTCGGATATATATACGTTTTATCAACCGGTCATTAAGTTCATTGAAGATTCAGTTGTTATCACGGTGCTTATTTCATTGACTGAACGGTGACGTGGATAAATCATAGCGCCGGATATATATCGCCATATGATATGAGGCTGATTTGTAATCTCGGAAAGAGGAAAAGAACAAGAGAAGTGCGCGAATGTTTTTCTTCTGGTAGATTTGATTTCCCTGATTTAATTTATTTCAAATCTATTTTAGCGATAGGTCGGAAACAAAAAATTGTGGTTTCATCACCACTCTCTTGCTCACAATGACAAGAGACTTTCCTCCAATCATCTCAATTTGGCTCCGTCTGTACTGTTTTATTCTATTTTTTCTTCTTTTTTATGAGGAATATATTTTCAATTTTTTATAGACACATAAGATCAATTGGATAAATCGCATCGTTAAAAATTTTTCTTGCGCAAATGATATTTTGCAATTTTATTTCCTGAATAAAATATTCATTAAATATGCTATGGAATATTGATATTAATTTTATCGGAGGAACAAGCGTTGCTTTTATAATGCGCTTAGTTTCGCTCGAACATTGTACACTCGAGGCAATGACGTCATCGGCCTACGACACGAGTCACGGTCGGTCGCAGTTAAACAAAGAATTGAGCTAGCAGCCGAGGTTAATTACTTTGCTTTCAATCGACTTTGAATTTAACATAAAAATGAAGTCATCATTATTACAAAAGTCATCCTTATTAAATTACGCATTCCATTTTTTAATTTGTAATCTCATTATGATAAATCTTTATAATTAACGATCTTTGCAAATTTACATATAAATAATGGCACGCTTATGTTTATTAATGATATTCTGATTAAATGGGGGCAAGTAATGAGAAATAATAATGAATATCGAGCAGAGTAAAAACCGCTAAAACTCTCTTTTAACTTATCTCTCTTCGCGATATATCTTATATTCAATTGTCAATCGAAGAAATCCTACGTTCCAGTCGTTCGAAGTGTAGATTACAATTAGAAAGAACATGTAACGTCGTCGCGTATCTCACAGGCGGTAAATCAATCTATTAACGATCCATTAAACTCGAGCACATTCGCATTATTTTAAATGCTAAGAATCGGGATGTGTGACAAGAGATTTGTTCATGGTTATGGCGCCGGAGATATATATGTTTCTCATGCAGTATATTTACGTCATTTGTACCGCTTCCGAGCATCTAATTGTTAATTTATGATGGAAATTATTTAATGTGCCTATAGACAAGTTTTATGTCATGCATTGTAATTTTTTGAATGATTCGATCTTAAAAAGCATGATTGTATGGGTGAATAATATTTAAAAAAAATTAAATTGGAATTTATAAAATGTGAACTTTAATTAATTATATATTACATATTAATAAACTATTATATGAAAATATTGAGTTTAGATAAATTTAAGCTATGTTGACGCAGTTTCAAAGCTGGACATTTAATTGTTCCTTTTGTCGGCGACGCTTTTATTCGTAGATGTTTCGTTAGCACAATAATAGCAGAAAAGAAATGTCACGAAAGAAATGTCATGGCGACATTTCTATTGTGTCCACCAATACAACAGGCCACGTGTTATATAGATTGCTTCACTGGTTTTGTTTGATGGAATACTTCGTATCAAAAAAATTATTTTTAATTGCGTGGATCTCTTTTTTTTTCTCAGTGGAGATTCTTTTATTCTTTTATAGTAAATATTTATTCATTTTTGCACGGCCACAAAGGCCGTGCACGCAAATTACTTTGGTCATTCGAGCACGCGAAGCTTTGACGATTACTTGTGCGATATCTTTTCTTCAAAGACGAACGTTCTCTTTTTTTTTTTTTTGTATGTTAGCTTTCGCGGATACGCATTTCCGTCTACCTTGTCACGTAGCTCTGTCGACAACTTCAAACAATAAATATTGTTCTTGTATAATATGTTATTGGCTGGCTCTCATAATAAGTAGCACGCGGATCAATTTAAATGACGTCGGATTATTGCGTTACCAGCTTTGTTCAACACCCATATGACAGTTTCTCGCGGAGTGTAAAGCTTGTCACATAACGTGGCCTATTTCTTGTTGCGTGTTACATGTGTGCGAGATTATCTTCTTTGTCGTCTAATATATTTCGAAAAAACATCGTATTTATAGATTTATAATAGGAAAAAATGAATATAATACTCCAACAGCATTTCAAATTAATATTTCATGAAAATATTATTATGTCTATTTAATATTATGAATATTTTTTGAGATTATGATTTATATTTAGGCAATAAAAAGTGATTATAATTTATGTTAAATATTTTAGAGATTATAATTGTACTAATTTTTATGTTAAATATTTTCAGAAATTATAATTTTTATAGAAAAAAATTATAATTATTTGCTTAAAATTATGTTTTTATGGGAGAAAGAAATCGCATACGTAGTTTTCAGTTTTTATCTATATTTATAAATTGAGTTTATTTTAAATGCACGAGCTTGGCACAAATACTGTTCGAAACAACTTCAGTTAGCACAGAGAAACAAATATTAATTTTCACATGCCAAGGAAAAAGATTGCGAAACATAAGAGAAAATGAGTCTGATGTGAGTTGCTTTTTATTACATTTCTTATTTTATTTTAGTGTCTTTATTGTGTACTTTTAGAAATATTTTTCGAGTGGCTAATTAAAGCTCGACCATGATTTTAAATTCTTGGCTCACATTGATCATCTCTGTTTTAATTGAATGAATTCTAATTATACTATCTATTAGTGTCACAAGACAGCTTTTGTTTCTCTTTATATTTTTTTCATTATTGGTATATATTATGTTTGATAGGACAAATGCAGATTTTTTTGTAGTTTTATCATTAAAATCATTTTAAACATATACGACAATTTTTACGAAACAATTTAGACGAAATTACATTGCATAAGCAAGGGCGATAAGATAGAATGCAAATGGAAAGAAAATTGAATCGCCAGGTTCTATAATTTCGAAATATCGAACATTTTTTCCTCTTAGCCGAGGAGAACTCGAATCCCGAAGGAAATTTAAAGTTTATCCAAAATAGATCGGATATACATGATACATTCGGAAAACCTCACCGCTATGAGATGCATTTCATGGACGAAAAGTTTTAATGAAATATAGATTGTGTGTGTGTGTGTGTGTGTGTGTGTGTGTGTGTGTGGAGAATAACTTTTGATTCTGTTATCTATTATGATACAGTCGGGTGAAATCATCGTGGCTTCGTGCCACAAGATGAGATTCGCGCGCAAGAGGATGAAGAAGTGGAATGTGTTTCTCTTGAATTCATTGGGTTGTGTCGAATGGGTTGTCGTTCCGAGTCGTCGTCGTCGTCGCGAGAAGTGAATCTGCGAGAATAGTTTTTCGAGAGAGAGAGAGAGAGAGAGAGAGAGAGAGAGAGAGACGCTGATTTAATCGTAATTATTTTCGCCTCGATGAGAGACCCGACGCGCGACAGCGGGAGAAACACGCGAAGATGATCGCAGTGCCGTTGCTTATTTGGATGGTAACCAGATCTCGTAATCAATCGGAAATCGGAACCGAGAGCAGACGTGATTCCCGCAGGGATTCCGTGTACAGTCGGGACGATCGAGAGCGTGCGGATTCAAGGCGGAACTCCAGGGAAACGGCGACGATCGGGCTAACCATCGTCGATCGTAGACGCCACCGTCCACGACGGCACTCACGTCGTTACTTTGTCGATCGGAACAGAAGGTGAGTGGCATGCGACGTGTCGCGAATCGACCGAATCCGGATATGGTAAGAGCAGGGTGTCTACTTCCTGGAAAAAAGCACGGGGAATTGTCCCAACTTGGAATTGTCAGGGATTTCTTTTGTACCTGGAAAAATCAGGGGATTCTCATGGAATTTTATTGGGATTTAGGGAAACTTTAAAAAATCCTTCGTTTCATAAGTTTTCTTTTATATTGCTAACAATCAGCAAGCCAAATAAGTTAAAAATGTGTTTAAAAAATATATCATAAATATATATATATTTATGTGCGTATTTATTTTTATATATTCCATGTCTTAACAAAATATTGAATATTCACATACTTTTTATTGTAATTTTAGTGCTAAAAAATGCAAACTTTATATGCAAGCTTATCTTACGAAAGATTTTCAATTTTCTTTCAATACATTTACAAATGTAGCGTTTGAGACTTAAGAGAATCTGTATTTTTCTTTGTATTAATATAAAAACATTAGAAAACGCTTACAATAAAAAATTTATTTTATAAAGTTGCATCAATCAATTTTAAAAATATTTTTCTGGAAAATTTAACCTGGAATTTTTAACAAAAAATATTTTTCTGGAAAATTGAACCTGGAATTTTGAACAAAAAAAAAAAAAAAAATACCTGGAAAAGATCAGGAAATTTTAGGAAATTTTTGTACAAGATTTGAATAGAAGTTAATTTACGGATAATAAAAAAAAAAAATAAAAATGCGAGGCTGATACCTTGTGACTTAATAATATTGCTATAATTTATGCATAAAATATTGCTATTAGTATGAAAAGACGTATAACGGGAAAAATGCGCACACGCTCCTCTCTTTGCTGTCGCTCTTAAGTGTTATGAAGCAAGTTCATTGAGATAAGCCGTAGTCGCTTTTAATACCGCTTTAAGTTTATATCCGCTGAGGTTTATTAAACCCGATCCCTTTTTTACCCTGATGCTAATGTAATCGATGTACTCTCGTGGTTGCGGAAGAGCTTATCGGCTACACCATGAAAATCAATTACCATCCGCTGTCCAATATAGAGTTGGATGAGGTCGCGAAATAATGCATTAATATTAGCGCTCATTGTGTGACTAAACTGAGCGTTTTATGAATTATCGTGCGTAAATTTTTGATCATCTCTTTCTCTATCCGCTCAATCACAATCAGATTACTTGTAATTTTCATCTAAAAATACAATCTATCGATAAATGTTTTATAAAATTCATATGTGTTCGTGACAAATATACGTACATATAATTTTATTACTACAATAGAATTGGCTTTTTGCGTTACGATATAAAATAGGATTTAAAAGGAAAAAATTTACATGCCAAAAATATTTTGTGCATGTGTTTTTTTTTCTTTTTTTTTATTGCACAGGTTTGTGTGAAACGGAAAGTCATTACATTTACATACTCTCGATCGCACTCGTAATATTTTCCGGATTATCGTCCGTGGCGCATCTATGTCCGGTGCGGATTTCGAACGCCGAGCTACATACGCGATCACTTGCATAATATTGCATTTACGCCATCATAAACGGCGCCACTGCAAGTACATCGATTGTCCATTTTACAAACGGCTCTCGTACTCGGATATGGGACATCTGCGAACGCGCGAGGAGTTCTTGACACAAATCTGGCGACCCTGAAGGGTACGTAGGTGATAAATACCCTTAACAACCGCACAACACGCTACCTATTTCGGGATCGATACTGCGCTTTTAAACAGGCTCCCAACTTTCGAAATGTGGAGAATTCGTTTTTTTACTATCGGGTGTAAAAATCGCAGAGATCGCCATTTATACATATCGATATTCTGTAAAAAATTTTTATTTGTCTATTTTTTTTTTTTTTTCTAGTCAAAGAATAAAATATTTATTTTCTCTTGCGGTGATTCAAGCGACATTGTGTAGGTTGGTTTGATTGTTCAATTTCATTGCATCACGTGTGACGCGATGGCACTTACACGCGCGCGCGTAAAATACTCGTGGAAAACGGCGCCCGTGGAAAACAATCGACGTGTAATGGCTTAATACAGGCTGATGCTCGTTAACGGACACCTACACGCGATTTCACGAGACTTCCGGCAAATGGAGCGCTTGGTTTAAATCGCGCATTTAGTGGAAAACTCCCCCGGACCCCTCCCCCCTGTTGTTCGGTAGGATTCCAGATGAGAGCGAGCCAGCCTCGCATGTCGAATGAGGATACATCAGACTATTTTTTTTTTTTCACAAGCACTCTCGAACAAAATCGATACACCTACCAACCCTCAACAAATCGACTCTCATCCCTCCGGCTTTTCTTGCAGCTTCCTGACGTTTTATCGGCGCTCTCGCTAAATCCCAATTGCTCCTCAAATTGATAAAACACTCGCTATTTGCTTCTCTATTGGCCGCGAAGTCATGACGGAAAAAGCTTCGCTCTTCTCATCCGGATGTAGTTTATTGATAGAATTTATTGGTCGATACATCTTCGTTTACATTGCTTCTGTTTATTCCTTTGAAATGCCGCGTCTTCAGAAGTATTTTTTTGCCGAGAAATCTATGAAGCTTTTACGTGAAAAATAGCAAAAGGTTATATAGAACAAAAGAATGCATAATTAAATGAAGATAAGTATATCGAAATGTAAAAAGTATTTTTTTTTTTTTAATTGACATATGATTTTTGAATAGTTCAATATTATCACGAAAAATTTGAATTAAAAATAATGCCCACGTGAACTTTGGATAAAGCCCCTTTCCATTTTCGCGTGTTTTGATTTCATACGCCGAAGACCTTTCCCTGATCTCACCGCGTTAAAACTGGAAAAAGAAAAGCGGATTTCTTCGACAAATCTGTCTTTTTCCAGAGCTCCTTTTCCAGAGCATAGTTCCATACGAACGATTTATTTCTACTTGAGTCTTTTAGCAGAAGTTTATTTATCGTGATAAAATTTAATTATTGCTAGTAAAGTTAAACAGGGGAATAACTCTTACCCTTATATTATGATGGAAAAACAACGAAAATCTGTGATATTTTTAAAAATAATAAAAAATTTAAAAGTTTTTACATTTTTGTTAGAGATATTATTTTTCTAAAAAATACTTCTTTATAAAGTGTGAAATATAATTATAGAATTAAACAGAGATATTTATATATTACAAAAAGTTTAAATATATTTATTTTCATCATGAAAGTCAATAGGCGTATAAACAATTATGTATAATTGATTTAATTTACTGAAAGTTACGTAACATGCGTTCCATTTATATTTTTTGTTATAAATATTTCTTCTCATTAATATTTAAATGGCATATTACAAGTAAATACATTTTTGTAAATAATAATTAAGTATAATTTAAGTTCCTTGATCTGTTTACATTGTTCTTATAGAATTACATGTTATTAGTCACATTAAAATATTGTATTTGATATGTCATATATATATATAATTTTCTCATAAAAGAGTTTTATATTTTTGCAAAATTAAAGCCATGTAAAATATACGCGAAAATAATATGAATTTATTTTTTTCTACGATAGACATAAAAATAAAATGGAATCATAGATATCACGCGGGCGTACACAGTTTGAACTCAATTTTAAGTTCTTATCGTCATCTTTTTTTCAAAGACTCGGTTACGAAAAATCGACAAGCACGTTGCATTTTTGTTTGCCGGTCTTTCATCATCCATCACTCCATCGATACGTCTCCCTTGAAAGCAGTTTTTTTCTCCTAACCGTATATCACCTCGAAACCGGTGCATGCCAATTCGAGATTTCCATGTAAACGAGACGACCATCGCCGCCAACTGGTTCGCACGTAAACACAATCTGACGATCGATACTGCATTCATTCGTGAATTAATTGTACAATGAAATTGCGTCTTATTTCCGCGTGATAATTTGCGTGATAACGACTTTAATCAGCCATGAAATTAATCGGAAGAGAAAAAGTATTTACCAATTTGTCGCATATGAAATAAAAATCGATTATTTTACTCTGGAAAAAGCCGAAAAAAGCAGCATATATTTAAATTATAAATTGATAATTAAAAAGTGCTCTTGCACATTTGCAGTGTAAATTTTTGTTAAAAATTTCAAACAATATAAATTTGTATTCATGATATTTCTGCACACGCGATGTTGTATCTTGCATGACGAACATCTGAATGGTTTGAAAGCTTTGCAAATAAAAAAAATGTGCCAGATACAGTTTGCGTTGTAACAATTAAGTTTTATGTTTTAAGTATGTGTGTACAGTATACTAATAAATTTTAACAAAATGTAGCGCATAAAAATCAATTAATACAAATCATCTTTCATACAAATCAACACAAAACGCATTGGCAGCGTCTATACGAAACATAAAATTTGCAGATATATTGTTCAATTATAATTGCATCGTTAAATCTATTTTCTGCTGATGCCAGTAGCTGTTTTCTTTTTTTTGGTTGCATCTTTTTACGCGTCTTTATCGCCATAATATTTCGTTATGACCGATAAAAGTCTCCCGTACGCTTTCATAAATATCCGGTAAACTAGGACTATAAAAGTTTATATTAAATTAAACAACGTGGCGTTAATAAAACTACAAAGTTGCGGCGGGGTTTACACACTTTGACGAGATAATATATACACCGAGTTTATAAGATAAGTGTAAAAGTTATAGCGACGCAGCTGCAATTTATAACGTCGTAACGTCATCTTTCGCTTGCATACGCGCCGATCGTTATTTCAGTAGCTGTGCGTATCCATTAAAAATTCAGCACGGCTATCGATTTTTTTTTTCACGATCTCCGAAAATACAATAACCTCGTGTCAAATGGTGGAAGAATATCAGACTCATTGAATTTAATTACCTAATGGAGAAACCTAATGATTTCCCTTGACTGACATATTTTATCTAATTGCTGTAATATACGCAGAACTTAATGACTTTCTAATGGACACATTTGACTGAATATTTTAAGATTACAACTGACTGATTATAATTCGAACAAGGATAAACGTGGATTATTTATATATTTATATATCAAGGAAATGTTCGACTTAATGATTAAACGATGCAAAGTATTTTTGTTTTTATCGAATTACTAGAATATGAAAAACAATTGGATGAGCAAAAATGACTGCAGTGTTTAGTGCATGTTATTTTTTTTACTATTTGTTCAATTAGGCATTCTTATATATGTGAATTAAATAAATCGCTACTTCAGTTTCTTATCGAAGCATATAAACTTTCGATTTTCTGTACAATCATTGTTCATCATCTTGTTATTACGTCGCATTTATTTTACGAGTACTTTATATCTTGCCATTATTTTATGCAATTTATTTTATGGTTAATTAGAGACAATCATATTTCACAAAGTGCAATTAGTCGACGCGTCGATTTTCCTTGTGATTAGCGTCGCTCGACTTTCTATTCCTCGTTCTCCAATCGGATTGATTCTTCCATTTGCGTCAATGAAATATAAATCGAGGTTATCATCAGTTTCGATTTATTAAATTTTCACGCCGCTTCTTCTCGCTTATGATCGCACGGTATCTTATCAAACAACATCGATATAGTGTCGCAATAAATCATTGTAATAAAAATATTTAGACGATTGAATTAATTGTATTACATTGTTGAAAATATTTGTAAAAAATATTGTTCTTGGTTTAGTGCACGAAATGCTCTTTTATATGATAAATTTTTAGCGTCGTATTTGATAGTGCGGTTCAATCCCGAAGCGCGGATGTATTGGATATAATCGAGAGTTAAGTGTATTATTCTTTTGTCGAGTCCTTGATAATCCTTTTATTCTTCTGACAACGGTCGACATCAACGCTTTATTCAGTCGAAATAATGCGGTCGCGAATGAAATTGTATATTGTTCTGTCTGTCATGTTTCTATTGTATTTGTCATTTATGAAGCTTTGAAATGAAGAAGCTATGCCATTATTTCCCGCACTTACAAATTAAGGTTTGATTTTTTTATAATCAATTTATGATAATTACTTGTACGTTTCTCGTACGCATCGAGCGTGTTTCATATCGTTGAGAGAGAAAGAGGTAGAGAGGGAGAGGAAGTTAATCAAATAAGCGTGAGGCTATATGCGCATCTGGCTTCTGTCATTTTTTATGGAAACATTTATCCGCTTTGATATTTATGTAATATTTGCAATACTTTTCTCTCTTATATTGTGTCTTTTATAAAATACGTTTAATGTAATTCATGCGCGTGAAGCCATTCTTAATTCTGTTCTTATAAAATTTATAGCAATAAAACATATATGTATAACACTGATGTGAGATACATTAAATTCTACTTCTTCAACAAGGTTGAATCTCTTTAATTCTTTCTATATTTTTCTTTCTATGTATTTTGCTTTTTTCTTCGTGTATCGATTGATAATTAATTATTCAATTAAGATTATTTAAAAATCTTACAAGACTTTACATTCTCACTCTCTCTCTCTTTCTCTCCCTTCCATCCTTTCCTTATTTCTCTCTGCACTTAAAAGATAGATTCAATTGGAATTTTAATTGGAAGATTAGCTGTGACAATATTTAAATTTGAATGAAAAAGAAAATTGTAAAGAACGCAATATTTTTCGTGCGTTATGAAGGCTATTCGATCAAATTTTCGCTAAGGTAATATTTACTTCAATCTGTTTGAAGAATTTGAAATATGAAAAAAAAAAGAAAAAAAACATAAGGATCCGTATTTTGTAGAGATAGGGATTAGGGAGATAACTTCTATCCTTCTTTAGATAATTGACGGAGGAATGTATATACACAACACACACACGCAACCGACCGATTTTGTCGGTCGAAAATAATGACTTGACTTTGTATAGCATGATGCGCGCAGCTATACTGGATATAAGCAACAGACGCCGGCATGGCAAGAGTCAGTTTGCGTCCGGCACGCGACCGACGAGGTCGATCGTTCTTCGTGAAGTAAGATTAATTCGAAGTATATTGACATTCCTTCGACGACCTTGAGACACAGTGTAGCCGTGTCGGGATGATGCGAAACATCGTTCCCGTTTTGTGAATCGGCGCTCGTTTAATCCGCGATTCAAGCTGCTCGGGAGCTCTCTCGATTTCGCGCGTACAAACTTTGACATTCGCTAGCGTGTGAGCGGTGCTCTAATATCGGCGTATTAAGGTTTAAACGCTTAACAACTTAATGACAAACTATTGTTGAATGCGTGACTCGGTTTCTCGCACGAGATCTTGAGCATCGTATCGTAAGTGCAGAGTGATAAATCCAATCGTAATGCATTTTGATTGAGTGCAAAAGATTCGAGCAGCATTTGCGTTACGAGTGCGTGTACATCAAAGTTGCATTATTAAAAGAAATATTTTGGGCGTAAAAATTGTTACGCAAGAAGGTGTTTACCTATTATACAAAAAAAAAAAAATACCTAATATATCTTCCGAAAATAGTAACTACGAGAGTATTTAATGTTATTAAAGGCAAAGTAATTAAAGGCAAGCAATTAAAGGCAAAAGTAAAATTCATTTCTTTTATTTTCATTTTGTCAAAAGCATTTTGGAAAAACATATGGGAGAATAATGCGAAAAATTTGTCGGTGAGATGGAAAAAGATAACAGATGTGGAAAGAGACATTTTTTTTTTTGTCGAAAGTCAAAAACAATCTGAGGCCTCCATCCATGTGTGTACTGGCTTCGTCAATTTGCTATATCTATTCACGTCTTTACCGTAACCGAATAACAATTTATATTTATATCACGAACATACGTTCTAGTTGCAAAACATTTGATTCCTATGGCAACTATTGCGTTTTGCGCAAGATTAATAATCTTTTACGCGACGAAAAATATTGAATCACGTGTGCATCGTATGTGGGAAGGAAAATCGAGTTGATAAAACCTATATTTAAAACAATGATGATAAATGATGAGCATACGCGGGGCCGCTTATCACAGGGTTGATTTTGATAAATCGATTTTATATGGTAATAATCAATTTCATTGATTGATATCTGTCTTTAATTGATATCTATGCTTGGCTTGGCTGCCATTGAATTTGGAACTTATTGAATTTGGCGTCGCCGTAGTGCGAGATCTGTAATAAACTTATCTATAGGATGCGTGTAATTGAGCTCGATAAATAAGTTACAGCAAGTCTCTCGATGTGATGCGAGAATATTGTAAAAGATTAAGGAGCAGCTTAACTTGTGCTATGAACAAAAAGAATGCTGACTTCATACATCTTTCGAATCACTTTTTTTTATTAATTTTGAAAAGAAAGACTTTTTTTAATCTCCTTTGATCTATAAAAATCCTTATTGCATCTCTTACGATTATTATGCTTTGGAAGATAAATCATAATGTAATATCTTGAAATTATTATTAGGAAATGACAGCTATTAATAATATTAAATATTATATTAAGAGAGAAGCGGAAACGAATTAAAACGGTGGTTTTAAAAATTGTCATTTTATATGCAGACTTGAGTTGTGTATAAATTCAAGATTATTCATTCGTGACATTTTAATAATGCTTGTAATTTTAATACACTGTGTTTCGTATCTTTCGTTTGAATTATTTATCCGTCAAAGGAGCGATTAATTTCTCTCGCGACCTTTCTAGCATCATTACATATTTACTTCAGATAGGGCGTATCTTTTTATTCTTACATACAATGCATCGAATATTTTCTCCGGGGCGTGCTATTTTCCTTTTATCCCCTTCAATCTTTATTTATTTTTTATTAGATGTACACCAATTTTAAATTGTACAAACGCGAACTTTCGTGTTACGATAATTAGTGTGTCACATCAACGGCTGAAGTCTTTGTAGAAAAAATGTATTAACAACTCTATATCTTTATATAGTGATTTTAAATAAAAATGCGCAAAAGAAAAAGAAAGGGGGAAATAGAGAGAGAGAGAGAGAGAGAGAGAGAGAGAATCTACTATACAAAATATTTTTGATATAAAATGATGTATGTATAAAATTCGGTATAAAACATATTTTTATCCTTTAAAAGGACATGATGAAAAGCGATGATAAATCCATTACTGAAAGTGCTCGACATCATTCGTATCTCAAGTTAATACATTTCTCTTTTTCTCTCTTCTTTTTTTTTCTTTTTTTTTTTTTTGCTCTTCTAAGTAAGCACTTTATGTCTTTCAAGAGGCAATTAAAGTGAATCAGAATATGTAATTAATAAATTTCTGTTAATCATATCAGAGATAAAAGATCGAGATAAAATATAAGATGACTAGAGATAATTTAAATTGTCTTGTATTATCCTATTATATCTCTTTCTGAGTAAAGTGATGAATAAAGTTTATCGTAACAGAGAAAAATGATCGGAAGATACAAACTTATATAAATCTTTTTACGATAAACGTCATAATTATGATTCCGGTTATTAAGGAAAAGTCTATTTATAATCTGATACTAATACAGTTTTTATTATACTATTGAATAATAAGAGAAATCTACCTCGTCAGCGAGGACTTTGATTATAAATTACTCCAAGCGAATTAATCGTTCGGCGAGACGCGACAGAGAGAGAGAGAGAGAGAGAAAGAGAGAGAGAGGGGGGGAGAGAGAACCCGGGGCGTAACAAACTGTCGTCTACTTCAAAGATAACGTCGCGTATTCTCGTTACGTGAACTTTACAGATTCCATTAAGACTTGAACGCGCGTCTTGTCCGATGTTCCCGCGTCGCTTCATGAATGATGCATTCCCATCTTGACATTGCATCCGTTTCCTCGCCCTCTATTTACCCAACGGGGATATCGCGGGCAATATCGGTGACCGTTTGCTCACGACTTCTCGGAGCTCTCTCGGCAAAGAGCATGGGAATCAATTTTTCGAATGGCCGCTGGTATTGCCGAGTCTTCGCAACTTCTCTGGAAGACCGATGTTGACATTTCAAATTGGCTAGAAAATGTGAGAGGCGCTCAAAAACTTCGTGACTCGAACGATGCATATATAATAGTCGGATGTTGATATCCCTCAAAAATCACAAATTAATTAGCGCGATCTTTACTGTAAAAAGTAAATTGAACGTGTCGAATTAAAATTTTATCATATTTTATTACATTTTCATAATTATTTTATTTATTATATTATTTCATATTATTTTTATTATTTATTTATTTATATTTTATTTTTAATATAAATTTATTTGTTATATTATTTATTATATTTATATTATTTTTTTAATTTTATCGCATTATGTTAATAATTATTATTTATATTATATTATTTATATTATTTAATATTTATTATTATATTATTTATAATATTATCTTTGTTTATTTATAGTATTATAATTTATAAATTTGCACATTAATTTTCATTTTTTTAAGAGATTTCTCACTTAACTAATAAATTGAAAATCTGACTCGGATGAAAATAGTTTCCAGCAAAACGCTTGTATGTACATTTAATAAATAATGGCCAGCACTTATATGAAACTCGAGTGTGGACCTGAAACACTAAATTGTCGAGTTATATGAAATGCCGAGATTTTCTCGATACATTATTTTATGACACGAAGATAATACTACTTGTTCATAAAACTGTGATACATTTCTCTTTACGCGACGTAATATTATTTTCTTACTCGATGTAATGGTCTTCTACAAACAACGTCGTAAAGATTGAATCTTGACAAAGAACGCGTAATTTTTTTTATATCAAGGACCCATGTTTGTTTTTATGAGAATATAGACCATTACAGATATATCTTTGGAAGAATTTCTAGAAGACATTAAATTGATCTCTCGATTAAGAAAAGAAACAGTAATGGCGAGCATTCACAAAAGTTTTAATGAAGGGAATATAATTACTTTTAGCGCGTGATCGTAAATATCGCATAAACAAGTAGATTCATCGATCGATCAATAATATTGTTTACTCGATGCTATCCAACTGCTGCAGCATTAGTAATCAGTTAAATGATTAACAATCTAGCAACATTAGAATCTATAAAAGTCGATCGTGTTACGCAACCTCGATGTACACACGCACTTAACGCAAATCGTCGAAAAAATAACGGTCAGAGGAAGTCTATTCCGATTCAGTTGTGACGAGAGAGAACGGAAACTTATAAATACCAGTGAGAGTTGGATGGGGGGAAGAAGCCACGAACGTTTCTCAAAATGAACGAGTACGCCCTCGTTTTACCTCACGAAATCGCACCCAGACTCGCTCGAAGGGATTCGGGAACCATGAGGGTAACTCTTCCATTGACCTCGTTCAGGAGACACAGCGGATGCGTCTCCACGCTTTCACGAGCGAAGCCACATCCGAAATTGGTATACGTCGCAGTCCCGTAAGTTTCCCGCACATTCTTATCGTATCGTCGAAAAAAAATTATCATCTTGAGAATTTTATTTATTTTTATATCTTCCTCTAAAATAAGCGCCAAAAGAATTCTCTTAATTTAATTTGAGAGAAATTCTTTAAAGAGTATATCAGTAATATATATTCTTAACGTATGAGAATATATATTAAATGAATGTTTGGTATCATAATTATTAACTGTGATAACAAAAAACAATTTTAAAATGGACATTTCCTATAAGTGGTTGCAAATTAAGGGGGCATACTCGTTTGAACTGTCAAAAAATGAGTTCATTTTCTAGATTCTTTTTGCAGCGCAACGACTTGATAAAAAGTTTTATTTTTTATTTTTATTTTTTTATACAATATTAATATAATGCTAGTAAGTACAAATTAAATTTTTAAATAAAAATTTTTAGCTTAAAAGAAATTTATTTTTCAAAGTTATGCGAATATTTGCAGATTTATATTTTCATGCACACCAAAAAAAAAAAACAAGTTTTTTTAAACTTGTCATCATTTTTTTTTTATTTTCTTAAATTTTGGAGAAACGCTTTGATAGTAGATAGCTGTTACAACGTTTAATAAAAAAAAACTTGTATGCTTAATTTCGAATATGATTTACGAATGTTTTCATGCACACCGTGCAGCAACCTAAAATTTGGAGGAGCTTTGCAAATATTTCCATAATCTAAAAAAAATTTTCTTTAACCTGGAAATTTTTATTTGGGTGATCAATAATATTGTAAAAAAATTAAAAATTTTTCTCAAGTCGCTGCAAAAAAATCTAGAAAATATATCATTTTTCGAGATTTCAAACGAGTCTCTTTAAGAATACATTCCTAATTTAAGAAGATATTCCAGTAAACATAATTGAAGGAAATATCCTTATTCATTAAGTATATCTATTAAAAGAACTTATAAAGTATACATTTTTCCGAGAATACAATTTTTCCGATGTAATAACTAATTTGCGGCTCCGTGTAAAGAATATCGAGGCCCAAAATTTGCATAAACAGATGTATTGTTCCAAAAATACTTCAGTTGGCATATTACATCGAAGATGTTTTACACGTTAAATCGTTTAGTCTGATGTGAAAGGAAAGATGCATTAGGAAATGAGCGCGGGATAATTGACAGCGGCTGATAATCCAGCAATCACGGTTATACGCGGATACCATAAAAGCAGACATTACCTCAATGCAATTACCTTAATGCATTCATGCGATAGGATAGACGAATACTGCCATTTACTAGATATCGTAAAACGGGCTTTCGATGTGCGTTTGCATATACATATATTTATTATCCACAATTATTTATACACGCAAATTATCAAGTGGCTAAATAACTCTTTCTTATTTTGATAGAAAGCTTATTCTGTTGATGTAATTATTCCATGTCTTTTATTGCACGCATTTTTTTACGAAATATAAACAATTTTCGAAGAGCGTTAATTTATGTGCCTCTCGATATTGACCTGCCGGCCAATGAAAAATATGTGATTATTAAACCGCGATGGGAAATTCCTCGTTTATTGTTACTTCTCAACCGCGACAGGAAATGAACTCGCATTCCATAATCGATAATCAGGCCGTCAACTATCACGGACAGCGTGGATGATTCGAAGAAGAAGCATGCACGCGTGTATGTATATATGTGTGTGTACAATTGTGTGGAATGCGCTTATACGAACGATGCACTCGTGCATGTAACGCATAATTCACGGTATGCGGCACCAATTAGGAATTTCGGTAAGCAATCAATGGTATTATTACGGCCGTTAAATTGCACATCGAGATGTATGATTAATCATTAGTCGAACACGCGATCAATTAATCGCGCGACATTCGTCGAGGTGTAACGAGACGCGCAATCGATACAGACTGATAAAACGATAGTTATCCCCGACTGTCAATCGCGCCGAACATTTCAATTCAACTGTGTAATTCCTTTGGCGTTGAATCTTAGCTTTAGATCCCAGGTATCTGCGAAACTTATCGGAGAATTTTATTAGTTTTAATTATATCGTTAATAATAAATTGCGTTTATAATTAAACCGTCTGTATTTTGATCAGTTAATTATAATAACCTTTATGATGAAAAATTAAAAATATATTTACCGAGATTTAATAAATACTCACTCGTTTTTATGCAACAGGAGATGAACGATAGCTCGCTGAATAACGGATTGATTCATGTATATGACATCTATCAAATGCGTGTGAATTCGCCAATCGATGGACGCGGTGGCACAGAATGCTTGCTTGGAAACACAGTCACGCCGATAAATAATGACAGGTTTTGCGTAGAAATCAATAATTTTTCTAGTAACAAATTTTTTTCGCGAATCCCAAACTGGCCTAAAATTCATAATAATATCAGTGCCATTTTTGCAAATTGAACCAATAAATTATTTACGTCCTTTTAAGGACTCTTGTCTCGTATTACGTTACGTCAAACATTCATGTATGTTTGTGAAAATTTGCTATAACATTGCATTTTTAAGCTCATTATAACGATATATGTATATAAGAAACAGTTTAGTGAAGCACTACGTGTCGGAGATTTTTCCGAACAAATAGGCGCGGCCTAGAAATCACGGAAGCGACTTATTAATGACATTTATATTTTAGCTGTAACAAATATTAGCTGTCTAGGCTTGGTCCTATCACGTGCAAACAAAACACGCCTCGTCGCATACTTCCAGGCTAGAGAAATATCTTCGTCCGCTTCCTATTAAATCGTGTGCGAGCAGTTGTTTTGCGATACATTCTTTATCAATTGCATTTATAATCAGCTCGCGCGAGCCACAATTCCGACCGCTATCATCAACAATGTCGGTCTATTACTCACTGAATGGCAAGGCTATCGAGATTATGGTTTACATAATACAACGTAATATTGTTATCATTGATGGGAAAACGTCGTAGATATATAGATACACTCACAAATATTCTCTCATAAGGTAAACGAAAAAAAAAAAAAAACATTTTATTAAGTGACGGAGGTATTATTCCAGGCGAACTACCGTGACCATGATTTAACTACTTACTTCCGATTACAGGCTCTAAAAATATGCAATTTTTTTCCGAACGATGCGAAAAATGCAACAGCGCACATCAAAGCTATTTTATTTTCGGTTAAGCTGTGCTCGTTTCAAAAGCTTAAACGAGTCAACACTTTTTTTTGAGAAAAATTAATTTACGTCCACAAATATCTAATAAGGACACATTTTTTTATACTTTTTATGCATTTATATATATATATATATATTTTTTAAATTATTAAAAATAATTTACAATCTATACAAAAATATATAATACAATTATTGTATGAATTAAGAATTAATGTATTAAATTCTACCGAAAATAGTTAGTCTAGAACAATCAAAATTAATTCACGCGCATGCGAATAAATAAAAATTACAATGAATGAAGTAACAAATAAATTTTCATAATTTTTGCTCCAGTTACTAATGGGGATTCTCCCAAGTCTTAATTAGATATATTTATGACGTAACATAAGCTAAAATGGATACAACCCAACGTCTCTTGGCACCGTAAGAAGACGCTTTCGCATCGTTAGTATAATGAGGAGGATTTTGCCGCGCATTTTGCGCTTTAATCAAAATTAGCCCTGTCGACAAAATTTTCTTCCATCTGCAACGTGTTGATCATATACAGCGCCTATGATATTCCTCTAATAAATTCTTCTTTGATTATAATTTTAAATCTTAAATACATAATAAAAAAAATTATTTTTATATTAATGTATAATTAATTTAAATTAATTCTAAAATTAATATAAAAATAATTATACATAGGGGAAAGAGTGTGGTTCTATTATTTAAGATGTAGTATTAGTTTTTTGTTGAATTAGTTTATATGATTAAAGTTTGAGATATGCCGAGTGCTTCCACGGAACAAAGGCACAACGTAAACGTACGCGAAATCGTTTCCAGGATGTTAAAAAATAGTACTCTCGTTTCACGCTGCTTTTTATTGCGAAATGGGACCGCGTGCACGTATACCTTAGATATTTATTTTTGTAAAAGCGTTATTCCACTTATGTTTCTCAACTTCTAATGCATCTATTTTGGTTCTCGTCCGTGTCTGCATAGTTGAAGACCTCGAATAGTTGCTTTCATCGAGAATCCGAAAGTTGGACACGACAAAGTTAATCTCGGTCATTACATTTAAGCATACATCAGTCAATAATATGTTTGTTAAAAAAATTAAAAAAAAAAAACTCGAGAGGGAAGATATTAAATAAAACAATAAAAAAGCTCGCGCGATTATTCTGTTTCATCAGTCTTCAAAAACACATCTTCTCGCATTTCAGAAAAACAGCTAATCAATTTTATTTCTTACTTTATTTAGTGCCAAGCACACATGATACGTTTATAGACTATAAAAATTCATCACACAAGTTGTCCGGACTTGCCATCAATATATATATTTCAATGGGCGCTTTATTCATCGAGCTGGAAATATCAAAGCTGTATGATATTATGACCATTCTTCCATCTATGCGATCATGAAGCAAATAATACATTTTGTGTTTCCACGCAATGATCTAGCGCACTATATAACATGGTGTAATTCATAAATCCGTTTCATCACATCAAAGCAGTTCCGATGCACGAAAAAGCCATTAAATCTCATATGAATCTCTTATAATAATTAATTTTATCAATTGTTAGAATTATTAGAATTGTTGTTCTTTTTCTTAACTTTGAAACTTGTATTTATATTTCATATATTATATATTATATTTATAATTATAAATATTTATATATATTTATATTTATATTACATTATATAAATAATTAAATATTATATTTATATTTATATTATATATTATAAAACAAGTGTTTATACGACCAAACTGGCAATTTATTGTTTGATTATTATATCACGACGTTTCGACCATATGGTTTTGGTCCTTATCAAGTGAAACTAAAATTACAATACAATAAATAATGATAGTCATGTTACAAAGAAAAAAATAGGATTAAGCAACTTACGTTATAATTAAAAGTAGAAAGAGAAAAATCGAAATGTCAAACTGACATTGTGTCAACCACTATGTTTGGAATACTGAGATCAACTAAACGACCTTTATTAATTTATCGTATATGTTGTTTAAATTCTCTGTATCTTTTGGGAATTAATAGTGTTGTCAAATTTTTAATAAAAACATTTCAGCTATTTCTCTCTTTCTTACATGTTTTTCGTTATGTAGAATATCAGGCGCTGACCAATCGAAGTCATGATCAAATTTTAATTTGTGTTTGCTAATTACGGATCAAGGAACATTGTAATAATATAAAAATGCACGAAAGTAATTTATCCGTAATTAGCAAACACAAATTAAAATTTGATCATGACTTCGATTGGTCAGCGCCTGATATTCTACATAACGAAAACATGTAAGAAAGAGAGAAATAGCTGAAATGTTTTTATTAAAAAATTTGACAACACTATTAATTCCCAAAAGATACAGAGAATTTAAACAACATATACGATAAATTAATAAAGGTCGTTTAGTTGATCTCATTATTCCAAACATAGTGATTGACACAATGTCAGTTTGACATTTCGATTTTCTCTTTCTACTTTTAATTATAACGTAAGTTGCTTAATCCTATTTTTTTCTTTGTAACATGACTATCATTATTTATTGTATTGTAATTTTAGTTTCACTTGATAAGGACCAAAACCATATGGTCGAAACGTCGTGATATAATAATCAAACAATAAATTGCCAGTTTGGTCGTATAAACACTTGTTTATTAATTTATTTACTGGCGACATTTTTAAAATTAAACAATATTATATATTATATTATATAAATAATTAAATATTTATATTATATTTATAATTATTATAAATATTTATATATTATATTTATCTTATGGGATAAATATAAGATTTCTCCCTAATTAGAATCATAATACGATATACCTATTTGAGATAAATTTGGACATTCTAATCTTAGAATCTATGCGGTATCTGGGAAAATCTTGGGAAATTTCAAAGCGCGGGAAGTTATTTATTTTGCGGAAAAATTTTTCGCCCTCGAAGGTGAAAGAGCGTCGCGCGCGCGAGATTTTTTTCCGAGATGAAAAATTTGCATCTCGCTTCTCTAATGAGGGTGTTAAATTTCTCGTTACAGTTTCGACGTGGAAAATGGCGCCTCGACATTGGACGGCGGTGCCGGCGGTGGTGGAGGCGCATCACCCAGCGCGGGGCTCGTTCTTCAGACGTTGCCCCAGAGGAGGGAGAGCTTCCTTTATCGAAGCGACAGCGATTTCGAGATGTCGCCGAAATCGATGTCTCGAAACAGCTCCATCGCCAGTGAGAGGTGAACAGACTTATTTTTCAATTGATACCTATTCCTCCCCCCTCTCCCTCCCCCCTCCTCCCCTCTATCCCGCGGCGTTTTAAATCGATTATCGTTAAGTCGATCGGGCTTTTACGTGAGTAAACGCAAAGATAGCGCGTATCGAAGGCTGCTTCAACGTTTTCGTTCGGGGTGGAAAATTCGTAATACCCTTTTTAACCGCGCACGGAGGATTTATTAGTATTACAATGAATATAAGAGAGAATATATAAAAGAGAAAGAGAGAGAGAGAGAGAGAGAGAGAGAGAGAGAGAGAGAGAGAGAAAGAGAGTCAAAAATCACACATGATTTATGATGACTGTCTTTGCTTTTTTACTCGATTATTTATTTATTACGCGTGTGATCTTAATGACATTTATAATGTCGCATTTGGATGCGCGTTTATAAGTGGACGCATTAATCAAGTAGTTTTATGATTTATATTTTTCTTTTATCTCCGATCTCCTAGAAAAATTTTATTCACGAGACATTGGATGATTAACTATAGTTTGCTATAAGTAATATGATAAACGATAGTTGCGTGAGAATTATTTCACCGAACGCGCTGCTCGATAATTTAAATATTTGCGAACGAAATGAAAAAGTTCTTAATTCTCAGAATTTAATTTAAAATTCCGTCCCGTTGAAAATAGAAAGATCTTGAACGTCGAAGCAGCGTTCACACGATTGCGAATACATGGCAAGTTAATATAATTTTGTGTACAAAAAAAATGATTTTGCCTCATTTATTCATTTAAATCGCAGTTTGAAACTGTTGTTCTATTGAAGAACGCCGATTGTTCGCTCAAGTTTCAAAATTATATTGTAATATATACACATATGTTTTACATAAAATTTATATGCATGTACACATTACGGCACGTTTCCTGTAACTTTACATTTTTCGCGCCTGAAAATTTTGGTTATTAAGAAAAAGAAATGTATGAATCATGTGATACACAATTCTCTAATTGTCAGTTTGCTCTGACATTTTATTTGAACTCGTGGCAAGAGAGACAAGCTGGTGATGGTTCGCTGACAATCTGTAGTATCGTTGGAGGCTGTGGCGGACATTTTTGCGGCAACGAAGAGAGCTCGTATCGATAATGCAGGTGCCTTTGAAGTTTCGCTACAGTAGGAACTTTGGAGGGATTGCGCTCGCTGAAAACTGGTGGATAACATAGGAGATTCTTGTCGGTGGTGCCGCGATTATTTTATCGCAGCAAGATACCACGTTATCCACCTAGATAGACCAATAGTGTTAGAGACGATCAACACGTTGTGTATCAATGTACATTAATTATTACGACCACGTGTTTCACGAACGTGAACTTTATCATTCCGATAACTGATTAAAATGTACGATCTCTTCGTTGCCCGCAATTGGAATTTATGCGTGTAAAGATTTTACCAGTATTTAATCCCACAACTATACGCAAACAGTCCATGATTCATCTTCGTGCTTCTATGTATCTCGATAAATTTCATAGTCTCTTGATAACGATGATGTTTCGTTTTTTTTTTTTTTTTTCCTCATGTCATTATTTCACTTGCATTCTGCCGTCCGCGGCGAGATGATGCTTCTACGCAATAAAAGATGTCATGTCTCTGTAATAATAAAAGTAATATTAATTTTATTTATTAAAGCTACTATTCATTTCTTAAATATGTTACTCAATATTTGCAAAATTTTAATTTAGTATTGTATGATAATATCGCATATACTGACGCAATATGGAGTTTAGAAGCATCACTCATCATCTACTTAAATGTTTTATCGTCGCTAGTGGATGTTGGGATGTGACGATATGATGTATGTGATCCTTGGGTTGCAGGTTCAAAGAGACAGAGCTTCCTGTCGAGCGAGCGTATGTACTCGATCCTATTATCTAACTCATCTCGTTTTATTTTACACTCGGACTCTACACTAACAAAGTTGTTCAATATCCTCGTAACATAACGATCATCGCTGTGATACTCGATTAAAACTCACTTCAATAATCGCCCCTCCATTAATTCTACATGCATGTTAACACTTTATTCGTGTAGAGTTCCTATCATTATATTATGACACTTTTATGTTTAGCATTCTTACGCGGATGTCCGTCATATCTGTCGCTAAATTTAATTAACGCCGATGTGGTCACTTAGAAGCGTGGTTTTGCCACTAAAATCGTGCTATAATTTTGTCTGAAGAAAAATAATATGTGTTTAAAAAATGTAATTAGTTTTCAGATGTGATCATTATTTCCTCCAATTTAAGATTGATTTCTTTATTAAAAGAATAGAGGAATAGACAGAATTATGGCAACATAATTCACGCTTAGGACTATATCGGAACATAGAGTCGCTCTTTATTGTTTTTTAATTATATTACCCATTTGCATATTTCCCCGATCATTTTCTTTTTTTTTTTTTTTTTCGATCATCCAATAACTACCGAGGGACCGAGCAAGCTCCGTCACAAGATCGCATCGATCATACACTGCAACGAATACACGCAGAGCTTTAGAGCATAAGATTATGTAAATTTTACGCTTATATTCAACAGCAACGTTGCTTATAATATAGCTAAAATGCTGATATTTATAGAATGTAGATTTAGATAGCTAAAAAAATGGCCAAAATCTGTATTGTTTTGCGCATTGTTTTTAATCGCAAAAAGACGAGATTATAAAGAAAATTGTGTACCGTGTGTAATAATATTTTCTTGCTGCTAATGTCGTCAATATTTTTTTTTTTTTATTTTGAAAACGGAGGTTTCAGATATTATATTTAAAAGTTATATTTAAACTATATTTTAATTTATATTTAAATTATATTTAAATTAAAATATAGTTACGATTGTGAAGATACGCTTATCTCGGTCATGTTTGCTGGGCAAATCTTTTATTTCATATGCGATAAAAACGCGCGTCTTAATGATACACGTATAACGATTTGCGAGCGCGATTATAATAACCTTTCGTATTTTGCGACTTAAGCATAAATATTACTAACCGCATGCTGAACATAGTTGAACGTTTTCGAATAAATATGAATTCTTATTTTCAGGATATTTACCGATCAATACAGGTAAGTTTGCATCATCACGTAATCTAAGTATTCGTTCGCGATGTCGTTACAAACCGTATGATTGGAAGAATGCGTGTATTATCGATTAACGTTAAATTCATATCAGAACGTAATTGCTTGGAATCATTTATTTTACAAGAAAGAATTTTAATGAATTATATTCATAAAAATTTATCCCGTCTTTAGCGGAAAGATACGATTTGAGAGAATGAAAATTGCGGAAGCTTCTCGCACGATATCATAATGATAATCCGCGAATGATAAATAGCGAATACGTCAGTCTAATGGTAAAGCATTTTTTATACTGTATTTTTTATACTCATTAATGTGCATTTTTTATACTCATTAATAGGAATTATTTTGCGACGTAGTAAGGTATGAATTGATAACATTTTATGCATATTTCTTCGCGATTATTATTATGCTCTATGTACATTAGTTATTCTCCGTATTATGATGGCAGTTTCGCATGCGAATCTCATTTTACGATGAACTGAGTGAGTGCAACGTGAGTGCACACGAGTGGGACTATGCAAATATTTTTATCTAAAGTGGCGTTAACGTACGGATTGATAGCGTAGGATGCAATTCACTTGCATCTGTCGTGATGCATAAACGCCTACCGTCTTCCAAAAAACACTTGTACACATTTTACATTAAAATTTTATACTTTATATGATAATGTACAATAGCTTTTTGCACGTAAACAAAATAATTGAATTATTAAATTTCTTTATATGATAATATATACATTATACTTTAAATTATATATTTTAATAATATATTTTAATTAATCGTTGATAAGATTGAATGACGTTCTGGATCTATTATTTTCTACGGGTCGATTGTTATATAAGAAAAATCGATAATAACTTTTGCACGCGATTGAAAATAGTAAAAGGTTAAATTAAGAATTTAATTATTTAAGTCTTTATTTGTCGCAAATGGAAGATTGCTAAACGCGGAAATTGTGTCTGACAGACTTGAAATTAGATTTTCCGATGAGCGCGGCGATTATTTCTAGCGTCACGACTCGATCACCGTTTAACGACACTTCGTGGGCATGCCTGCGTACACGCGAACGTATGTAACAACTTTAACTATCAGCTCCGTTTACGATCGTGTAGGTAACACCTGGCGCTATTCTCGAAAATGCGTTCGCAAGAGTAAACTCGCATAGCGTAAACTCTGTCATCACCACTCGTACGTAACAACTTCAACGTAAGTACTTTCTTCCCCTGCGAAAATTTCGTCATTCAAGGCGCGTAATATATTTAAGATAGCGTGGTGAAACAAAATTCATTTAATTATCAGACATAAATCTAAAGTTCGAAAGATTGCCAGAGCAACGCGGGAACGATCTGTCAAAGTCACGTGTTTCAAATCCTGGACGGCGTCCAAAACAAACTTCTTACGATTAAATGAAAATAGCTGAATGGCTCATCTATAAGCGATGGAATTAACTCTCGAGCTACGTGACTGACATATCTCATTCGAATAATCATGTAGCAAAAAAAAAAATCTACAATAGATCGTTTCGAAATAATTTTGCTCGTTGCTTGCGGGATAAAATAATATGCAAACTGCTTGCGACGTGATTTTTCTATTTGCAGAAAGAACGTATAATTGGCTGCATTGTGTTGCATGCGCGTTCGCGACCCGACGATATAAACTAGCCAGCCTGAATGCGTTTAATTATGGCACATACGTTAGCCTTCTACGCTGTTTTACGCGAAGCGAATTCAATAGAACTGTTTACTTGTCTCACGAATAAATCTAGACTAGAGCGAACAATCCTATAAATCGTCGCTTTTTTACTTGAATTCTATCCAATCTTCCTCAAGATGTATCAGTATTGCATATTAGGATGTTGAAGATATCTTTAGATAAACATAAAAATTTTTGATTGGAAATATTTACTTTTTTATCAACTCGTTTCGATATTTTTATAGCGACACGATTTTACCCACGCTATTTATTCACTGTGAAATTGCGGGAATTGAGAGTGATCGCTCCATGAATAGACAGTTGTTTTCGAGAATCTCTTGTTACATAATTCGATAGCTTCACGCGATGAAAAAAAAAACAACTGCACATGTAAAGAAGAGCAATGTGTGGGATATATTTGGCAAATGCAAATTTCATCTAGAAAATCAATATCGATCAGTATAATATTAAATTTTAATCTATGCATGGATGGGTCTATTTTCTCAATATTTTAATAATACTTTAGTAAACTTGCTGTGACGAGAAAGAGAAAAACGGAATGTGTATTTTTTGAAAGCTGCAAAAAGCGTGTGCAAATTGTTTGCGCATTTGTTTATATTTTAAGACACGAGCTGTACAAAATGTAGCAAAACTGTTACAACTCTAATGTGTCCTATATACGTATATTCATAAAAGCATGCAAATCCATTTATCCGCTGTAACTAAAAAAAATTTTTGTATGTAAAAATGTAATTTAAAAAAAAAAAACTCGATTCAGAAATAAGTAAGAAACGCGATATAGAGATATATCTCTTGAACGATAATTCACAGTTGTTGATAACTCTAATCATATTTATGCAATGGGACGCGATAAGTTTGTCTTTTTATATCGGAGTTAGAAAGATCAAATGCACATATTGTTAGGTGAATCTTGGCGATTTTGAGATCATCAATAACGTCTCTTAACGTCGGATAAATTTTTTTTTGCGCGGCGGAGGAAAAATACGCGGTTTTGCGGTGACTTGCACGATGTTTGACATACGTATTACGTATCCGATCTCTCGCAAACGACGCATTGCGTAAAGCGGCAAAACAAAGGGTTTTTTTCCTAATAAAGTAAAGCGTTTTATTATTTAAATTTTTGTCATTAAAAATTTCGAGCATTCGAAACGACGGAGCGTAAAATATTATCGCAGAGTGGTCAAAGCAAAAATGCTTACAACAGTCAAAACCAATATCGTTAGCATATTTTTTCTTTTATAATGGCATGTATCCGTTCGTTAAAAAACTAATATATACATATAATGTTATATTTAATATTTGTAAGATTAATTATTTTAAATTTCATTTACATCTAAAATCAATTATTTGTATCTTATTATCTTGAAATTCAATTAGTAAGTAATATTAAATTTGCTGAAGTATTGCTCGAGTAAAATATCTGCCGTATGTTTCTCATATAAATGCCTTTAATATAATTTTCGCATATCGTGAATTAAAATTCATTGAATATTTGTTGAATATTTCGCTCAACATGCAGATTGAACAGTCCTAATTAAAATGATTTGTCGGTTATGTATTGTGATAATGACGATTGCAAAATTCATCGTAAACATATGGAAGAATACATTAAAATAATAACGCAATAATAATATATTTAAGTATCATTAATCTAAAAAGATTATAATCACGCATGTTCTCATTGCTTTGAGATATTTTATAACTTTGAAATTTTCATTTGGGAGTAATAATTATAAAAATTTTATGTCGAATAATTCCTAAATGATATTTAACGCTCGAAGAAGCTGTTTCGGATAGCTTGCATAAAACATGTGTCGCAGTTTCTCGGAAACATTTCTTTTTTTCTTTTGATTTTTCATAGAAGCTTTGTTTTTGTGAAAGAAAATTTTTTTCAATTTTTAATGTCAACATATTCAGAATGTTAAAAAAAAAATATTTTATAAAATGCCTGTATGTGCACAAAAAAAGAGAGGGTTGCTTTAATTGCCGGGTGTTGTTGCACTAACTTCCGCAAATTTTGAGATATCGGTCTAAATATTTTCACATGAATAGAATATGATTTAAGGATAATTGGTATTGAATTTGATGAGAATTTGTGAAATGGTTTATTTTTTATGAAATTTTGAATTTTTCTAAAAAAAAATGGTTGCTTTAACTTCCGCAAATTTTGAAATATCGGACTAAATATTTTTACACGAGACATTTTTACTGATATTATAAAGGGAAGAGAATAAAATTATGAGGAAACAAGTTTCTAATTTGCACAATTTTTTACTTGTTTTTTTTTTATACTCGAGCCCTCAATATAACTGCAACTCTGTAACCATGGATGCAGGTACGTCGCGTGTCGCGCGCGTGAGCACATCGAAGCCTATCTTTATTCATTCGTTCTCTCACTTGAAAGAGCGACGGCTCCATTCTCGTAGCCGGTCTCGCAAAGCGGAAGGGAAGCGGGGCGACGGGGATGCTCCAGGTTGCGCAATGTTCGACACGCGCATGCTTCCCGCTCAAATCGTCGCCGCCGGGAAATCCCCGCCACCTCACCGTCACCCCCGGACCCGGGGGGGAAATCTCTGCGAAACCAGAACACCCCGGCCAGTTCGACATCGCGGCAAACACGAGGTGTTCGACGACAATATAGGATCGACTCTCTCGTACATAGCCTCTCTCTTTCGCACGCACGAGGCGTTTTTTCGCGAAAATTTCGCGGCTTTTCTCTTTTTCTCTTTCATCTTTGTATCCGAATTTGCCGGAAGTAATCGCGAAAATCGCGCGTCGTTTCGCGAAACAAAACGTCCTCTCCGGCCGCGCGTAAGAAGGTAAAGATCAAAGTTCCTGAGACAGACGGAGAAAGGGAAAGTTTTCGGATGTGTTTTGTGCGAGACTCGAACAGCTGATGAACGGACTTTCCTCGCGAGGTTGCTTATAGCACAATGGGAGATTTGGATAATTTTAGAATCTTCAGTCAAGATTTTAGAAGCGTTGACCGTGTGTGTCGAAATTCTTGTATCTTTTAAAAAAAATGAACGTGATTGTACAAAATTTGAGTGGAATTAAAGCAATAAAAATTTAAAATTATTATAATAATAAATTTAATAGTTTTCAGCAAATTTTGGCGAATAATTTTGCTTTTTCTCTCAATGTCAATGTTTCAGTATTTTTTACAAAATTAAAAAAACCTAATTATATTAATAGAATCATAAATAAAATATTTAATGCGTTATTGAATAATTACATTATCATAATTATATGTAAAAATACGCCAATTTATATAATTCGTGAGGAAGGTACAAACGTCAGCAGGCATAGATAAAGTTTAATCCAGTGAAAAGTGGAAGTATCTATCATATGGCACGTATCATCGGGCTTTAGTGTTGCCTCACTACATAGGAAGACACATGCTCGTATTTAACCACGCTGTTGCGCGACATAACCGCGTGCGCGTTGATATCGGTTTTTCATTACGCGAATAATTGGGCCCCGGAGTACAGTGAAAAAAGTATGACTGGCTGACCATTCCCGAACCCGGGACGAGATGACTCGCGCACGATCGATTCGTCCCGGTATTGAAAGTTTTAATTTGCCCTTTGAAGTTGGACAGTCCGCTTAACGAGATAGTCACTTGCACACATGCGGAACTGTACCGGCAAGTTGCCGGATCAATCGAAAGTTTCTCGTTGAAATCGGTGATGTTGTGTGTGGATGACGCACGGCGAGCGGAAATTCTGTCCGCGTCCGAAACAAAGGTTTTTCACTCACCGAGAGATCGCGTATCTCGAAAATATATGTTTCTCTGCGAAAGCGCTACTTGACATTTATTTCGTTCTCGATTTGACATTTGTTCGGATGGTTGTTTATCATTTTTTTGATTATCGGCGAATAATCGCGATCAAGATTCTGTTATTTCGATGACGTTTATACTTTATCAATAATTATCGATATAACTGTCGCTGCGAGATAATAAGAGATCTTTAAACGAGAAGATATTACGCAATACAAAGAACTACGACGAATTACGTGAACCCACTTTCGGAAATCTTGATTGTCCGTGACGCATATTATCAATAATCGATAACGCTCCGATAAATTATAAGGCATGCATATTCTGTTAAAACAGGGAGGGGCATTATATCGAGTGTTATAACGAAGCGTATCTCAAGATTAGACGACCATTTTCTGATAATATTCGTTACTACGTAGGTAAAGCAAATCGATGCATGAATAATCTGATAAAGGGATAAAAACTAATTGGATCTAAACGGCTACCGCGACATATGGTGATAGCATCTACGTCTAGATTGATTTGTTGTTCGATTGTCCTGCGCACTTTCTTTCTCGAGGAGAGAAAAGGAGGAGAATAGCAATTATCTCGGATTTTATTAGACAAAAGTTATAAAACGTTATTATGTAACGATGACGTTTCTCGCGGAGTATTTCGCTGGAATCTCGATGGATCGCGTAATAAGGCTCGCTATTGTGTTAATTCGATGCGACATCTCTTATGGCGCTGTTGCGTCAGCGATGTATAATGTAACGTTGCTGAAATACTCGCAGATATGAAGCAATCGCAATATTATTGCAGTTTAACCGACACCGCAATTGCGAGTAACGTAATATGACCAATCATGGAAAAAATGAGTTGTGCGTTATCGGTAGTGTGACAGTAATTTGTAGTCATCCCGACAATGAGTCATTTTTCGCTCAGAGATCTATCTTTACGAGCAATTAAAATTTCAAGAAGCTTCACAATATCGTGCATCGTTGTAACATTTATTATCTGTAATGTGTTTACAAGTTTTCTATAAATATTGCAAGAAATATATCGCGCCGTTTTCAATTTAAAAGATTTAAGTATCAACTTTTCATCGCGGATAAGATATCGAACGTTGATTGTTCGCTTAATAGTGGCTTTTCGAAAAGATCTCTTTTTATTGCGAGATACGCCCATCTGATTGGAAAATGTGATCGTTTGTCTGCGGAAATTTTTCCACATACTGTTATTGGAATATCGGAAAAGCAGTTGTTGACAAATCCAAAGGGGTATCTCTTTTGACTTTGACGCGAAAAGTTTGTTCTTATAAATCTGTTTGAGACAGTAACGAATGATTCACATCGAGAGAGATAATATATTTTCTCCGAATATAGACGTTGAATATTACTTAGCGATATTACGAATCGCGTAAAGTTTTATTAGCTACTTTTAATACAGAGTCTCTCTTATTAAAGATAATATTAGATCCTTTATAAATTTTATTTCCAGTACGATTATCTTAAAAATATATTTAATATTTTTAATGTTAAATATGTGGTAATAAATATAATATTTTTGCGAAATTTTTGAATTGATTTCTTGAACATTTGAAATAGATTATTATTTTATTCGTAGAAAAATTAATTCTCCATATTATATTTATCTCTATTTTATCAGATTATTCTATAATTTATTTAAAAATTGCCTAATCTATTATTAATATAATATTAATATATAATTAATTTTATTTGTAGACAATCAATATGTAGATATTTAAATTATATTGTTTACAAAGTATATATCTTCACGTGACATTGATCTTACATGCATGAATCGAACTTTAAATACAGTGAAGTCTAACAATAAGACATTAGAGCATTCTTTTATATTTGTCAAAAATGAATATACATGGCTTTAAAGTAATACAATATAAAACAAATACATAATAACGAGCTAGTAAAAGTTGCCGAAAACAGGACGCAAAAAATTGCTTTCGCAAAAATTTTATTTTACACATAAAGTTTATTCAAATTTTATGTGTATAATGAAACTTTTTTTGCAGACATTTTCTCTGCGTTTTATTTTCTGTGCTTTTATTAACTTTTTACTGTATTTGTTTTATATTTCGCATTTTTTATAATATTGCCCTCCCCTTCAGTTACGCATGAATCAGAACATAAAGCGCGCCAATGTTGATAATGAAATACCAGGTGAAACGCGTGAAAAAATAACATTTTCCGCGTTTAATATTCTTTCGCCAACTCGTTTCCGCATTATTTTCATTCGATCATCGCTATGCGGATGAAAGATGAACGTTGCGGTCTTCTTAAATAAAACACACATACCTCGTAACGGAAATATGTTTACATGCATATTCATCGTTAGTGACGATATTCAACGTCGCGTAAAATAACACATTCTCGACTAGTTCTCTGCTAGTTTTCCTTGAGTAGCGAGTCTCCGTTCGCGGCCAATATGCTAATTCATCGGGAAGAAGTCGTCGTCGGCGTATAATTATGCACGTTCAGCAAACTAAACGTCCGGCCAATTTTCGTATTACTTTCCTACTTATCAATCGATTCGAGAAAACGCGAGAACGCATGTTATAATTAGTCCAAAAAATATTGATTCATTCTCTTAAATTTTTCAACATAAAATTTATAAAAAAAAGTACTTTAATTTTTGCTTCCTCATAGAGAAAGCTTTGTTTTTGTGAAAAAAATTTAAAAAAAATTTTTTTTTTTAATTTTGCCAATGCATTCAGTATGTTCTAAAACGTCGGAAAAACATATTTTTACAAAATGTGTACGTATGTGTGTATGTGCACGAAAACGACGTGGTTGCTCCCAATTCCATAAATTTTGAGATAACGGGTTCAATTTTTTTATATGAATGGAGTAATAAAAATTGATTGGTATTGTATTTTGCTAGAATCGATGAAGAGGTTTATTTTTTATAAAATTTTGAATTTTTCAAAAAAAAATGTTCCAACTTCCGTAAATTTTGAGATATTGATGTAAATATTTTTATATGAATTGAATATCATTAAAGGATGGTTGATATTGAATTTGATGATAATTGATGAGAGAATTAATTTTTTATAAAATTTTCGAATATTTCTAAAAAAAAGGATGTGATTGCTCTAACTTCCTCAAATTTTGAGATATCAGGCTAAATATTTTTACATGAGACATTTTTACTGATATTATAAAAGAATAAAAATAAAATTATGAGGAAGCAATGTGCAAATTTCTAATTTGCATAATTTTTCACTTGCTTTACATATATTTAAAAAAAATATTATATTCAATATTTCTCTTGCGTCGCGTAAGAAACGATATTTCATCCGACATGTCTCTCGCTAATCCGATTTCATTTACGAGATAGTTTCTATTTGCTTTTGCATTATCGCACTCTCTATCGAACGTTTACGTCGTTCGTAACAGTTTGTAACCTGGTCAAGGCATTCCATGCGCCAATTTAGCAGCGCGAGCTTAATTTTCGAGATAAAGGGAGTGTTGAGTCGAACGGCAGTGACGGGAGGATCTAGTAATTTGGATAAGTTGGCACTTGCGGTCTGGTTTATTGCCGCGCAGCTGATAGCATGGTTGATAAAACGTCCGTCCATTGTTCCTGACGCAATACCGTTCGATAGTAGTCAACACGCTCGAGCAACAGTACATTATCTCTTATCGTAAGATTTTATTACTTAAAACAAAATGCGATCGGAAAGGGAATTTCATATTCATTCACGATAAGAATGTAAATTATGCAAAGATACGGACTGTCACACGTGATCGTAATCTTCATTTTAATCAAATAATATGTAAGTAAGAAATATGATAATCTCGCTTCTCGTATATTCGCGCTCGCGCACTGACGTCAATTATTATCGCTATTACGACATCAACGGTATGATATTACTTAATATAGTAACCTTGAGTGGTAATCTGTGCTCTAATCAGGGACTTAGGTCGTATCACGAATTATCTATGTGACGAGATATAATAATATAATACGTACACCAGCAATAAACATGTGTTTTAACTTGGTCAAATCGTACGAATGATTTCGATATTAGATTGTGTTCGATTAAATTGAAATTTTAGTGAAATTAAATTCCGTTTGCGCGGTAATGACGTATTTTGACGTAAAGCCGTATAATTTCCGCACGATACTCGATAATGGATCGTATATGTTACAGAAGATATAATCTCACGTTAAATTTGATTATGGCAAACTTCAAATCATAAATATAAAATTTTTTTTTTGCGTCACGGACATGTCGATTCTAATCAAACTTGCGCTCGTTCGAGTCTCGCATCTCATGAGATCAAAAGCGATCGGACATATCGTGTACTTCGTCACTGATATCACGACGCTTTCCCCGATATAGCGGCATCATCGTTGCGATCCGAGTGACGTATTCGTGACCTTCCGAGTCCGCGTGATGGTCCGCGGCGCCTCTTCCTCCGCCTCCTCCTCGATGGGTCTCTTTCCTCCGATCGGGTGAAATGGCCCGAGGATATTGAACAAAGAAGACGTGGACGCGGCCTTGCCCTTTCGAGGCGCACCTCCATCGATCGCGTCGACATCCATCCGTATAAATATGCGTCCCTTCCTCGGCCGGTTACGTGGCGTCGTATAGGGGCATCGGGAATCGCGACCACGCTGTGTCTGTGCGCGATGAAGAGACGTAGGATTGTACGGTCGCACGAATCGTAACGCAACGCAACGCCGTTGTAATCTCTCCGGAAATATCGGGATCGCGAGAATGACATCGTCGGGCCGATCGACGGGAATGCGAAGCAGTACGAGCAATGTGTAACACCATGTCCGACTCCAGCGGCGGCTTGATAGAATTCGTCGGGTCGGCCGGCGGCTTGAAGAGATGCGGGGGCGGCATGAGCTCGCCCGCTTTGAGCGCCGGCGGCATCGGCGCGACGGGCGGACTACCCAGGACCATGTCGACTTCCGCGCTGCGAGTTCGACAGCCCAGGAGGGCGGTCTTCTGGGAGCAATGCTTCGACAAGAGAGACTTGTAAGTCCTCGACTTACATTCGACGGTTTCAATTTGTCGAGTGAAATCTGTCGTCGACGTCGTGATTTTTCAAGAAAAATGCTTCAACTGTGCGTGTGGATGTTTCTATATTTTCGCGCTTACATTTTGCAATACGACATATAATTTTAAACAACTGGAACAATTTTTTTTTTTTTAAATTGTGTTACATATTTACACGATACATATTTTTTTTTTAATTGTGAATATGTTACGTCATATCTATGTAAACAACGGAGGTACATTTGTCATTTATTTTTCATCAGTAGAGAGAAATTTTGCAGTAATTTTCGGAGAAATTAATGAGTAATAATATAATGCATCTCTTTTAGCATCGCGTTGCGTATAGTGAAACGTGCATAAAGATATCAAACGAATGTATTTGAAATATAATCTTGAAATGCAACAGCGAAAATTCGAGAGATTGCATTTGAAGCGAGATGACGTAAAGCTTGAACATGGCGAGATGGATCCATCGCTTGCAGTTTGTATATCAAAGTTTGATAAAGTTGAAACCCTATCGCGAGGCATTTTGCAATACGTAAAATAATATACTTTATTGAAACGATTTAACGTATGAATTTTTGCATGAATTTACATCAGCTGATAAATAAGAATAAAACGATATATCACATATAATCGTATCGCGAATTAATATTAGCTATTTAATACAAAGATTTTATCGCATTATTATTATTTGTAGAACGATTGTTGTTATTAACATAATTTTTAGAAAAGAAACTTGCCTTAAAATGTTTATCTCTATAGCTTATATTTTTTTATATCGAGTCTTTCAATTATTGCGCAACGCGGAACATAGAAGTGCTCTGGCAAACGTTCAAGGAAATAACTCGCGGAAACTAGCTCGATTTTATTAGTTACTCCGCAGTGTATCAATTTAGTATACGCGCGCGTTATTCGGCAAGTACAAGTTAAATCTGATTAACGAACATCGTGATGAGGGTAGACACGCGTTTTGGAGTACGGCCAATGGTTGTATATCGATCGTAGTTCGGAATTCCGCGACCATACGTGCCTCTTGATCCACATAGACACGTTAAACACGTCGCTTTTGCTGGCTACTGTCCCAACCAAGGCGACTGGGGATAACGACAGGTCGATCGTTATTCCCGTACGAGTCGATTATCGGACGTTATTTAAGGAAGCGTACGCGATCTAAATTCTATTTTGAGACAGTGTGATATTAAACGGGATCCTTAAGCTAGATTACACAAGACACGATGATTTTGTGATAATTATGCTGAATTAATGCGTGAATAAATGAGAGCATGCATCGGAAGGAGGTCGAGGAAAAGATTTACATCATTGTGGGAAAACGTATATACGGTGATGTATCAGGATCATAGTTTTGCGTGTCGTACAGATGAGAATTGGTCGGAAAACTTGATATTTGGAACTTGAAATTATAACGGTATACATCATTTCTCATTGTTAGATTGACATTTTCAGACATAACGTTAATTAGAGGACTAATTTTCTGTAGCAGAAAATATTCGTAAACTCATTTTGTCGACATCGGTTCTAATTAAAAATAGAATGTTTTAATTTTACAGAGAGATTAATTAATGAATTTTTGACAGAATTTGTTTTTGATCGAGATTCTTTCTAACTTATGAGTAGTGACCCTCAATTGATATATGACTCGATTTTAGAGGTTGAACATTTATTTAAACGCCAATAAAACAAAAATAAAATTTTGATTAATATTTAGATCGGAAAAATGCGATATTATGGATAGTTTGATAACCGTGTATTCAAATATTATTCGAACGTGATATTTTTAATTTTTATTTGGATTTGTTCGTATTTCAGAATATGTTATCTGACCTACTGACCTATGCTAAGTACTCGCAATGGATAATTCAAAATTATTTGATTATACGAAGAGGTTATGCGAGAGAGATTTCGTTTCTCTGAAATTTTTTAAGAATTTCTAGCGAAATTATAAGATTACGGAAATTTTATTATGTATGATATAACTTGCAATTTTAGTCCGAAAGCATTTAAATGTGACTTCTTAAAAGTAAAACGTGAAAACCTCCCAGGATGCACGTAACCAAGGGTGAGCATTCTTTGCAAATTTTGGATCAGAAATTTAGACGCGACGCTACTTGTTATGTATTTAGAATTATTAAAACAATGAAAGTTTAATGAGCTTTATTAACAACGCATTCATTAAGTAATTTTCACCGGATATTACATATTTGGTATATAATATATATATTATTCTAATTTCTTAAATTAGAAATTTACATAATTAATTTTTTTATCGAAAAAAGATATTCTAAGAATAAGAATACAATAATTAAAATATTATAAAATTAAAAATTAAAATATAATAATATATATTTGCGAGTAAGGTTGCACGAAATGTTAAGATTAGTCTTCATATTGTCTTGTCACGAAATTCGGAACAAGATTAAGACAAGATTTTTAATTAATTATCAAGACAATATCAAGATTAAGATTATCAAGATTATTGATCTTATCGAGATTAATGGTTTTCAAAAGAAGCTAAAATAAGTATATTTGTGTGTCAATTAGATGAGAAAAAAAATTACTATATTATACAGACTTAAAGGATTATATTTAATAAATAAAAACATTTTTATTAACAAATTTAGAAAATCAATATCATAAATAAAATAAATAATATAAAATTTTACAGACTTATTATTTAGCTACACAAACTTTTACTTCTTTTTTTTTAATACAGTGCTTTGAGAAATAAACGAGTGACATAATAGTAATAATTATTATAAAGATTATATATTTTTAAATAATATTTTAAATAATTATTCAGTATTAAATAAAAACTGCTATTTGCTGCTTAGGCAACTCTACTTGCGAGTATTATATTTTCGGTGGTATTGCGTATTTACATCATTAGCGGAAGATCGTTTTGTAAATTATTTCACTTTGATGCAAGCGAGTTTATGCGAATTCAAATTTCTGCGGTTTGGGAACATTGGCGTTTAGTATTCACCGATATTCAGTTGTTATTCAACGAATATTGCGTTTCATGTTCCGCTTACTTGTCAGTTTGTCGACGCAGTGCGACGTTATTTGGCTTTAAATCGACGTAGCTCTATGTATGTACGCTTCAATCTCTCTTGCCTACATTCCAAAATACGTTTTTATACCGGCTTACGTAATCATAATATTTGGATATCGGTTTCTCTCCTTATTGCATTCTCGGCGAGTTATCGATCTGCCATCAATCATATTATATGTATAAATGGATCTCTTATAGATCCACTGTCGCGTACAAAATAATTTCATTATTATTGCGTCATATGTATCCGTTTTATGCAATGAGATATCGTTCACGGCAATTATAATTAATTCATTATTAAATTATCAAACATATGTATCATCACGTATCGCTATGTAATATTACGCAAATTTAATATTACGTTAAGTAGAATAGATATATATATATATATATATATATATATATATATATTTTTTACTCGAGAATATCACATGACGATTTTGCATCATTGATTGTTCACATTGTAACAGATTCTTCTTTCTGTTAGAGATATTATTTTTTTTTCTTTATTTTTTTTAAGCTTACACAATCGTTTCTATAAACATTTCCCGTTCGTAAGTTTATATAATCGAAGCATGAATGGATGCGCGATATTATCTGTTTGAAGTTTGAATATATACTACAGGATGTGCATCTTTTCTTTGCAACAATTGGATCTCGTATTGATCGCGAAAATAACTATCATGGTAACTATTTTGATGATATAAAAGAAATCATTTAATGGTTCATTGCATGAAAAGAATATTCTTTTTCTCCTTAAAAGCGAAAATGCTTTTCGTTCTACACGTTAATGTTCATATTACGTTAATCTCAGTTCTATTATACAGGAAAGTCAGAAGATTGAAACATCAGAAAAGAAAAGAGCATTCCATTGACATTATGTATTTACAAACTCTATAAAGTAACAGTTAATTAATACTTTATATTATTAATTAGAATTTTGATTGATCTCTCTCGGTAATATAGATAATGGATGGCTAATTAATAATGTTACATAATAGCATTAATGCGTTAAATATATGCAAGAGAGAGAATAATTGCGCAACTAAATATATTTGATAAAACAACAATAAGAATATTGAAGTATCAAAACAATTATTTTAATTAATTTATTCATCGATTATTTATATTTAAATGTGTAAATTTGTTACAGAATAATTTGTTGGAAAGAAGCAAGTTATCTAACAAAATGCAAAATTATTGTATAAGATAAATAATAGAATGATTTTGCTTGTATAATTTTTGCATTATCTTAGGAAAGGCAATAATAATTATCTTAAATTTGATAAAGATCTTGAGAAATATAAAATTTCGAAAAAATGGCTCTTTAAGTATTGAATTTTCTTATAAAAGTTGATTTCAAAATGATCGAAAAAGGAAACGACAGGAAACAACAGGAAACACTCAAAGAAAATATTCAGCTTTGAACATTTTGTATTTTCTTTTTTCTATTTATCTCAAAATTGGAAATGTGAGTTATTTCATCGGAAATGATCGATAAAAGAAAAGACAATCAGAAAGAGAATATAGAAATATAGAAAATTCTTGATACAGAGAAAAAAGGTTAACATGGTAAATATGTTTTTTTATATTAAATTTATAGATTTTTTACTTTTAAGAAAAAAGAGAAAAAAGAAGGAACACACGTGATCATGTTCAGCAATCGAACAGTGGCACTTCAATCAAGCTTCATTGCCTATTGCAGGCGTTTATATGACAGAGAGAGAGAGAGACAAAGGCGGGGAAAGAGACAAATAATTACCATCGTCGTGCTGCATCATTGTTGCCATTCATGCGGCGCCAAGTTGTTTTCCTGACTGCGTTCGAGAAGTTTAAGCTGTTTTGTTTGCCGCATTTAACGCCTTGCTTGAGTTCTCGCGTATCTATTAAGTCCTCCGATATTAAACTCCGAATTTCCAGTTCCCTCGCAGTCGAACACAATTACATGGTTATCCGCTGCAATTTATCACCGCTCGTTTCTGACCTCTGACGTGATGAAAAGTCGTCCGGGAATTTCAGGAACGTCGATCTCGTATATTTTTGCGCTCGTTAGTTATTTTATGACTTCATTCGCGGCGCGTATTGGATATTCGAGTAGCTTCCTCTAGTAGCTATTTAATTTTCCTTGTTAAAAAGAAGATACGAGATAAGCGTTTTTTAAAATACATCGGAGTGACTCTTCTCCAGCAGCACATTGTTAAGAATTTATTCAAACGATTTACTACGTTGTATTTAATTATTTTCTCTCATGAAGGCGCTCTTACATATTTATATCTTATTCTCTTAAATCACTTTCTCTCTCTCTCCCTCTCTGACATTATCATTCAAATGTATTCGTATTGCACGATTGTATGCTTTTCTCGGGAATAACGACGGATCACGAAGAAACGAGACAGTACAAAATATATATTTGGGAAAACCCATTTCGCTTATTTTGCGCGGTTTTTTTTTCTTCTCTAAACCGAGTCAAATGAGTTTATTATGACTTTCTTTTCTCCTACCATTCTCAGTACGGATATTACAACAATGGTAGAACGTATTTCTCTAAAAAAAGTGAGTCTCGTTTCTGCTACTTCTGCCATCAGAAGACCAATTCATTTTATATCTTTCTATTGTGTGAGAGAACATAGTGTTTTGTACTTCTCTTCTTTAAAGTATTTTTTTGCAATTGACAGAACATAAATACAATTAACCATCAAATATTTTTGACATTTTGAGGAAAGAAAATTTATATTACGTCGACGTTTATCTTTTATCTTCGGTTTTCACTTTTAGGACTTCAAACTGGAATAATAAAATTTTTGACGAAATGAAAATGGATCTCGTCTGGATTTTTGTTGTGGATTTATAATAGGTCAATTTATTTGAACTCCCAAAATAAAAATATAATATAAAAACAAAAATCGCAACATTTATATTTTAATTTTTTATTGTTATGATATGTGATTGACGTCGAAATATTTTTTTTTCTTAAATAATTAATAGCAGTGCGAATTTTTATTCAATAGAGAGAAAACGGTTTTCCGTCGGCATTTCTCTCGTAGCTTATGACCTTTCTGCAATATTTATAGAAAAGCTCCCATTATATCATGCACGTATATCTGCCTGCATAGCTTTACGCGAGACAGAGAGAGAGAGAGAGAGAGAGACAGAGAGGGAGCGAAAGATAGAGAGATGCGAGTCTCTAATTAAAATATATTAAATTGTGTTTCTCACATGAGAGCCGTATCAATTTCTCTTTACTTATTGCTCGTTTTTAAACATATTATATTTTTCCGAACATTCTGGAACATGCTAATTTGTAATGTGAAAAAAGGATTACGTATTATTATTCATTAGAGACATTTTTTACAACAAATAAAAATTATAAAAGATTTTTTAAAAGCGGTATCTCTATTTTTTATATGAATAAATTACTTTTCACAAATTTTTACATTACATGAAAGTAATGTAATTAATCCGCGCGCGCACCCATACACCCACACATTGTGCTTGAATTAATTAAATTTATCTGCGTTTCTTAACGCGTACATTCCTTTCAACGTTACCGCTAGCTCCTTTGACTACATTATCACGTATCTTATACAATGTTGGCAATTAATTAGGATTATCTTTATACGTGTATTTTGGAATCGCGCACATTCCAACTTAATCCGCATATTAATATCATTAGTATTACATAGAGAGATGATGTACGCCACTAGTTGTTCATATTAAGTTAGAGCGTGTCGTGATTCTCTTGGCTGTCACTTGTAATGTCCAATTTTAGATCGAGACCTTTATACGCACTTTGTAACATGATATTCAAAACGCTTTGAGATATTATATCCAAGAATATCTGAATTATAGTTGTACGATAATTGATCATATTAATCTTTTAAAATATATATGCATATGTGTGTATATTACGTATTGTGTGTGTATGCATACACATATACCTGTATCTTTTATTGGAATAATAATGTAGAGTCTTTATGCAATATTGTAAAATATCAATTAAATTGAAATATCATATGTATAAGTATCTGAGAATGAGTTTATTTGACATGATTGCGAAAATTTTAACATTATCAAGTTATTATAATTACATGCATACACACTTTTAATGACCTGTGAGAGTGTAATATTAATGAAGATTCACAAACGATATTGCAAATTTAATCTTCATATAATAATTATCTCACTATATAATGTAAATTAGTTATAAACAATGTGTGTTGGCCTGCATAATTTAAGCTATTTTTAGTTATTTAACATCTATTTTTAATTTAGCAGTGTAATTTATTTATATTATTATTTACGATTTCGCCGAACAAACGGGACTGATTGATAATTATTTAATGGCCTTGTTTATTCTCGAAGATTCTCGTTGTATCAAGAGTCATTTGTAGTAATTTAGCTGAGAGGAGTGAGTAACTGCTAAAATTATTCACAATCGCCGTGATATTCTTCGCGAAGAAGAAACGTAATTTTGTCTCGCGGCATAAGGAGGAAGCAGGGGGGCTTGAATAATGATTGTACGCTGATTATGTCGTATGCGAGTTCGTCCTCGCGTATATGCGACAGATTGTCAGTGACATATTCCTCGCGTTAGTCTGACAGAATACGCGGACGGCGGGGTTTGCAAAAAAACAAAGGAGAAATATACGAATCTGAAGCGATTTTACTTTTGACTTTTTTTTTCCAGAGCGATAATCGATTATGATGCATGTATATATATAGCAATCCTTGAGTGATATATTTTTTTAACAAAAGATGAAGTAGCTGTGGATATTTAAGCATTGTTACTGGGATGTACGGGAAGAATTATGCATCTCCGAAGACTTCACGTAAGCTTCCGCGAAAGATCTGTCTAATGCGAAATCCCCCTGTAATCTCGCTTATCATGCACGTGCGTTTACCCAGGCATTTGCGTAATAATATTGTCAGCGGTATAAAATAAATAATCCAGGTATAGTCTCGCGCGCACGCACACGTTGATACGTTTTATACTGAATTCTATTTTGAGTTATACTAAATTATAGTATTGTGTTAATACACGCACGCTTAATTGTTACGCTGTAACGCTGTGAGAAATATGAAAATAGCGGATAAAATAATCGGATGCTAAATATGCGAAGGGGATCGAAAACAGGAGGTCGCTTAACCCTAGGGACAAACAAAAAATAAATAAAGAAAAGCGATTCGTATATATACCGGAAGTGTTGAATGCCCGTAGGAATAGAAGGGCGTAAAATTCGATGCGCGATATATCAATATGATACGCAGCAGATTCGCGTTATAAGATTAAATTCGGATAAAACTTAGATACTCGCTACAGTCAGAAATTAAGGCGAAATTATATAATAAATGGAAGCGCTTCATCTACAAGCAGTAATAAATGATGTATGAAAAAAATGTATCGCAGTTTGTTTGGAAAATGTGATCAAAGTCTAACATAATTTTTTATCAATTACGCCGATCGAGTATTTGTTTTGTATAGTATAAAAATTATTTGGAATTTGTTTACAAGATATTCAAATTGCAAACATGTGCGAGAAGCTATCCAGTGTCTTTTAATAAATAAATATTTCTGCGTATGATCTACTCTTTTAAGTATCCAAGAATATAGTTTATTTTTAAATGTCATATTCTCTTGACGCAATCCTACTACGCAACTTCTTTCATCGTAAAAAGAATAAAGATTTATTGAATTAGTGATTTTTGCGTACTTTATGCTTTGATCTCTCTTTCTTTCTTCTTCACATCCGATTCTTGGATATTCGTGATGAAACGTGCAAAAATGTGCGAATGTATTTATGTATATATGCTAATGTATACATGCGAGATATTTGAGAGAGAAAGATAGAATGGGAATTTGACGTTTGTAACGTTATCGAGCTATCACGTTTGCATGCAACTTACACGCGAAGCGACGTAGACACTGACTTTTCGGCAAAAAAGTTTCATGGCAAAACCTTCGAACTTTGCTCTATCGAGTATGCGGGATCAGCGAGACATCGATGATGAATTATGCCTTCTCTTTCAATTACAGCCATGGCGAGGACCTCATCGTTACACCCTTCGCACAGATTCTTGCTTCTCTGCGCTCGGTCAGGAATAATTTCTTGTCGCTCACGAATGTACCGACGAATAAGTAAGTAGATTAATGACTGTGTATTTAATATTGCGATCGGCTCCGAATTTTGATTAATTTTTCATCCGTTTTTCTCCAGATCGCGAAGGAGTAGTGGCCAACAGGGCAGTAGTACGCCACAGCCACGGATTTTGGCGCCAGGAGGTAAGAAGAGAGATAATATAATATCTTTTACAATTTTTCATGTTATAATTATTTGGCTTCAAATGGATCTCTTAATTTTTATATCAAAGAATTTTGTTTTAAACCTTTAGCGATTTTTTATGATCTTTATGATCTTTAATTTAATACACATATTGACATAACATTTAATTTTTTTTTTTTTAATCTGATAATTGATAATTTGTGGAAAATTGTGTTTTGCCCTCTCTAAGCGGGATTCAATAATTATTGTTATATTAACGACGACACGCGAGTAATTGCTTCGAGAAATATGTGATATTTATTTTTATTTTGTCGATTATTAATTTCTAGCAATTTTTTAAATGAAAGAGCGTAGTGTACTTTTGTATACATATTTGTATAATATTTAGATTAAATATCGATAAAACTTTTATATTTGATTTCTCCTAGAAATTTTTATTACGTAATAAACAAACTTTATATGTATAGTTTATTCAGTTGTTTCCAAAAGCGTAGAAAACTTTGTTTTCATCCTTTTATCAATATTGTAGCAGGCCATGTTATCTCTTCTTAATTCTCGAAGCTTTCATCGACTTTTTATAACAGGAATTTTTGTACGCCTTGTTTTTTTAAATTATATTAGTAATTATAATCATGTTTCATATATTTAGTTTTGGTTAAAAAAAAAAACCTTAGAATTCTCCATCGCTTCTATTAATTAAATTTTTGTTTTATTACAGTTGTCAAGTGTATATTTCTAGCTAGTTTTTTTTATGAACTTTGTATTTTTTTTTATTTCTAAAATATTAATATTTATCTTTGAAACTGTCATCTATTCTGCAAAGAGAGAGCGCTAAAAAATATTTCTCACAATTGTCATTTTTTAAAGAATTTTACGAAACTTTGAAAATACAAAAATATAAATGATCAAAGCTTTCAGGATATTTTTTCAAGATTGACTAAACTCAGATTACAGCGGATATATTGGCGGATAACATTTTTCAATGTTGACTTGTTGCTTACCAGTACAAGCACTTAATACTTTTATGGTATTAAATTTACTTTTCTGGATTTTTCAGAGGAGCCCTTTATGAAACTGGCTGTTGAAACGATAGAGGAGCTAGACTGGTGCTTAGACCAGTTGGAGACCATTCAGACGCATCGATCCGTGTCCGACATGGCATCTCTGAAGGTACGATTTTATACGCTTATATTTCTTCCCTCTGTATACTTTTTTCGCGAAATGTCCTCTCAACTCTTGATTTCTCGAACATCTTGCAAGTATCAAAGAGATTCTGTATCGCGTAATACTTACGCACAAAATCTCGAGAGAAATTCTTAGGAATGACCTTAGGAATGTATTATTCAAATGATTTTAAGCAGAAAAAATCATGTAAACGTGAGTCCAATTCATAAAGGTCACTACATTTCTGGAATAAATTGCATCCTTTGTATCTTTAAATAAATTCAATGGAACAGTACCATAATATGAATGTAAATTAAAAATTATATTTGATAGAACGTCAGACATTGAAAAAAAAATTATTTTATTTTGCCTGAAATTATTTAAATAATTTGAAAAAATATATTTAAATATATTTAATTTTATTTTTGTGAAGTAAAATTTTAAAATGTAAAATGTCAATATACTTTTTATTTATTTTTGCGTACATGATTTAACACACGGATAAATATACAATATCTATATTAATAAATGAGTTTTGTATCATAGCGATTTATTTAATAATCTCTACCCTGGTGTTGCGAGATTAAATAGAATGAAATTTCTTTTGTTTGCGCGTAAATCAACGCTTCGAATTCGCCCGGGATTGACGATATAAAATTGTTTGACTATAGAAACAGTTGCGGGAATTACACAATCGTTAAGATCGAAGCCAAATCGCGACGGTAAAAAGATTATTTGTTTACTCGGCAAATCCCGAAGTCCGAATATCAAACAAATATATATCAAAGCAATACGATCCGCTTACGCGTTAAAGGCGACTGCATTTATTTGCCGTCGGCTAACGGACACTTAACATACTCGGGCAGAAACAATCGTCTGTCGATGACACTCTCGACAATCCTAGCCGTGCAATTTCCGCGACGGTCGTTAATCGTTTATATTCCGGTCGCGGGGATTTCCAATTTCCATGTCTGCATCGGCGAAGTCGGCGCGAGTGAATAGAATCGTCCGAGTGCGATCAATTTATTTCCTCTTTGTGACACGAGAAGAATCATAATTTTACATTTGCGATGCCAAATCACGATGGTGGATAACAACGAAGGGTTGGCGAGAAAGATTAAAAGTTGAGCGGAAAAAAAAAAAAAAATGGCGAAGATGGGAATTGTTCTTCCCGTTCTTTTTTAAAGTCGACGTTTTATCGAGAGACCTTATATAAGGCACCGAAAAACTTTCTGACGCGCGAAACAAAATTTCACGAAGACTTGGCGCGAAGACTTTTCTCATTTATCCCGCATAAGCTGGAAGTCAACCTTCGCGTGAATATTAATATTCTTTCATGCGCTTGGGATATTTATTGCGAGGTTTGACGTGCTCCAATTGAGTTTAATTCTTTTTACGTCGTGCGTGTCATGCGCAAGGATTTAATAAGCGCAAAAGGATCTTGCTTTTAATAGTTTTCCTGCGCGAGCACTCTTGTGAACTTTTTAAAAAGATATTTTTTAGATTGCTCGCGGAATAACCTGTCCGCCAAGATGCAGCGCGCGTATATGGTAATTAAACTTCTTTGAAGATAGATAAAAATTGTCGGTTATTAAAATTTGAAGCGAATGCAACGTCGTCATTTTCCGAAAGCAAATCTACTCGGTTTACTCTCTGGGGTCCCGTGTAAAAAACGTTGTTTGCCTTTTGCACTTTCCGATGGCGCAGTTTTACTTTCTCTCGTCAGCGTTGAATCGATATTTTTTTTTTTTCTTTGCTTCCTTTTTGATTGACCTGGAAGCGCCACGTGCAGCTCCGTGTAGGTGTTCAATTAACCCGAATTTCTTTTAAAAGGTTTGTTTTTAAGAAAATAAAAAAAAAAATTAAATAAATTAGAGCTCTAAAAGAAATATAAAGAACTGTAGAAATCCTGTATATTTTTATATCACAATATCTTTATTATTAATTTCTGAAGTGATTTCTTCTTTAAAAGACTTCGATATTTCTTATATTTTTTCTTATATTTATATATAATAATAATTTAACGTAAGAAGCGCAATTAACGTAAGCCCAAAAACATTATCTTCTCCGTAAAATAACCATCATTCTCGACATGGAAATTATTAAAGACTTTGCGTCTTTCGCGTAACTCGCTTAATTGTCATTGTGAGACTAAATGAATTTTCCGCTCCTCTTTGTAGCTTGTCGCTATTTGCGCGATAAAGTATTAAAATACCGAGTTTCATAATCTTCTCTTTGAACTCGTTATACGCACTACATACTCGATCGTAGAATCAAGAATCAAACCATGCATTAACATATCTTGTTTCATTATTAGAAAGAAAAATGATGAGAAAAACACAAAGAAATATTTCTGTGATTTAGCATCTTTAGAGAAGTAATAAAGAAATAATGGCGCGATTCCTTTTAATGTAAATTAAAACTCTTTTTTTATGTTTTACGATTTCTATTGTTTACCTCTTTTACAGAAGGCATTTTATATTATTACTTTCTCGATGAAATAATTTATTATAATCGCTTATATAATAGCATATTTAATTTCTTGGGACGCATGATTCACAGAATCATTTTTTTTTTTATATGCGCAGAAATGAAATGCACCTTCTTTCTATGCTTTTGCACCTGTGCATTAAAACGACCTTTCTCTTCCTGTATTGCGGCCCAAAATATCTCATGCTTATTCTCACCTTATGAATTATTCGCCTCATTTGCATAAACATAAGCGCTACGGCAAATGAGCGAAATGCGTACCATTTGTAGTTGTTACATGACTTCGATCGATTTCGCGTTCATAGTCCGAAGTAACATATGTATGATTACATGACATCACGTCAACTCTTTATAGTTACTTTCTTTTCGCTGATAAAAGAAGCGTCATCCTTTTGTTCTCAGCATACGTGACATACGTAAGAACGTTGCTGCTCCTTGTTTGTCACAAAGTGACGTTCACGTGAATGTGTGCTGAAAGCAAAGTGACACATACATACGTCAGTTTAGTAAAAGGAAAAGTCTAGACGCGCGTTGATAATTAATGCAATCGCTATCAGAGGCAGAGAAAGATATATAGAGAAATGGAGCTTGTACTTGGTTACAAATAATACATTATTTAAAATTGGAATTAATTTTTTAAAACATACACACATATGTATATTTAAAAATTAGAAAATTCTTTGAAAAGAATGAATTGAAAAATAAGTTCTCTTTTTCGTATTAATTGTCTACATGTGCGTTATTTTAACGAAGGAAAATAATTTTTAATATATGTTCAAATGCTTTTAGCAAAAATGTTAAGCATTTTATTAACAAGTAATGCTAATAATGATTTTTAGAACTTATTTTAATAACAGTTTCTGTATTACATTCTGTGAAATATGAATTATTCCGAGATTGATGAATCAGTTATAATTATATTATTACTTTGAAATTTTATTTTATTTAGGAATTAAATCACAATTTCAGGATCACGTATGTGACTCATGGTAAACTTATTCGATTTTTAGAAATAAATAATCAACAAATCTAAACGTGGAAAGTTAACTCGTAACTCACTTTAAAATTCTATCTCAGTTTTAATTTGACGTTCAAGCTTAACGAGAATCAACACAATTTACTGTCGCAAAGAAAGTCACGTTGCCTATTATTTTTTCATGGCGTGAAGATTTATTTCCGACTAAAAAAAACTATTGCAATTGAAATTGCACTTTAATCGAAATAAAGTAAGTTTCGGCGAAAGTTAAATATTGTCATAAAAAATGAATTATGTAATTAGAAAGGATGTGTTTGATGAAAAAAATTTCTTTATACAGTGTTAACTTAAACGTTATCATAAAAGAGGAAATATATAATTAAGATTTATATAATATATATTTATTATGCATTATGTATTTATAAAATACATATTTATATTAATATTAAGAATTAAAGATTTATATTGGTTTAGATAATTACAATACTTTTATATATTTTATATAAACTTTTGTATTATACAAATCCTTTTTCTTAAAAAAAAAAACTAATAAAAACAATGTGATCATTAATAGTTCCATTATTCAAATTAGTTTAATAGATTTCTGTTTTTTATATTACTCTTTTATAAATTATGCTATAAATTTTTAAATTATAGTCAGTAGTTTTAAATTTTCATTTTTGTAGTTTATTTTTGTTCTTTTTTTATTTTATAACATTCTAAAGGAATTACCCTATATATATGTATGTATAATAAAACGTGTAAATAATTTTTTCTCTATCAATCTATTTTATTCTAAAAAAATATTCTAAATTTAACAATTTTTTTTATTTCGATCAAAAAAATAAAAGATTTTCTCTCAAATTGATATCATTCGTTTCAATATCATTCGATCAATACATTCGTTTTTGCTTCCGGTGCTATCTCTCGTCTCCTGCGTTCGTTTCATTGAATCCGCTAAGTCACGTATTTCATCCCATAAATGCACTCCCTTGATCCGGATACATGACGTTATAGGATATATGTTTTTTTTTCCCCGAAAGCAGAAAGAGAGCTGCAAATTTTTCTAACATATCTATCTATGGCGAACGAATGAACCCATTATCCTCGCGAAGCCCCTCGTATTTATCAAGAACTCGTCGAAATGCGTTTGTTTCGCGGACGCGATAAATTCAAGCTATCAGGGTTTCAGATTTATATCGGGGAAAGCGTGTGATTGAACGTGTCGAGGCTGCGCGTTGATTACACATAGAGGCCGATTTCTCGCCGAGATCGATCGGGCAGTTGTGAGGCGTTCGCGTGTAAATCCATCGATTCCGTGAGACTGCCACTGACAAGATCACTTCAGCCGGAATTCATTTCATTGTGCGTGAACATCCGGCGGGATCTTCCCGTCACAAACGTTGTAATAGCGTTTCAAAAATAAATCACATTGTCCTTCCTAATGTCACGATACATAGTAAAAAATTATTCTTATAATTAAGAATTTTATCGTCTCGTATTTCTTTCGCAAAAATCGTCGCGTTATTTTACTAAAAGAAAGAAAAGAAAAAAGCAATTTTAATTGACGCCACTTGCGTCAGAATCGTCAAGATCAAAGCTCGAAAGAGCGCTTAGAGGTGCACCGCGCGCGTGAAATACATTTTCCTGAGCAGATTTATATCGATTTATTTATGCGTCTGGAGTGGACCATGTTTGTTTTCATGCACTTGGCACACGTGCAAAGTCGAGATCAGCAAGTAAGCGTCCGTCGGCCAATCAGAAAATAGCGATTTCGTGGATTTCACGTATATCCGTATTTTACTATCCTATCCGTTTCCTTAAATTTAACGATTTCATGAAACTCTGCAATTTGCATTTACCGCATACGATCGTAACATACCTTTTAGAAAAGCGCTCGTAAAGTCAACCCCGTTTGATGGCAATTGTATCGAAAGCTTGACATAAAAATGCGTTTTACTATACATATTAATTCAACATATAGGTATCTGAATGCTTTGAAACTTCCTATTTTTTTTTTCAAGAGAGAATGATATTATATACAAATTTTCAGAAATTTTTTATGTAATTTTAATCGAATTAATTGAGCAAAGCTTTTCACGAGAAAAAAATAGTCAACGACACTGATTTGAAGGATGCCCTTGTGAGCGTCGGTTGCTCCTCAAAGAAAATCGATATTTTGAATTAATTAACCTACATCGACGACGAGGACTCGTGACCTCACCATTAGGCTCGGTATGAATAAACCGATTGTATGTGGTTACAGTACACAATAACGGGCGATAACAAATATGTACTAATAATGATATCTACATTTAACGTGGATATGATTGAAACACCACCTGTTTCAACAAATATGTATGTTTGCAAAACATTGGAATTGCAATACATATTACAAATAAATAAAATGTTGTTTTTCTCTTTCTTTCAATTTTATTATAATATTCTGAAAATTTTTTTATTTTTATTATTTTTATTATTTTATTAATTTTTATTTTTATTTATCTGTCCTACTTTTTATTTAACAAATTACATTGATGAGAGAATAATATTTTTATTTTATAAAATATTATTCCGCCTTGTTGTATTTTTTTTTTTTATTTCATTATAGAATTTACAACGAGAATTCCGTTATTAAAAAAATCCGCTGCATTATGAGCATGGCAGGAATGCCTTGTAACACGAACGGGAAGATAAAATAGAAAATTTTCCATCGGACCGACCGACCGACCAACCGTAGTCTAGTATTAATTCACCTTCTTTATTTTCGAAATGCCCGCGGCAAACATTTACTCGCGTTTTCGCACTCAATCTTGTCCGTGAAACTTTTCACAAAGAAGACTCTTTTGCCTTTGGAACCAATTAGCGTTGCTCACGGTACGTTGCGTAAAAAGTCTCGTTATTATTTGTCGTTTAATATTCGAACGCAAAGAGTCTCTCTCGGTCTACGGAAAGGAACAACGCATTCAGCGACCTAAGGAGTGGAGATAACAGATATAGAATGCGCGTACAATGGAATTATCAACACAATATGCCTTATCGTTCATTGACTTTACCCGAATCTTCCGAACAATCTAATTGTGATGACTGTGGAATTTTAAGGGAAACTACCAAGGATTACGTAAGGAAAAGTCAGCGCGATATAAATCACGTGCTTTGCGTAACGAGATATTGCTATATAGGGGGATTACAGAATAAGGCGGAATTACTACACAATATAGGGAAAGATCAAATACGATGCATCAATCTGATTGTTCAAATGATAATTTTGCGATTCGTAGAGATGGTGACGTTAACAGCATCGATCATTTCGAAAGAAGAAATAATCGTTATCACTACCGTTTAACCTCTTTCTCGCAGGTTCAAGGGATCTCGTGTTCCCGTATCGCCAAGCCGACTCGTGTGCATCGTGTGTACCACGCGTGATTGTTAGACGTAAATAAATCGTCGATTTTATCGAAATATTTATATTTTTCCGAGACGATGCTATGCGCGAATCCTTCAAGATGTTTTCGAAACCTACTTGCGATATTTTCAGGCCTGATCAGAGAAGATATTCTAATTGAGCCTTTCAGGCTTTTTCAGCTTTGTTTCGCGATTATTGTCGGTTTAATGGGGAATGTTTTTTTCAATCTAATGGAATTTTTGAAATTTGGATTGTTTTCAAAAGGTGTAATATTTTTCGCAAGCGAAAATACACGGAATTAAAATGTTATCGCTGTGTGACGTGTTTCGGTTTTGACCATTGCTTTTGTTCGGTCGCTTATTTGTCATGTCAGCTGACACATAGTTTTCATTTCTATGTATATATTCCCCTACTATCGCGTATATACGATTCGCACATTTATTTTTCCTAGAAAACAATCGTGTGTCATAGCATATGTATATATATATATCATATGTATGTGCATGTACACACGTGCGCATTTTTGATGGTATTGTCAACTTGGCCAAATGCCACTTCAGGATAAGATCGCAAAGATAGTCACAAACAATGTGTGCTAATGAATAAAGTATTTGTTATAAAGATAATTTGCTCATTATTTTGCTACTGTTTCAACTGCTTGCGCAATTTCTACAAATCAATTTACATAGATATAAATATTTTCGACAATTATTAATTGGTAAATAACAAAAAATAATGTGCAAAATGTAGAAATGGGTAATAAACTTTTTTAAAAAACAATTTGCTCTTTAATTGCGAATAACTTTTATTAAAAGTGCTCTGAAATAATACAGTGCATCAATATATTGGACAAAAATGCAGTCATATAAAAATTACATGTTTTACTATATAAAAAATACTAGCAATTTTAAATTGAAATAAGCGCTATTCGAATTCATGCACCTTAAGTAGTAAGCTAAACTCGGTTTTCGCTAAACGATGATACTTTTAATGAATAATATATTTACATGACTCAACCAAATTTACAATCGCTCTATTTTGCACCGAATTCGATCGTCGAATTCATCGACGGGGGAAAAAATTTTCCCTTGTTTCATCACAGAGATCTATTTCATGTGGCCGATCACAGATTTTTTTTTAATGCTTGAATGCAAAGATTTACGTGCTGTCTGACCAAATTGTTCTATTACTACTGCCGAGCTTCCGTATAATCGTGATTCCATATATTTAATAACAAATAATTTATTGCGCTTAAAAGTAATTTTTTTTTTTTAAATTATACATTCAAAACTTCGGGAAATACATTTTCTAAATATCATAGTTTACATTTTAAATAGCATCCTCTGTATTTGCCATCATATTTTTTATCATTACAGTTAATTCATATCGTGCAGTGTTAATATATTTAAAATATAACGCTGTTAAATATAAGCGAATATTTACTTATCTACTCTCGAATATTTAATATTTACATATTCTGATAATTTGACAAAATTAAATAATCGAAGCTTAAATCTTCATGTGAATATTGCGCTTAAATTACAAGCGGCACCCAATTTGTTATTACTTGTAAGAAGTAGTTGAATTGTATCAGCACAGTAATTAGAAATACCCAAAGACTATTGAAATAATTTATAATTGGAGTTCTTAAAATGGGCACGAAAACGAAAACCAGTTTAGTGAGCTGAGTAACATGCATTATAAGAGTTCCTATGGCCCTTGTACGCATGATACAATTTGTTATAAGAATAATATCGTGTTTGATATCTTTCCCTGTAATAGTATCATTTTTGCCATTGGAAAAACTAATGTCAATACTAATGTCACTTTTATTATCGTCATCGTTAACGCTGGAATCACTTTTGTCTTCATCAGTGCCAGATTTAAGACTGTCATCATCATCAATGCTATTACTGGTATCATTTTCGTTCTCATCATTGCCAGGTTTAAGACTGGCATCATTTTTATCATCACCATCATCAATATTATTATTGTTATCATCGCCAATGCTGGCATCACTTTCATTAGTATTCTTATGCTTCTCATTGCTAGTATGTTCTCCACTTTCTTTTGACTCTGAAAAAATTACGGAAAACTGTGTTAATCGCGTACGCCATTGCCAATGTTACTATTGGTATCACTTTTTTTCTTATCATCGCCAATGCTGATATTACTTTCATGACTATGGTGTTGCTTAGAACCGCTGTTATTTTCTCCGCTTCCTTTCGGCGCTGAAAAAAGTAGGGAAAACCGTGTACGTCATCGATATTTTAAATAATCTCACAAATAATTATTATTAGAATATATAATATTTAATAAACTTATAATGAAAATTCATAATTAACATTGCACAAGACAGTCATTATTTTTCGAAAACTTACCAGACTGAACCTCGATTACAGCGATTGCACACATTAACAAGATCAGCACACATATGTTCGAATACCTTCTTAGCCCCATGTTTCTCGCTATTACGAACGTAAACACTGGCGCAACAATATACCGCACTAATGGACTCCACGGCGCATTCTCGATGCATTTATAACAATGTCGATAATTATAATGCAAAACCATTACTTGCTTCTATCGTTTTGACTATGTATTTGTGATGATGACTATGTTTTTTATGCAAAAATATTTAAAGTGTGATTTCACAACCTTTTTTCTATATTCAATAAAGTCCGAGTTTTGGAAATAAATTTTAGAAATTGGCAACAAAAGGTTGATGATTAAAAATTTATTTCCGTTTGAACAAAATTTAGAAATATTTATCTTGTGTTCCCTTGTTGTATTTTTTATTTGAGCATTTATTTTCTTTTTATAAATGATATGCGTTTAAGTTATCTAATTAAAAATTGAATAATCTTGAAAATTGCAGGAGATCATAATTCTTCCAGAATTAGAGCACGATTATTCACGAAATTATTTTTCGAAAATCTGTTTCTCTTTTTTGTACACATTTCTGACATATAAAGTATATTTTAAGTTTTATAGCTAAATATTATCTTGATCGAGAACTTAATAGTGTTTCTCTTTAATCCAACTTTTCGAAAATTTCCTCTTTGAAAATTGCGAACTACAGAAAAATTAGAAATTCAGTTTCCAATAACTTCTCTATATTACTTTAAACTCGGAAGATTGGATCAATTCAGACTTTTGTCAACGTCGCTATCGTTTTTCCAATAAATTAACCGTTGAAAAAAGCGAAATAATTTTCTATTTTATATAAAATTATTTTATATAAAACTTGATTGATAAGCTATTATTATGCGAAATTACAAAAAAAAAAGATATGTTAGAATTATAAAATTTCAATTACAAATACATTTACATTACAATTACAAATTTTACAAACAAGTTGAGTGTTGAATAATTTATCAGATACGTACCCATCAATTTTTCGCTTACGCGAAAATTTTTTTTATCTCAGTTTCAGAACCTTGTTTTCACGAACTCTGGCGAAAGACGCCACTTGCGGTGATTAAGAATTACGCGGGGAGTTTTGTGACTTTTTGGTGATCCTTGAAAATAAGCTGGACAATAGCGAATCAAATACGAGGTCAATTTCTTCGCTGACCAACTTAGAAAAGGGGAAATTGTGAGAGAGGAACATCTCTCTCTCTCTCTTTCTCTCTCTCTCTCTGGAGTATATTCCGAAATCCATAATGTTGGCATTTCGCCAGGAGACGTGGCGCCTGTCGTCGTGGCGCTCCATATACGAACTTATTTTTTCAGGAGAGAGCTTGAGTTTATTTTTAACAAGAGATCCCTCTAATAACTGAATTAGCAGAGTGAAGGTCACATTGTTCTGTTAAAATATAATTTGCTTTATAATTTTAATGAATTGAATATAGTGAGGAGATTCATTTTTTCGCAAGAAACTTTTTTCATTACGTATAACTTATTTTATACGCAAAAGTTGTCATATTTCTATAATCTCTCCTTAAAGAGAAATATTTATTAAATATCTTTTCATAAATTGAATTAATAATTCTGAAAAAAGTAGAATGATTTTATAACCATTCCATACAATATATATATATATATTGTATACAGTTTTTTTTATGCAAGCATTGGGTTAGCGATTTTTATCATTAAGCGCGAATATTGCGACGGCTCTCGTTATTAATCCCGTCGCCACCTGTCGCCAATGCATCCCATTCGTGTATCTAATGTATTATGCCTCTTATAACCGAGCAAGCACACGCAGCATAAGCGCATGTAACTTAGTCACATCGATAAATAGTCCCGACGTTAAAAAAAAAAAAAAAATGTCACTTACGCTCCTGACATCACCGTATGCAAAACGAAATGTGTTCAGCAACAGTAAGCTCTGACAATAACGCCTTATGATAACGTATCATAAGAAGCTTCGTTGCGAATATCGGTATTTGTAAGCAAGCCTCTCGTATTTTTTGGAATGATTAGTTATGTAATACGTAATTACATAATGAGTGACGCGCGCGCTTGAATATCGAACATAAAAATATATCCTTGTGTATTTCCTATAAAATATCTTTATCTGTCTCATTTATCATGTACATCTTTATAAATAGGAAAAAGGGAGGGAATATGTGGAGTTGTATAATATAAGAAGCTTATCCAATTGCGTTTTAAAGTAACGTAAACTTTAGACTTCTGAATATTGTGCGTAGATTATAATATCATCGTTTAAATAAATGATACGAATTTAGATATTATGCTTAAATGTAATGTGTGTCTCTATACGCGACAGTGAAATTGTTTTCTATTTACAAAAAGCAATTACAAAAATATTTTTCTTATAAATTTGCAAATTTTTCGAAACATTTTCCATAAATCATAAATATAGTTCTTTTTTCTAAAGTTTAATTTCTGACACATGATTGTGACAATTGACATTTAAACAATTATTAAATATGATCTGTGCTGTTTTTACTCATTGTTCATCTGTAATTTTTGTTGAAAAATACATCATATTATTGTACAGGTGTTTGTTTTTTTTTCGCGAACAGTTCTGTTTGATAATGCGTTTGATAAAACGGAATAAATGCTTCTCGTTGAGTCGATAAACTTTATCTACATGTTTATTAATATTATTAATTAATAGGAACAAGCGATTATAAAGATATTATTTTTATTATTGTAAATATTAATATAATTATTGTCATCGAGGCAAAAACGATGATGATTTCCATGAAAACATGAAAACAAAGAAGTAGTCTTAGCTACAACTCGTGAATCGAATAAAGGTCGCAATTTTATCACAAATTTATCTCTCTCTCTCTCTCTCTCTCTCTTTCGTCTAAAAAAAAATTGCTGTCAAGATCGTTAATGCAAGAGTCCGAAATGTTCAGGATTTAATTTATAATTTGTGAGAGACGCGCACGCGGCGCAATTTGTTTAAGTGTCGATCGAGACATTTACGTTATCATGTGTGCATCTAGATTTCGCCTTTTGTTTTATTTAACTTGGAGAGATATTTCTTTTGGCACAAAAGTAAGAGCTGTCTCATATTATGCTGTTTTGAGGAGCCATTAAAAAATAAGTAGCATCCATTCTCGCTCGAGAAGGAATGTTTGACAGGTGCGGAGAGAAATTCGTGGAAAGTCTGTATAAATCGTCTTTACTCATTTAAAACAAAGAATTATTTTTACTATCGTGTGAAAGACCGGATGTTAGTACTTGTTTTATTGATTTTGAAATTGATGCTGACCATCCACTATGCGACTACGAATCCGGAAGATCATAAAAATAACAGTTAACGTTGGTAATAAATTGGATTAAATCTCCTTAAGCCTTCAAAAACAAGAAGTTGTACTCTATATTCCATTGTAAATGTTTTGATTAACTTTAATTTTTATTATATATGAGAGAGAAATTTGCAAAAAGACATTTGTATTCGTTTTATTTACCTCGTGATCTCTCTCTTTTTATGTTTACGAATTTTTGTCAACATTCCAAAAGGCGAGAACATGTTAGAATTATTTTAAGTATAACGGAGCTATCAGCTTCCAGACATTATTATCATGGAAGACTTTTACAGACCAAAGATAACGAGAGTAGCAAATACGCGATAAATGACGTAAATGTTGCTTGAAGTACTCGGGACGAGAGTTTTTATTCGCAGATATGCGCGTGGTACGCTCATCCTCGGGACAAATCACTGTGATTATTTTTACGACACATCGATTTATTGCTATCATTTGCGCGTTTTGTGCGAATGCATGAATTAGATATAGAGTGTATATGTAAAGACAAAGATGTATACAGCTAACACGCAATGTTGCAAGCGATAGTCGTGACATATTCGCATTTGAGACACGTGTGATTAGCATATCTAATATATATAGTACAATTTGCGTCATGCATTATCGTATTTGAATGTTGCAATTGAACAGCAAAAATCAAAATTGCATAATTTATATATATATATATATATATATATATATATATATATATATATATATAGCATTATTTGTCTTGTGGTTGTAGTCATATAATATGAAATTTTTTAAATTTCTTGTAATATTATTTCATGAATTGTTGAATTTTTTGAATAATTTTTATAGAAATATTTTCTGCATTTTACGTGTATGTGTGTGTATTGATTTAAACCTTGATAATTAACAATAACAAATCTTTCTTATAATTTTATTAATTCTTTTTTTCTCTTTTTTTCTTCCATATATTTAAAAAAATTATATAAAAGCAGAAAGCGTATTGTGAGAGATACGCTTTCTTTCTGAGATCTTTTATTAGATAATATTAATGGAAAAGGCGATACATGATCTCGTGCTCGCTTTTGCCTTTCAAAACTAGCTTTGGGAAGTGACTGTCTCCGCCGTAAGATTCATGATGCGATTTTGATGTCGCAGATGAATTATTATCTGTAAATTTAGTGACATTAAGCGATATCAGAGAGAGAAAGAGAGAGCTGCAAATGCATATAAACTACATATTAACAACGTAAAAAGCAAATGTGCTTCTTTTTATGTAATCAAAATTTCTCAGATAGCTAATTTTGTTCTCTCAAGGATGTACATAATTTTTTTCATACAAATTTTTATATAATGTATATTTATCATAAAAAATATTACTTATTCAAAAATCACAAAAATCAATAATACGCAATATAAATGTATGTAAAATTGAACTATATCACATAAACGATGTAAAAAATCAGAGTGGATATAAAGAGAAATTGCGCGAGTGGATTTATTCTTGGCTTTATATAGGTAAGATCAATCAATGGCTTCTAGTTACGCTCGACTGATTAATTTTATCACTTATGCCGGTAATAAAGGAGGGTCTTTTGATATTCCTGTAACGTGGACACAGAGCAGATAGTTATAAATCGTTTCTCGTAAACAAATCTGGCGATGTGTGCGGGTATACACATGGACGGAGATAACATGACGAGCAGTACGTAAATAGGAAAATCGATGGAGCTGTTCTTATAACAAATAACAAATTCCATCTCCATTCATGCGAATCGCTTGTTTTCCCCTGCCTCTATTTCTCTCTATTATCATCCAAATTATTTCTCTCAACAATTTGGAATCTTTATTTGTTTAATATTTTTGAAAATTTAATATCTTTCTCTTTTTTTTTTTGGTTGTACATAATAATATTTTTGTCTTGTAATAATATTTTGCTGCGATCTTTTTACCATCAATAATTTTAGCAATAATTGCTGTTAAATTAACAAACCACATTGAATTTTATAAAAATAATGTTACATATTTCTATTAAAAAAACGATTAACTTTTTTGTGTATACAAAAACTTTTCTTTTTTAACATTATATGTGTGCACACGTGTCGCCATTATAAGTCGACGGGATTATAAGTCGCTTGGTTTTATACACGTTTCAATATATATATGTATATACCTTTGTTATTAAATTTCAAACATTGATCTGTTTTATCATGCTGATTTTTATCGTTGCGTTCAACGCAAACCTAAAGCACATTCATACAGTTCGACGAATGAAATTTATAATAGGATTGCATGACGATGCGTAAATCGTTGTAGATATCAATGGGAAATCACTCAGTCTCTTTCCGATAAAATATCTCTCGCGTATTCATATGTAAAATGTGAAAATTTATTTTCCGAAATTGTCGATTTTAATCAACTTTCAAAGTCTGTCGATCGATTATATTATTGAAAATTGCAGGCATGCAATGTTTTTTTTTAATATTATAAATTTTATATACGTAGCTTTGTTCATAGAGTTTATTTATTTAAGTCTTATTTATAGAGCCATTTGCTTCCTTTATTGCCGCTTATATTTTAGTAAACAGGAAAAAAATTTCACGAAATAGGAGAAATTAAATGTGTAAACATATTATCAATTATTTTTCCTTGCTAGTATATGTATGTTTTCTATATATAAAACTGGAAATACCAGTTTTGTGAGATATTCTATTTTGCTTTAGCGAAATTTAGAACTCTGTTATTGAACTCTGTTATTGAACACCGTAATTTGTTTGCACACACAAAAAAAAAATGATCATTTAAATATCATCGCGCGTACCAAACAAAAGGTCACTGGTTCGATGAATTGTAGAAAGGATTGTGGAAAATAATATACAATTAATTGCCTTATTTTACATCGCTATTATTTTAATAACAAGAGTTATTTTCAGTTGCCCTTTATTCGCGTACAATATACTCTACAATGTAATGGTAACTGCGTTTCAATTCGAACTATAATGGCACGTGAAAGATACACGTGGAAAGGGTATATGGTTAATATAGATGTAACCGTTGCTTTCGCGCACGTGGAAGAATATTTTGATACTGCCAGCTGTAGCGACTAAATTAAATCCCGGCAAGTTTCGCAATTAAATTAATTAATATACAGTTGAAAATATATAATGATTTTATTCATATACTTGTAGACAATTAACAATTATTAATTATCGATTGGGTGAAAAATATATTTAAAGCGTAGAATTTAATTTTTCATCACGTATCGAATTGATAGCGTGCCTTAATAAAAACAAATAATGATTAATGGACAAATAAATGAAAATTAAATTTGGATATAAAAAATGCATATTCTCTTATTCTCTTATTAATCAAGTTTTAATCAGACTGTAAATAACAATGGTATTATATCTAGCGAATAATGAATATGACAATTGTCAAGCAAACATGTCACACAGTTTCTAACAATTTTTAAATATTACACAATTATTATAAGTTAATTTTTTAATATGAAATATACATAATTCGATTTTGATAGAAATTGCGCGACATACTTATCTCATTTATGCGTTCTCGTGAATGGTACGTTTTATCCAATTATCCATTATCTTCCGGTCGCTCAAGGACCAGCGTTGTCGTCATCCGCACACTATTGTGTATGCGCGCTATAATTTCTGAATATACCGACATGCAAGTGATAGCTCTTATCTCCCGACATGGTTGTTGCACCGAGACTGCGTGTCAGTCTCGCGATGGTTTACGATTAATTTATAACGGTATTGTTACTCTGAATCCGCTGCGAGAAGAAATCATCTACTCGAATTGCATACAAAGTCACACAGCTGCGATATTCTCGAAATAGTCAAGATCTGTTTTGATCTCGAATTCTCATCAAGCTACTATATACAGGGTGTCCCAAATTTAAACGTCAAAATTTCGGGAACGTGGACCAATAAATTAAGACAAAATGTCTTTTAGAGATTTGCTGGGCTTTGTTTCGTTTTGAAGAAACTCGCAAAAAAAGAAACAAAAAATTAAATTTTGAAAAAATACTACGAAATGAAAATCGTAAGGTATGGAAATAAAAAAAGAAAGTGAGTTAAAATGAGGTAAAATTAGATTAGAGACAAAATTTTGCGTTGTCGCGTATTTATTTATAATTCTCTAATTTTATCTCAAGTATTTTAATTCACTCTCTTCTCTTAATTTCATTCTTTACAACTTTTATTTCATGAGGAACCTCCGTATATTGGAGACACCCTGCACATCTCATGCAAGAAGTTTTCATTCTAAAAGTCACATCCATCTCACGATTAAGCGTTGATATATTACATTCTTAAGTATCTCTTTGTCTTTATTAAGTTAAGTGTAGTTAAATTTTAATATATGCGGATTTCTGTTTTGTTATATTTATAATGCTTGAAAGTTCCTGGTATTTATATGGAGTATAAAAATTATTAATGTTAAATATTTTTTTGTGTTGCTCTATTAAGCGAACATATTAAAAGCATTTCTGTAAACATAGTTACATACTTTAAGTGACAAACCAGTTTGTAGTATGTTATTATGAGATGAATGTAGAATATTTACGATGAGTTTTATACCCCGATTGACCGTGTTCTCGCTTTTTTTTATCAGAACAAGGTCAACTACAATTATTGCAAGATACAGTTCGTGAAGACAATAATCTTTCTATCGCTCAAAAATATTTGATTGCATAAAGCCAATATAAATTTGTCTTACAAATAAATTTTCTAACAAAATAATTTTATTTAGGCGCGAGAATATACAGATTTTTATTTATGAAAAAAATTAAATATAATTATCAAGACATTATAATTGTTTGAAAGAATGATGAGTAAGCTGTTTAGGTATGATTTTTTTTTAAATTAATATATCAAAAAATATAATAAAAGTAGAATCATATAAAATAACAATTTCCATTATTGGAGCACAATTTTTTTTTTTAATTAATTGATTTTTAAGAATAATAAAAAAATTATTATTAAACTAATTTTATATGTAAAATTTGTTTGAGATAAAAAATATATATGGAGTGAAATTATTTGTATTTAGTATCACCTAAAAATAAACGGTATTATCTAACAGCTCGATGCTCGAGCTTTCCTTTCCGACGACATCGCCAATCAAAACATTCAGGAGCGAGATTACGTGATCGGATGTATTAGACACATCGCAATCTGATCATATTTATAAAGCTCGTGATGCTTGTTTAGTGATTGTACATAATATGTAGCCAATGTCCGCACGTGGCACGTGTCTGGTTCGTGAGCAGCTGCTAGCGGAACAATAATAGAGATATATTGCATGCCATCGTTTTATTCTTCACGTATGCCGGACTTAAACAATGTTATTAAGCGGACGAGTGTCCGATAATTTTCAATAAAATATAATACAAGATTTATAAAACAAATAGATTGATACTTTTGCAAGTGATTCTACTGCGTTCGCGAAATGTCAGCTACCAAGAGCATCGTAGTGAGCTTTTTGTTACATCTTTGCACGAGAATAAAATTGCATGTTCAATTATGCAGGCATGCAACACATTTGGAATTTTCCCGTCTGTTCGTGAAAAAAAAAAAAAAAAAACGATGGTCTATAACAGGAGGAATTTTACCGGCCGGCGGGAATGTCGTAACGTTTCGTGACAATGGAGATATCACATTATATTCATCGCGATTATCTCGCGAATATTGCAGCTGTAATTGCGATATTGAAATGCCACACGCACACGAATGTTTATCAATGTCTATATTTCGAGGGTTTTTAAATGTGGACAATTCGAAAGAAGCAACTGGAGAGACTTTTGTCAAGTACGTGTCAGTTACGTAACAGATGCGAAAAAAGACCTCCTTGAGCGAAGGACATTGAGATCATAATTATCGCATCCTCGAAACTTTTTGTACACGTCCATGCGCAGAAACGCGAGCGAATTGAAATATTAGGATACACTCCGCAATAATTCCTTTCGTGCAATAATATTTACTTTAACGTGCATTGCCATCATTTGTTCGACGATCGTCGACGTAATTTGTGACCTGCATCTATTTCAAGGATGTACCATAGTAGCAAAAAACTATCAAAATTTAAAAAAAAAAAACATATTTCTTATATTTATACTGGTTTGAAAAATCAAACAAATAAATGCGGATTATGAAAAGAATTAAAGTATCACAAAATAATATGAATTTTGACGTCTTTGTAAAAGGAAACAATTTACAACATTGTAATTAATATTTTTCCTAATTTATGGCAAAAACTTTTGATTGTGAACATTCCCTGAAATCAATTGCAAGAAACAATGAGAAACGAATAATTTGCAGAAAGAGAGAAAGAGGCAGATAATATTTTTACTTTTAAACGAATAAGTGGATCTAAATCAAGTTTTGCACAAATATTTATTAGAGTTTTCTTAATATATGTGAAAATTTTTATTTCATTGCTAATATTTTTTCCTTGTCAAATTTGTCAATAAGTGCTACAATGCACGATTTTCCATAAGAATCAATAGTAACTTTAAGCTTAAATAATTTTTAAACTGTCAAGAGAATTGTGCTCAGCTTTTGCAGATATTCAGAAGAAATAGTAGAATAGTCTATGAAAATTTTCATGCTTTTGTTAATATTTCGATATATGACACATGCAGCCTTTTCAAAACAAATTGAAACGTAACTACGTATTCAAATCATTAATCACGCTCGCGTTATCCTGTATCTTTTGTGCCGGTATCATTTATTATGTAATTTGCATGCGCACGTCAACACACAAACGGAAATCAGATATTGAGGAGGAGGAATGCGGCTTTTGATAGACAGAAAATTCGTTCTAACTTCAGACGCTTTGCCAACGCTTGTCGAAGGATTATCGATCAGTGATACATTTCAAGGAGAGCTTAGAAATTGAGGAAGATATTATATTACGATGGCAAAGATTGTCTGACGGTCAATCTTCTTTATAATTTCCGTTTGACGGGGATTGATATTTTTAGGAAGGTTAATCATTGACAGAAGAGATGTACCTCTTCTAGGCTCTCCTCTCTCCTTCAAAGAGATGGAGGAAATATATTATCTTCCTGAAAGTATGCTGAAGATAAATCGACGATATATGCTTAAACTTCCTTGAGTTTCTTCTAAATTTATGTTATACTTAAAGCCACATTTCAAGATTATACAACTGATAGAGTATTTTATCATTATGTGCAATATCATTATGTAACTGTATCATATTTGCATATGTTAATAATTCAAGTTATTCTCTGGTGACGAAAATGAATGTGTAAACTTGTAACGGATCGGAAAATTGAAATGTCTGCACTTTATGACCGACGGTGTATCGGAATGGAAATGTTGGCAAAGAAATATCTACTCTGACGGAAGATGCACGAGTTTCATCGAATTTTCTTTTTCAAGAAGCTATCTCGTAATCGTACGTGTTTCAAGAATACCGTTATTAAAAATATATAATGATAGCACTCATTTAATATGTACCAATTTAATTGCATAACTGTTTCTAAATCCAAATATTACTGCGATATCAATTTAATCTAGGTTTACGTAAGCCATAAACTCTATCATATTAATTCGCGCGTTACAATGCTGCGAAAATAGGTATGTTATCAGAGAGACTATAATTGTCTTTTTACTCAATTTTGTGTAGATAAGGTATTAAACAAGTATTATATATGTATATAAAATTATAGTTTCTTTGATAACATATTTATATATAATAGTAGTCTTTCTGATAACATATCTATTTTTACATATAGATGTATTTATTTTATTTTATTTTATTTTTTTATAGATAAATATATAAAAAATATATATAATAAAAATTATAGTTTCTTTGATATTTTTATATGTATATAATATCTCTGATAATATCTGATAAATCCGATAATGATTATATCTGTTTTTATACATATATATATATATATATTTATTTTATTTTATTTTATTTTTATTTTATATATATATATATATATATATATATATATATATTTATATACTGGAAATGAGACGTGACATTGACATACACTTGTGTAATACTTGAAATTATATTTTAATCGCGAACGATGGTGGCGTTAAAGAACATCGGTGATAACGGCACCGCGGATAACGGGATAGAACGTTAAAAATAAGTGAAATAGTTCATTACCGTGACCTTCTTTCACCCATCAGAAGGAGGAACTGGGCTATTTCTGACGACAGCGGTGCCCACATGCATCGGCTGCAACGATCGATAATCCAAGCCACTTCTCACGCGGGACATTCATGTTTTTCGTCACCGAGGCGTTAGGTGCATCGATCGTGTCTTCCTCAAGCTAGGACACACGTTGTTTGCTTGCGTGTTAATGCGCGCCAATAATGCGTGCCGTGCAGGGGCGTGTTTGCGCGCGGGCGAGCGCATAATGCGGGGGACGCACGCATTATTGGCGCTTTTGCAAAATTGTCACACTTTCGCTTCTCGCCAAGCGAGAGGATGCCACGGTATGCCAAGCTCTATTTTTAATACTTCGAGAGTTCGTTGTAACGTGCATAAAGAGAGAGAGATTGCCTCGAGTCTCACCGGGATGACGAAGACAACGCTTTCGTTTTCGCGAAAGTAAATTAGATTTTTTTTTTTAATTTACGAAGCTCGATATTTGCCTGGATTCTTCCACGATTGTGTAGAGGGCAAATAACTGTGTGTATTCCTTTTCCTGAAGATTTAAGAGATGCACAACAGCATCTTGGCGATAAATATTTCTGTTACGCATATTTCTCGATGCATCGTGACGTGAAGGTATAAAAGTGAAATGAAAGCGAAACACACTTTAGTTTACATGTTACTTCGACATAAACCATCAATATTGATAAGTAGTTATTTGGTTGTGGTTTTTCTGAGAACTTTAAATTCCTTTCTTTCCGCGGAAAGTTTTATATTTAATGAAAAACTTTTAAAGAGACCAGTTCAATTTTTTTTTCACCGTGTATGCAAAAATCGGATATAATCTCTTGGATTTCTTTCTTCGTTGCAGGGAATTTTGCACTTGAAGTAAACGTGACTTTGATACAAGTATTAATCATAAACTGTATTTCCAACTATATTTGCAGTTCTAGAATAAAAAATAATCAGGAATTGCAAATTGTTTGCGCTTTACCTAGAATTCACGCCCACGCGATCTTTACGTCTCTGTGATGTTTGCTTCCGGTGTATCTCAAACTCTTTTACGAATACTTCAAACAAACTCTATCTACGCCATCGCGAATCTCTTCGAGAAACGTGCGTTTCTTGATAAAAGCATAAGCATAATATAGGTTTCTGTATCTCTAGTGTGTTACACGCTTTGATAATGTCTCCTTTACGTATAAAAGACATATAGACATACAGATTCAAATACTATAAATAGATATTGTAGATAGATACTATAGATTCATAATTGATAATAATAACGTATAAACACACACGTATCATTATATCTTTATGATTACCTGAGAGACTGTTGTATTACAACAAAAATTACACGTCCTTCTTTGTACAAGCTTGCATAAGCTAATTAAATATTCGTCATCAAATGATTTATGGATCTCAATCTCAGAACAAAGGGTGGCATGATGAGACCTTTTACATCGTTAAACATTAATCACGCTATAACGTAATACTCGTTTAATCACACGCTATAATGAACGTGACAGCGATGCATTTATATAATGCGATTTTCATCGCTAATCGCTTAAACTAATGTGTGTACATGAAATTTCGGCTTATAGCGTCAAGGTTAGATCGTAGCTAGTATCGTATCAAAATAAAGTCAGTGAAGAACGCGCATTAAAGTTGGATAGGACACTCGATGAGGACAGCAACTCTAGACGATCCATTGAACGTGGCGCGTGCGTTGTGTCACGTATTCCCGTGCAATTTCTCTAATTGGCAATTATCAATGTAATTGTTGCGCAGCGAAAAATTTTATTTTTTTTTTTAAATAAATTTTGTAAACGAAAATCCACAAATATTCTCACTGATAATCTATGTTGCCTATTTTATTATTAATTTCTATTTGTTTAAACTTCGTAAATTTATTTTTCTAGAAAATAAAAATAAAAAGATATCGTGAAAAAAAAATAAAGATATCAAGTTACATTTGAGATAGAGGAGTAAGAGGAATTTTTTGCTTTGAAGAAAATTATTTTTCCTGAGAAGAATAATACATATGAATATATTCCTAGAATTCGATGATATGTTAAATAGCAGGGAAAAATTTCGATATGTAATTTTCTTCGAAGATTCATATCGAAACATAGATGACGAGGTTCGAGGTAAGTGGCTGGCAGCATTCACACTGAATTCATCTTAAGTCCAAATTTATCCGCGCACTCATTGTTGACGAGCTCTGAGAAGTGGAACGAGCTTAAGTATTCGAAATATGTTATATTAATAAAATATATTATATTTTGTTTATTAAAACGGAAAAATTTGCATTTATTTATTAAAAAATAACTTCTTATCCACTATTTTTATTGTCAACCTGGGAGTGAAATAATTAATGAAACATCCTAAACGATTTTTCATTGTAATAATTTTGCATGCCTGGCGCGTGTCATTCGGCGCGTGTCAACTGACACGTGTCTATTGATGGATCCCTTTGAAACTGATTCCTGTGCGAGACAACTCTGCACTATTCTGCATTTCCACATTGCTCTGGAGTAGGATTGGGAGATTATTGCAGCAGGCTATGAGTTAGATATTGCTTCTGAAATTAGCTTCTCCTCGCAAATTCTGCAATATTGAAATTACATGCTGATGAGACGATCTTGGAAAATTGAGATATATTGACATTTGTCTTGTAATATATAATCCAAGTGAACAATACTTTTTATTTTCAATTCCTTTTCTTTTTTTGATGATCAACAATATTTCAGTGAAAGAGTGATATCAATTTTTAGAAGTTATTCTTAGATAAATCACACGGATATATCTTCTTTTAAAATTCTTGGTTCAATTCTTTTGATTCTATCATTATCAGAATTTTGAAACTCTTAGAGAGTTTATTCTTAAAAAACTCTTAAGAAACTCTGTTGAATCAACGTGAGATCCAAATAACTCTGATCAAATTAATTCTCTTGTTCTACACTCACATAGAAATAAGATTACAATCAGAAAGGAAAATGTTAAACCAGGCTTAATTGATTTAGGAGGTCGATATTAGTGATGTTGCAGCCTCTTATAATTTACATAATTCGCTTCAGTGTGGGATATAAATGCAGGAGTGATGCGTCTGTCATATGGCACTGCACTTGTACCCGTGGTAAATCGCTTGTTCCCCGTTTTTCACGCTCCCCACTCTCATCGCGGCACTGCAAAGTGGAGCGAAGAGAGACACCGACACGCGTGAAATGCGAGCGGGAGGGAGAGCCAAAATGAGCAGTGGAGAGACGGGACTGACACGCGGAGAGCGGCTACCGCCGTCGAGATAAAAAGCCTGGCCTTCCCGATTCAGGCGCGTAGACTACGTTTAGCAGTCGGACGATCAGGCTGTCGAAGCCTCCGGCCACTCGCCCAGGCGTTTGAACCTGCGAGCTTTGTGCAACGTGTCGGTGAAATCAGAAAGTGCTCCCGTGACTCCTCTCTCTCCGCGTCACGCTCCGGAATCGACTGGAACTGGAGCAGTTCTTTGCCCGATACGATCACGACTCGCGTTGCTCCTCGCTCGAGGAACTTCCATACCGGGTAGTCTGGAGAATCGGCGAGGATTCGATCCGATGATCCACGAGACCCGTCTCCGATTAAATCGATCTTCGTTAATGTCAGTGTCCAAGTAGACGTTCGTTCGCTCGTAATTGTCGAGCGCAAACGCAGGGACCAGTGACACTTCCTCGAGTTTTTTTTTTTCTCAAAATTTTCAAGTGTGAAGCTGTGTATTGGCAGCTGAATAGGCCGTACAATGATACCGCAGATGACGAATGGTGAAATGAAGACGGGCAGCATGGACAAGTCCGCTAGATACTTCAATTATTTGAGGACACTAGCGGATCTTACGGCAATAGCTAGCATCATGGCGGTGCAGGTAATTTCGCGATTATTTGATACTTGATTTAATCTGCATACATATTTGAGCGGACATTGATTTCTTCAGATCTGACGTATCAGATTTGAGCCGGCATATATTTGGATTTTATTCCAGAAACTATAGCGATAAAATTAAAATTACATTTCAATTTATAATACATACTCAATAAAAATAAAAAGATACTGAATAATATATTAATAATTATTATATTCAAGTTATATATGTATAATTTTTGACACAAGACTTCATCAATTTCGATGTAATTACTTTTAATGAGCAAGTTGATTACGTAGCATTTAATTAATGGGTATATAATCGAGGAAGTAACTGAAAGAAAACGCAATATGCCAGTGTGTATCTATGATATCCCATTTTATCAAGATTTCACCGCAACGACCATCTGTCACGGTAATTCGGGCAAATAAAGGCGCAGCAGTATTATAATATTTCGAAAGACGTTTGACCGCGCGGCAACATTCCTGCTGTTGTCATTGTAATCAACGTATGTTGCAATGGAGGTAATAACGAATGGCTGATGAAATGAATTCGGCGATGCATTTTCATGGTGTGTGATCTGAATTCTAAATTATCGCACAATCATATACACCGGTATGAAGAATGATTCGCGAGACGACAGGTATATTCATTATAGATCATGTTATCGGTAGCCTCACGTGTCTTCTGTCTAATAGCTGTCAGACAGCGTATCAATACTTCGAATCTTATCGAGAAAGTTTTCTGCGAAAACAGCCTTCGCGAAAACTGTTGTTCGCGGCGTTATTATTATCTCGGATGAGGGCGTCGATTAATCTCGATTAGCAGTCAAAATAATTAACAAGTGGATCAACTGGGAGCAGCTACGATTGCGAAAAAAGCGCGGAGAAATCGTTTATCTCTCTCGATCTTGACAGATACATCGAGCAAAGATCACTGATTAATCGCGTCACTTTCCAAGAATTGCTTTTGATATTTGTTTAAAAATTTGCTACACATCGTAAACTATTGTGACTATTGTGTGACACATCCAGTTTTTCATAAAAGATTCTCTTTACAGAATTATTAAATCGCAAAACTGAAAAATGTTCAATGATATGACGAAAATTAACAGAACACGATATAGGCTTTTCTGCGGATACGATTATCCACGAATGAACAAGCGGCAGATTGTACTTTCGTCGAACGCGAGACTCGAGGAGATACGGCAGATAAAGTTATATCATAGGGTCAAGCAATCGTCGGCCTTAATTAACGTCGATTTATTCGCGCCGTCATAATAATGAAACGCAATTGCGGTTTTATCCACGTAGCGATAGAACACGCTCAATATTATAGCTCACGTTTCCGCGATTTAATATTCTGTCCGTTCACGGTCCGGTTCTTTATACTTGCAAATATCCAGATGAAAGTATTCGAATGCTTCTTATGCGAGCTCAATCAAATTTGATGGGATATGTCGGACACATTGATGTGGCATGCCGGATACGAAGGCTTGCCTTACTTTTCCTTAGCAAAGATTTCATCTTATTAGAGATCATATCAAAGCATGGAGCAGAAAATAGATAGATAGCTTTAGAGCATAAAAATTTCTTGAAGTATAAAAAATAGGATAGAAAAATTAAATAACTGACAGAAATGAAAATAAAAGAAAAGAAAGAAAAATGATCACAGAAGTAATAAAGGATATAAAGAGAAGAGAAAGAGATATCATTTTCTGTTGAATTAAGATGATTAAATTACCGAGTAATAATCTAGAATTGATAAAAGACGAGATTAGCGTCCCGTTAAACGGGATTTTTTAAATGAAGATAATGAATCATGCGAAACAAAGTACGGTTCGATTACCGCTACTGATTAATTAAGTGTACGTCCAAGAGTAGGAATACTGAGGAATGTCGTTGCAATCTTGACCTTTTGCGACCTTTCAATGAAAGTTCATTGATAATTATATGAAGGAAAGGTGATGCGCAAATAGAACGTTGACGTTGCCACATTAGTTCGATTAATCCCCTTTATCGTGCATGATTTACGTAGATCACGTTAGAAACATTTTATATCTGCATCTCGATACTTTCTCGTAGTTTTAGAGAGAATCATGATTTTAATATCATTAAATGATTTTTATTTATCTTATCTGTAAAACGAATTAATCACATTGTAATTATCAATCTTATCGTCGTTTTTTTGGATTTATCTGATTACATCGATGCGATTTAATTACGTTATGACTGCGTCAACGTAATTTTTAATGACGTAATCACTTTCGATAATAATCAGAGTACTGTATATTAACCTCATTTTGACATGAAGTGAACAAGATTTATCGGTCAACTTGCCAAGCCTAAATTTTAGAATTAGAACCTCGATATCACGATATCTACCTCCATGTACAGATTTTCGATAACGCTTGCAATTAGACTAATTGTTAGATAATCGATATCTCACATACAATGTTTCGCTTTTAAAGCGGTATATTATTGCAGAAGCATCTCGTTATAGAGAGTATAATTGTACTAGGAATTATAGCGGGAAGATTTATATTCCGCAAATAGTGCCATGAATTTATGACTGCTTTGCTCGTTCGCGAAATCCAGACGTGACTACCTAAGAAACGAGATTGCTCGAGCCAAGCGTTAGTTTCGCGACACAACGCGTTGTGTTTGACGCGTGTCACGTCGTTAAACTAGATTTCGATTTTCGCTGGATTTGTCGCGCCTTGAGAAAAATCCTATTGTGCCACCTTGAATCGGAATATGCATTGCCGCGGCATGTAAGCACCCGCGTCAAATTTATTATTCGCGTGTACACATCACATTTTACTTTTATTTTTCTTCCATTGACCTACTTGAAACCTCTCAAAATCCTCTTTATCTTTATGGTACCGCGCAGAGGAAGCGCATCATGTTTTGAACGAATGAGACGCATTGTGATAAACATTATGCCAATATTTTATGAGAGCAAATAATTTCATGCTCTCTCTCTCTCTCTCTCTTTCATCTTTGAATCGCAGCGATAGCCGTCCTCCTTTCAAAGTTTCGCGAGATAACATATCATGCGTTGAGAAATGGCAAAATATATGGACCCTGTAAAACGTTTTGAAAATTACAGTTATTTAAGAAGATAAAAAAAAGTATTACATGATATAAACGTATAAAAATTATTGATAAAAGGACCTTTGAGTCAACCTGACACGCCTCTTTTATGTTCTTGTCTCTTACAAGGCTGTTGCAATTGACGTTTCTTCTATGTTTGTTATTTGAAGACTTTTCCAGAACTAATTGTAGGAATTATCGACAACTAGTTAGAGGACAGTAAGAAAATTGCCGTATAAAGTATATATTTATAAAAAATATGGCGATTCGCGAACGTTATATGTACTCTTATCACTCGTTAATTCTCCTTTGGTAGAGAAGCAAGCGTACGATAATTGAACTAATTAGTCTGATAATGCGAGACATTTATCTATTTTCATAAAAAGAAGGTCGAATGTCACCGACAAAATTCGAAACAGGATGCGCGGATAGAATCGAGCAATTATCGAATGCAGAGGAGTCAAAAAATTATTCAAGATAGCGTGACAATTTTTAATTTTATAGAATTAATAATTGTCATTTTATTTTTTTTACTAATAATCAAGATAATGAAACTTACAAAACAAAAGTGCAAGCTAAAATGTATTGCAATTAACGTATCATATTAATAAATCCTCGGGTCGTTACTCCCGCTTGCGTAGCTCAACATATATGCTTATATATTTGCGTAAATATAATATATTTGTATTTGTCGCAAAGATGATATGATAGTGGCTCCGATAAGAGTAGAAAGCGCAAATGCGACGGAGGACCGGCATATTATTTGGTGAGAGTTTGCGTTCGTTCTCTCCGTGCAATCCAGGCGATACGCACAAATGTCGTAAATATTCGTGACGAGATAAGGATAGAAAATCACGAGAATGAGAGGGGACTTTCGCTGGCTGGTCGTTCTGGCAGATTATCGAAAATCCGAATATTGATTCTTCGTTTCTTTTTCTTTCTACTTTTTAATTTATCGTTATCCGCTTTTTCATGTTAATTGTAAATCCTCGAAATCCTTCCATAAATGTATATCTAGAGTAATCGGTTTAATATAAATAATAGATTTTATCTCAGGTAATCTAATTAAATTTTTCTTCATCAAATTATAGAGAAAATTAATATTCTTTTTAATGTAAAATATTCAGGTCTGATCTATATTTATTTATTTATCGATACAATGTACGTTATAATCAATAATTTACAATATACGTTATAATTTATTGATTTATATATTTTAGAAACAAAATACATATCCTTGATAACTATTTAAAATTGATCTGACTCTCTTAATGATCCGCTTCCATTTTTTTTTTTTTTTTCTGATTACAGTTCAAGAGAATGCTGAACAAAGAGCTATCGCATTTCTCGGAGTCCTCCAAATCTGGCAATCAAATTTCGGAATATATCTGCAGCACCTTCCTTGGTAAGTATAATACGATCCTTCCTTGAAGGGTCATTTTGTGACGCACGCGAGAGATTATCGTAATAACACATAAACCGATGAAAATTATAAGTTTGCGTAGGACATGGGAGGGAGGGATAAAGATTGACGTATGTCGTTTTTCAAAGAAAAGGTTATATACGTTTCCGTGTAAATGCCAGAGGAAACAAATGCCAAGAAATTCGCGACAATGTGTCTAACGAGGTCATCGCCAGAAGGCGAGTTTTACGGGTGCAATAAAACGAGCGCTCTTACGCATTAAAAGCCCTTGAAAGACCGTAACCGGTATCACCGTGACCATTCGTTCTGGTAAGCTCGCTTTGTCCGATGAACGGCTCGGTTGTGATCGCGCACGGTTTATCATCAGCGCAAAAATCATCGCTCGATCCCTTTGTACTCGAGAAACGCAATGCAGAAGACACACTGTCCGATAAAGGATACGATTTTCTGCAACGATGCGATATTTTATTGAATATCCTTCTGTCTGCTTAGTCTTTAACAGAGTAATCCTCGTCTGCGCTTCTTAATTTCGTTTACGACGCTGATTTAATTACGTAGCTTCCTTAACGAATTTCGTTACGTAGCTTCCTAACGAGTTCCGTTCGACCGTCGGCTGTAAAGCGAAAGTTTTTGAAAGAAATCGTAACGGAAAGAAAAGGAAGGAGGCGCGCGCTTTCGAAATGAACCGAACACATTCGATGATGCAATTGCATAATCTTACAGTGATAAATTTCTTTCATATTGTTACATTATATGACACGGATTATCAGCCATCTGCTGTTCGACACGAACTTATCGGTCAATCTGGCTTACAAGCTGATAAATAAACGCAGATAATCTACAATCAGAGACATAATGCAGGTTCATTTGTCATTTTAATTGAGCATCCAAATGCAACAATGATCGTGCAGTGACAAACGCAGTAGAATATCTCGTTCTGTGTATACAAATTAAATCTCTTTCAACGTACTTCTTAATAAATGATATTTGTAAATCAATTATTTGTGTGTGTGTGTGTGTGTGTTTGTTGGTTTTTACGTAAATTCCAGAAATACATTAATTTTTTCATGAAATTTTGTTACACAATATAATTTGACATCATATTTTTTTTATTGTAGTATAATATATAGTTGAAAGTTCACGTCGCTTTTTGCCCTCATCCTAGACAAGCAGCAGGAGCTGGATTTACCGTCTCTGCGAATCGAGGATGCGGTCGCCGCTACGGGTAGCGTGGATGCACGGGCGGCGAAGAAAAAGGATCGTGCGCAAAGGGGCCCCGCCGCCATGTCAAAAATCAGCGGCGTGAAACGGCCATTGACACACACCAACAGCTTCACCGGGGAGCGCGTGCCGCTTCACGGGGTAGAAACACCGCACGAGGAGGAACTCGGCAAGGTAAGCCTTTGATCTTTAATGCCTTCACCGAGTGTATCGTGAACACATGTTTCGCGTATATGACAGGTAGCACAGCTGATTTCTAATTTGAGGGCTCGTTAGTGTAAACGCGGCAAGATTTTAAAAAACAAAATTAATTATAAAAATGCATATCGCATAAGGACGATATCATATCTATCTCAAAATTTGAGAATCGCTAAAAGAAACGTCTTAGTCATAGAAAGAAAACGGAAGGATGTTGTAATTCAAGAGAGAGCTCGTAAAAAATTATTGACCGTTATGTAAAAGAAAATATACACATATTTCAAGAAATGTGTGGAAATAAAAGTCTTTCGTATCGATTAAATAATTGATATATTATTTTCTATTTGCATTAATAACGTTGTCGATTGATCTGACGACTGCGATTTGCATTTAGGGTAAAATGTATAAGAGAGAAAGTTCACAGTCGAATTTTCATGTATTCATATTCATAAGATAGATAATATTCATCTATACATCTTCAGTTCTATCCGGATTCGACAAATTCGCATATTTCGCCCACGAGCGATATATTATAATCTTCTCTCTTGGAAAATATCTAATTATATTGTCAGATATTAACGTGGCTTTTGATACAATTTCCCGGAATGATATGCACCCACGTGCCGATGCTAAACTGATTACGGGGCTCCATAGAATAGAGATTTATTTAACTATGCAAGATTATATTAATGGCAATCTAACGAAGGAGCACGTGTAATCCGTTATATATATATTATTGTTGCAAAACTCTTCGAAATATATAGAAGTATTCTTAACAGAAAATTTATAATTATTTATAAAATGTAAAGTATATATTCATATATATGTATATATAAAACATGGCTTTAATATGATTATTGCTTGATAATTGCTTGATAATTAGTTTCATAATTGGAAAAGCTTGATTTAGTTACGAATAAAAAACAAATTTTACTAAAGGAATCTTTAATAACTACGTACACAATAATCATATTGAATCTCAATAATCAATTATCGCGATAATCCTATTAAAATCATACAGTATATAATTATTAACAATCGTTCCGTTTTCCGACGACTTCACAATCAAAATCCAATATCGAAATTGACGAATAATGGATTACACGTGTCATTCTGTCTTATTAACAATGAAGATGTTAGTAAACAATTTACGGAAACTAATAATTTAAAAATAATTTATTATAATTTATATATATGTATACATAATTTAAATGTTTTTAATTAATATAGAAGTATAATCTCACACACGCGCGAAAAACGCATTGATAGTAATATAAAAAAAATTTTAATTAATTATATAGGAAATAAAATCCTTGGAGAAAGGGGAGGAGGAACACATATCATATTCTATTAGATTATTCCTAGGTTTGTCTTTTAATGGAACAATCTTCTAAATATATACTAAATAAAGATTCTTTCGCACAAATTTGGTAAATTTATCGCGGTGATTCCATTTCTTTCCGGCTTTTTTTTCCGATCGACGCACAATATTGGCAAGAATTCATTACGAAACCGAGAATTCCATAGTGTTTTTGGCTTTTATCTTATTTCGATTTATATTATAGAATCCTATATCACGGTTTGCCAATTGTCAGCGCGTTACAATATCGGTTTCGGAAAATTCCAACGACATTCTTGATACATTACATGCGAATAAGCCAACCAAATATTTATAGTACATCCGCTTTTTGAAAGCATTAGCCTGCACGTAATAATGACATAACGATACGTCGAAAATATGCAAGAGAGAGAGAGAGAGAGAGAAAACGAGAACAAGGCAGAATAAGAGGGATTAGATCGTATCAACAGCGGCACGATCTTGCGGATTAGAAAGACCGGTAATTAAAACGTTTCGCGCAAAAAGTTTGCGTTATATCATTAACTGTGTCGAGTCTATATTGACTGTGCGATGTGCTCGCTGAACTTTCATCACGCTTCTGGATACCTTGGTACGCATGATAATGTCACGCGACTGTCGCGTTTTATTTCGCCGTGCCGTTCGTGTCATTTCAATTTCACGCGTGCGTGGGCACGATGAAAGTCACTCGTTGAATATATCCGAGTTTATTCATTATAAAGAAAGTCCCACCAGAGCAAATCGTCGTCTTCGCTGTGTCATTAAGGGCTCCGCTGAGGATCAAACCGAGGAAGAATACGAGTTTGTTTTTAATATCCGAGTCGTTCAGCAAAGCAGAGTTTAATGGATTTTGACGAGTTAGAGCTCGAATAACCGAAATGTATAAATGGAACTTTGTTTCTCATCCTTTTTTTTTTTAAGTGGACCTTAATATAGTAAAGAATTTATTGACTTGTGCGCATCAGAATTTATAATTCACCAAAGATACTTTTCACTGAGACACGCGTCTTGAAGTATCCTTTCCTGATATATCATATCATATGCATATTGATATCTTTTCTCGCTTATTTTTTTTTTTTTTTTAATTGACTTTGATTATTTTTCTGGTTTCGCTGAGAGGAGTACGTGCGTCGGTCGACGTAGAATAAAATTTTTAGAAAGTGAAATGTTTACTCTGTGGTATGATTACGCCGATTACAAGGCCGGTTATATTTTAACCGGTATTATACAGAAACATTTGGACCGAGGTCACGTCATTTCGATAACCTGAATAACTCGAGCGATTAGCGACGCATCTTTTGCGGCGGAGACGAAAGAGAAACTGATGTGCGACTCTTCAACGAGAGCGATATCGTGAACTTAACGTCATCCATGATAAACTAAAGGAGATTTGGCGAATATTTTGAAAAGTATCTGTTTTGATTTCGATTAAATATCGCGTCAAATAAACATCGAAAATTTCATTCCTTTTTGTTCTAAAAATTCTTCGTCCTTTTATTATACATTTTCTTAGAGGTTCTATTTTTATGGGAAAAATTTTAAAAAATTTCCATTATAATAAAAATGAATTTTCTTAAATGAAACAAGAGAAAGAAAACGGCAACTGTATTGATAAACATTACTATTCTGCATATTAATCAGGTCTCTTGTAAGAAGACTGTTGGCGATACGCTCACTAAAATAAAGTGCGACGCAGACGTGTCCTTAAATGGCTACGTGATCCTGCAGGTTTTCCTAGACACGAACTCATTTTTTTTTTCATGCCTACGCAGTAGTGATTCAACCGTCTCAGAATGTTGCTTTAATGCACCTTGAATACTTCATTTGGTGTTCGAGTTGATGCTTCCCACGTGTATTGATTCGAAAGCAAAAAGCTGTATTATTAACAAAACTAAGAAGATAGAACAATCATGGTATTGTTATTTACTCAATTAAAATTTTATATATCATTTTATATATTTACAAACAGTTTTAGTATACCGAATTATGCATTTTTTTCTTTTTGTATCAGTACTTAACGTACTCGTTTCATTTTTATCAAAATTTGTATCATTACCGTTGTAAACAATCCTGAGACTTTCTGTGCAACATTGATTATCACTCTACGTTTGACCTTTTAACGATAACTCCGGACATTCACATTATCTTTATGCCGAACCACATCGACTTCTTTCATTTAGTAAACGTCTATCCGCTGCGATATAATAATTGTAATATATCACTTCAAAATAAAACATCTAATTAGTGTATCTTACGCAATATCGATATATGTATATGCGAACTATTGGGTACCGCATATTTATGTTTTTACATGATTACTTACAGCTGCTGTCGGACATCGATAAGTGGGGCATCGACATCTTCAGGATAGGCGAGCTCAGCAACAATCGACCCCTCACTTGCGTGGCGTACACGGCCTTCCAGAGTCGAGATCTGCTCAAATCGTTGGCAATACCGCCCAAGACCTTCGTTGCTTTCATGATGACCCTGGAGGATCATTACGTGAAGGATAATCCCTTCCACAATAGCCTCCACGCAGCTGATGTGACCCAGTCTACTCACACTCTGCTCAACACGCCCGCCTTAGAGGTCAGTATAAAAGTAATATGTATTTCGAGTTTGAGTATAGAACTCGAATAGCTTGTTACCTACATGATAAGCTACCTACAAATACCTTTTCCATTGATGAATGCGAGATATTTATTTTTCGTAAAAGGAAGAATCGAGATATGAAAAGAATAATAATTCTTCTCTCTATGATAACTCATAAGTGATGTGTTGTCTATTGTATTACAGTCCGTGTTCACACCGTTGGAGATCACCGCTGCATTATTTGCGGCTTCTATCCATGATGTAGACCATCCAGGACTCACGAATCAGTTTCTCATTAATTCAAGTAAATATCGACAGTTTATCAAAAGTTTTGTTTCATGTAATAGTAGTTCGTTATTCATTCATACTATGTGAAATATTAAATAAGGAATAGCGGGCTAATTAGAGATCTTATCATCATTTTCTATTCTTTTGTTTCCATGATAATGGAGAGAAAATTAATGATTCATTTTTCTTTTTTTATTAGGCTCTGAGCTCGCGCTGATGTACAATGACGAGTCGGTACTGGAGAATCATCATTTGGCAGTCGCATTCAAGCTTCTGCAAAACGAGGGCTGCGACATATTCGTGAACATGACGAAAAAGCAGCGTCAGACTCTGCGAAAGATGGTTATCGACATGGTACTCTCGACGGACATGTCCAAGCACATGTCGTTGCTGGCCGATCTGAAGACCATGGTGGAGACGAAGAAGGTCGCTGGTTCCGGCGTATTGCTGCTCGACAACTACACCGATCGCATTCAGGTGCTGGAGAACTTGGTCCACTGTGCCGATCTATCCAATCCAACAAAACCGTTGCCGCTCTATCGACGATGGGTGGCTCTGCTGATGGAAGAGTTCTTCCTGCAGGGCGACCGCGAACGGGAACAGAATATGGATATAAGTCCGATGTGCGATCGGCATAGCGCCACAATCGAGAAGTCGCAAGTCGGCTTCATTGACTATATCGTGCATCCGCTATGGGAGACCTGGGCGGATCTAGTGCATCCGGATGCGCAGGAGATTTTGGATACTCTTGAAGAAAATCGTGATTGGTATCAATCGATGATACCGCCCTCACCGCCGTCCGACGAAACGCAACAGCCAGCAACGAATGAAAATCAGCAACAGCAGGATAGAATACACTTTCAAGTGACATTGGAAGAAGGCGACGAGACCGGCGAGACGGTAGAAGGTGGTGATACCGGCGGCGGTGATGGCGGCGGTGGTGAATCGACATTTTCCAGCGAGGACGCGGGCGGTGAGACGGAGGAGAACGCCACAGAGGCTGGGATGTGACGGAGGCTCGCCGGAATTTGCAGAAAGTTCCATGAGAAGGTGCATCAGAGCTGGTGGCGCGTGCGTCAGTGACATTCGCACTTAGCCGCGCCTAGCCGCTGGTCCCTTTGTATCGACCTATGCCGCGTTGGCCGGACCACGAGAGAAGGCGGTTGAGATGACGGGAGCCATCTCGATCGGGCAACAAGAGATAACGTCCCGACGACGACGGAACTATGACGGAGGTGCGAAAATGGCATTAGAAATCGCTATGCCTCGGCTGGACCGAGACGAGCGACGCGAAAGCAGCACGTTTTGCCGTCGTCGTCGTCGTCGTCGTTCTAATTTCGTCTCCGCATCTCATTTGAATTCTATCAAGCGGGAGGGGCGAATCTCTTCACAAAGTACCTGCGCAAATGAAAGCGGCAGCTGTATGTTTGCGATATATATCGAGTGGGTGGCAAGATGTTTTTTTTTTTCTTATATACACGCACACACCGAAGATGATGTCGATTGTGGGACGGTGATTGTCCATCGTGTATTGATCCATCATCTATTTCTTCGACATGTATATGATGAAGATATAGCCGCCGTCGAAGGCTGGAAGAAGCCTCTCTTCCAAAACCATGCAGGATCCTTAACAACATATCAACAGTATATACAATGGATTCTAGCCGAAGCATATTAGCGAACAGATCGATGTCACTGTCTTCTTCTAGAACTTTCAAACGCTGCACAGAAATTATCGTGATTTGTGTGAGTCAATTAAGATTTATTTGCATATGACGAAAATTCAAAACGTTCATCAATTTGTTTCTTATATTACGACATCATATTGTAAATTCAATAATGCATTACAATCCAATTTTGGGAATAATGAAATGACTATTCAAAATTATATATGCGATATCGAACGGATCGAGCACGCATTATCTGATATACGGAGAGAAATAAGTCGGACGAAATATAGGAAAAACAATTATACGGATACTTAGTTATAGCTAGGCGTTCATCCTTTTGGTTTTTCGACGGTTATTGAAATAGTCACCTACTTATCGGTAGAGAGAAGGATACCTGTCTTTTTAATCGTAAGATTCTCTCATGTTCGCTTTGTAGACGTAGAGAAGTTCGTAATTGAATTATTCGTAATCGAAAACGAGAATCCAGAAGTAGCCGCGTGTCTATAAAAAAAATGCTAGAGCAAACACGTAGAGTATTACTCACCATCTACATGATTTATACGAGAAAGGAGCGAGATAAATTCGCTTTTTTTTCCAAATCACGTAATCAATGGGGGAGCACCGAGCAGCAAAACGGGAGGGAGGAAGGCATCGAGATAAAGGGACAATTAATTTTAATACACAACTATGTCGAGAGCTGGCCTTTTCAGTTTGTATTAAAATTAATTACCGAGACGCTTTCTTCTTGCGATATATATATATATATATATATATATATATATATATATATATATACACACACAATATATACACAAAAATATACACAAAGAAAAACACACACACACACACAGACATATACACATCTACAGATACATGACACAAACGCAATACGTACAACTACAATGCGCGCGAGAATATATATATATCGATAGATGTTTTTAACCAAAGAGTAATATAAGTGATTGTTAAGTTGATTGCCGAGCGTGCCGTTCACCAATACGTCTTCTGGCGACCAATATTCCAGCGACGGTGAACGAATCGTTTTGGAATCTCGCGTGGAACGTGAGAATGAAGTCATCCTCTCGCCACGATTGTCCGTGAATCGCTCAAATTTGCAAAAATTCGTTCGGTATTCACAGCGCGATCGAGCTCCAAACGAATTTGGAATTTATCGCGCCGATAAATCCGCCGTTCAAAGGCTCGAACGTCCAACGCCAATCGTCGTGCTTCTTAATGTACAAAATTGACGACACACCCCACGAAGAATTATTCTCTTCCTCCTTTTGACTAAGCCGCACGAAGATATTTTAATTTCGTCGTATTGGTGAAATGGCGACAATTGAGCGCCTCGATAATATCAGGGAAATGAATGTGAAACACGTCTTTTTAAGTGACCGAGTCGTAATAAAACCGAAGATCAGCCTAAAACAAAATTAACATTATATTACTTAAGTCGTAAAACTTGCCATCGACTGTGCGAAAGTGAGAAATTTGGCATACGAGTCTGATTAGGCGTGTATAAGCGGTGATAGCTCGGGCTCATATAATCATACATTTCTTAATCACGTTAAGGGAATTACCTTATAATCGCATAACAAAAAAGAAAAAAGAAAAAAATACTACGGAGAAAGCAAAATCTCTATGTGTGTTGTAGACAGTGATCTAGTGAGTGTTTTGGTGCTGGCCACCAAGTTTAGCTTGTAAGATAAACTCCGAGGTTCACGAGAGTCCGCGACTACAATTGTTAAGTCAAGAAGGAGAGTTAACTTAACGAAGTTCTTAGAGCGTAAGCAACGAGGTTATAATAATTATAATAATAATGTAATAAATAATTACTGATAATGGTCATAATATTAACAGTAATAATAATAATTAAAGCGCGATAAGAAAGATACTGATTTACTAATTAGCGTTAACGATAACACTCAACTACGCAAACGAATCGAGATTACGTTCGCTTCACGAAGCAACGTTGTTTGAATGAAAGGAAAGAGGAGAAAGAGGAGGGGAGAGAGAGAGAGAGAGAGAGAGAGAGAGAGAGAGAGAGAGAGAGAGAGAGAGACGATGAAGTGTTATCGATGATGTACCTCTGCACCGACGCTGAATTGGAACTCGGCGAAAGTATTCGATTAAAAGGTGATCTTTTTAATTATTTAGTGCGGGTGCGCCTTTGATTGTATTTTGACGTGGACGAGCGGAAACGCACTCGTTCTTTTTTCCGTAACGTTTTTCTTGTCGCTCGTCTCGATGGATCTCGCGGGTATGCGCGCAGGTACAAATATAAAAGAAAGAAACACGCCACAAAATACAATTTGTCATACAAATCTCATTGAATTATATTGTGATTTATCGTATTTCTAAAGTATCGATATTTGATCTGTTAGTTGTTGGAGGGATTTGAAAAAATAAACAGAAAGAGAGAGAGAGAGAGAGAGAGAGAGAGAGAAATGTGAAATAAAATTATATAAGGCACGCGAAGAATGACGATTCAATGTTTTTGCGAATATAACAAATTACATTGTAATTCAATGAGATGTGTGTAACAATATTTAGTAATAATAGAATTATATAATGATGATGAGATGATGAGGAGAGAAAAATAAAAATACCTTGTTTGATTGCTGGACAGTTAAATGAATGTATTAATATCGTGTAATCGTCGTACGAGATATATGTGTAATAAAACATATTTATTGTCGGAACTTATACCCTTTCTTTTCTTCGTGCCATTGCAACAATTTAGAAAATTATATAAGTACGTGTGATTATAAAAAAATATTTAAAACACGTAAAACTTTTGAATATTTATTAAAAGACTATCGCATGGAATAATTTATATAAATGATTTTAAATGATAAGATAATAAATCTCTAAATTTGATATAAATTTATTTACAATATTTTAATTTTCAATTTATAAAAAAAGAATAGGAGACGATGGAGTAGAATAAAACCACGGATTCGTCTTAATTTATTTGTAAATATATTATTAAGTATAACATCTATAATATAATAATAATAATAATATAATAATGAAAAACCATTTACATTAATAGGTATCATTGTAATATTTTAATCCAATAGTAAAACACTCAGTTATGTATAGATTCTCGATAGCTTTCAAGCGTGTGTGGAGATTTTTAGAGTAGTAGTACCATCAGATCGCGCGTGTCACGGTGCAAAACATTTTCGTCGACTTTCGTCTGTATAGTTTCTCCCTCTCTTCCCCTTCGTAGTTACATACAATAGTAATTTCAATAAGACCGATCGCCGCCTCCCCTTAACTTCTCATTTTATTATCCATCCATACGCACGTACATAAGCCGACATTCCTTAATGAAAGGTGTGTATCAGGCGACTTTACACCGTGAGAGATTATTCTTAATCTATCGTCGTTATTGCGGGTATATCGAGATGCCTTAAGTTGTGTACAGTAACGCTGGCCTCCGATCGAAACTCGAAGAGCGCCAAATCACCGAGCCGTACGCTATCGATAAGGATAACACGTATCGCGAATCGTAACGGAAAGAGGAAGCTTCGAGACACATCCGGATTCGTTCGCGCGAATAAAAGTGCCTAGTATCGCGTAATCGACTTCGAACTTGTTCGAGACTGGAAGGCCGCAAAAGGAGACATTCTTCGTTCCTCCTCGATTCCGCAAATCAATTCGCATGCTGAAATATCAATAAGCGGCGCCCCGTCCTTCTTTTTTTCTTCTCTTACGAAAAATAATTAAAATTACCAAGTAACTCTCTCGCTAAGACTAGAGACGGTAATAGTCGTTGTGTCGTGTTCTCTACAGGTAATAACGTGTGCGCGTGTGCAATTACATTGCAGGAGGGCAGGAATTGAATCCTCCCGCGCATTTCGCATCCTAAATATTCGGATTTAATAAATTTGTTTAACCGCTCAGTAAACGTCACTTATTGTTACATTCTTCCTCATGCGTCAGTAGGAATAATATCGAATTTTTTTTTGGCAATCTTGTTAAACATATTGCATGTTCTGCCTGTGTGTATGTGTACTCATTTTTTTTTTTTTTTTAAGAAAAATCGCACACATAAATTCGAAACGAGCGATGAAATGAAGAAAAGGTGGCAGTTTTCTCTCGCGATTTGACACATTTGATTCGAAAGTTTAAAAAAGGACGATGCAAAGTCGAATATCATTATTACAGGATGACAGAGGCAACTTAATAGCGAACACGAGTGCAATTACACGTACTATACAAGGTAATCACAAGAACAAAGAGACTGTTCCTGTCGACGTATCGATTCCAAAACTTTACAACAATAAAAACATAGTATATATATTTTTTTTTTTCACAATATAATTTATCTTTAAATATTTTTCTGTATATTTGTATATATAACTATGTAACCTTCGATATAAATACCCTGAAATCTACACTCTCGCGATCTATCATAAAATTGAATTCACCTCCAGCTTGTTCTCTTTTTTTTTTCTTCCTTCTTTTTTACATTATGAGTATCTCTCTTCGTATCGAGACGCGAGATCTACACTCGATCGTATTTGTCACTATTCGAATCCTTTAAGTCTACTATGTACAAGTAATTTCCCGTAGCTTTCAATCCTAAGATGCAACCTGAATGATGGTCCGCAAGATGGTCCGTATATTTCTGTATTTTGCCGATACAATACCAGGTAGCTAGTTTCGTAGAACGCTACATATTACGGGACATTAACTGACAGGGCGCGAAGCGTAAATGTACGTATCTCGAGGATCACGGTTGCGTCTGAGGAAAGACAATAGCTGTACTCTTTACGGCAGTTAGAACAGCCGGCGCTCTGAAATCTATCGATAACGTTCTCGGAGAAACTTCGCACGCAGTTTACCATCCCCGATTACAGAGGATGCAATCTCGTCAATATATATTAAGGGAGACATAATATACATTATATAAATCCTTTACTGTAAAAAAAAAATTAATTTCTGTCGCATACGTGGCATATTCTCAAGGATCAAGCATAGTGAGAAGCAATCGTTTGAAAAACTGCCTTTTTGATCGTCAACTATATCCTTATCTCTCTCTCTCTCTCTCTCTCATTGTTTCCCTACAGCTTGTTCATTTTATCTAATAGTGTACAATTTATAGCCAACATTGAATTGTCGCGTAGTATATTTATAATATTTATATTTATATATTTATTTGCGTATATATCTACCTGTCCCCACAAGTATGTATATATATAATCGATTAACATACGCAGTCGAATACCGTTCCCGCCCTCCGTTTTGCGATCAGAGAGCCCGTAAGTAAAATATTTCGAATAAAAAATATGTATATTTTGTCGACACATTGATTTCTGTTGGAGAATCGTATCAAACGATCGCACTGTCGCCGTCTTATAATTCTCTGTCTTCTTTTTATACAGTATAATTCTTAATGTTTTAATATATATTTAAAATCAAAATTTTTATAATCAATACTTAATTAGCTCGATTAATCAATTTTTTGAAAAATCTCTATATAATGTACGAAATATTAATTCTGAAAAATCACAGAAAATTTAGAATCTATTTTGCTAATTTCAGACTCTTTCAGAATACGTCAAACTATCTTCAAAAATCATATAAAATTATAAATCTGAATTTCTAAAAAGAAACTTGAAAATTATTTATCGCAACTTAATCTACTGTCTCTTTTTTCTCTCGATAACGATATGTTATATTGCAATGATTTTCTGTCGCATGATTTAATAACTAAACCGAATAATATATTAGTTCTAAATTGCACCTTTTTATGTGTTATATCTTTTCAATATTTTAATTAGTATTTTATCAAACAACAAATTCTTTTTTGCGGAAAAATTCCGATTGAATTAAATTATTCAAACATTAACCAAAAACATTTATTAAAGCTGCTTTTTAATTTTGCGATTGAACTTCATTAATCATGCACACACATTAAAATTATCGTTTACACATTTTATATTTTTACATCAAAGAAAGTTTGGTTGATTGATTGATTTAATATTTCATATATTTATCTCAGAAATTATTACCAACCGAAATCCTTCCGTTGGTACGTTTTCGTTTTACGATTATTCGCAATAGGATTCGCAATAGGAATCGCAATAGGAATCGAACGATCGAGATTCCTCGATTTCACTTTACAGAAACTTTCGATGGCGCACAGCCGGTCTCGATCTCACATTTATCGCACGAGGATTAAAGTTCAATAGCGGATCAATGTAACATTTTTACAGACAGCTTACAGGCTAAACGCTCCTCTGATATAACTATCTCTTCCGCGAGGTGTACAAAAGAAAATGAGAGATTCGTTATAGGAGCAAGGAGTCCGTTTTCTTCATCCATTATTCTGTCTTATCGTACTAACAGTGATAGTAATAATAATTACAGTAATAATCGTTCGTACGGCTTTTTCCCTTCTTCTTTCTTCTTTTTACATCCTCTGCTTCAGAGGCAAAGAGAGATTCGTGCCACTAATAGCTTTCAATAGAGATGCGTATATAATTACAAGTTGGACGTGGCAATTTTTTTTTTATTCTTCCCTAAATAAATACATGTTTCGTTCGCGCTTAAAAGCGTCGAATGTGTCCTGCGAATGTGGCAGCGGCTGTGGAGCTACTTCTAAATAAGTGGTTATAGGTCTATCATGTCCTTTCTCTCGCGCTCTCTCGCTCGCTTTTATTTCCTCTCAATCTATGAGCAACACTCGTATCGTATAATATTGGCCCCAGCACCCTTATTATTCTCTTTTATTATTATATCATCTCACGCGACGACTAATACAAGCGCAAGAAAATTGCCTTATATATTCGAATAAAATTAGATAGTAAATAGTTTACACGAAAATAATTTTTCTTTTCGAGAAAAGCTTGTGTATATATCTAAAAAAAAAAAAAAATAAAATCGAATAAAAGAGTTTTTACAATATATTTGGCTCTCATAAAACAAGATTAGACGATGACATCTCATAATGAGATATCATTCTTGAAAGATGAAAGCATGAAATCTCGGGCCCGAGTGCATTGTCCATTATTTCTGGTCTCGCGACCTCGAAGGCAGCGTTTTTCGCGAAACTCAATATTTGCATCATTAAGTCGTCGTTTCTCGCATCTTCAAAGGCAAACGTATTCCGTTATATGTATAGTAAACGCAAATCCCACGCCGATTCTATCTATGAAAACAGCCACCACGCAACACGCTCTCGCTTTGCGCTCTTGCCAGGAGAAAACGTAACAAGAGTATTCTGTTACACGAAAACGCAATAAACGAGCGAGAATGAATTTCGGCATATTTAACGTGCTGTAGCAATCACGGTATTCGAGCGTGGTAATGACAAGAGCTAATTTCCGTAATTGCAGTTATTAACAGGAGTGGAACGAGAGGGAGGGAATATATATTTTCTGTAGCCGTTGCATAAAATCACATTCTCTGCCAGTAAATTCCTATTTAATTACAATTTATGAATAGGTATCGTTATATCACAATAATGCGAAGTTTATTAAATGATTATGTTACCATTTCGTAATATTCTTATTTTCGTAATACGATAACAAATTTTCTCTCATAATGATGCTTTTCTCCAATAATATCATCATCATCATCATCTCTCGATCGATCTCTCGTAGCGGTAAGGAGAACGTGCACAGGGAGATCGTATTTCGTGGATGCATCTCGATTTTTTTTTATGTACATACATTCGTAAAGCCTCGCTTCCGGACTCGGCACTGCCACATTCGCGGGCCTGGCACATGCATCTATATATTATGTATATATATATATATACCTTACCCGTTTCCGACTTGTCTCTTTTTTTATTTCTCTTAATCACTTCACTCGCCTCACACGCCGCGCTCGCTTATATCCTAAGATTGATTATTTAGTTTTACCTCTGTCTCACCGCATCTCCCAGAACGTTATGTATATAATCATCACGAAAACGCAAGATCGCAATAAAAGTCTCTTTCAACTATATTGCCACGGATGTGTGGCGCGTCTTGGCTCAGTGGCATCACCTCGCGATGTATCTGGCGAGGAACGCGCCGAAGAGGACGATGTAGAGAAGAGACGCTGGCATCCGAAGCGCCCACGTGGTCGCCGACGAGATGTCGCCGCATTGAGCTGAAAAATATGTAATTAATTTTTTTTTTTCATGAAATATATATGAACAAAAAAAGGCATAGAAGAGATAGAAGTTTGAGTTGAATGAAAAAAATTATTTTGTCGAGTTTAAAATAAGAATTTTGTTAGAGAAATTTTTTTCAATTAGCAAGACTTTCCTTAGTGGATGTGGCCAAAGTTGGCAGTTTATATACATATAGTGTCGTTTAAAATAAGAAGAAATTATAATTAGAAAAACGTGGAAGAATAAAAGAAGAATTTCGCAAACTCTCGCACGTGGAGACGCGTGTTGCATTCAGAATTAACAATGCTCACCGTACGACGTGAGGTTGACCTGCCACGAGACTGGATGGCGATGAGAGGCCCTCGGACAGGAAGCGAGATGGCCCGTCACCGAGAGTTCACGACTTCCTGTTGTCGCGGCGGACGCGCTGTAAACGAGGCAGTAACGTCCGACGTCGGTGCTGGCCACCAAGTAAGCGGTGTCGTTCTCGATCCAAGTTCCGTGGCATAAGTACTCTGGAAACGAAACGTCGACATCGGCCGTGAGCGGAGCGAGAAATGTTCGGAAGAAAAAAAAAAAAAAAGAAAAATGCTCGCAAGTTATTTTCCGCGCGATAGAAGCCGAGCTAAGAAGGGCGTCGCCGCAAAGTCGCATTAAACTCCTTGATTTTTTTCGAAGTGGCGAAGAGGTAGAGTGAGATTACGAGGCACGGTAATAACTTTGCACTACGGTACAAAAGTTTTTTTTTTTTCTTTTAAAGACGATTTCAAGGAGACGACAATAACATGCTAAATTATGCGGATGCGAATCTGACAGGGCGGCTGAAAAAGGTCATAAAAGTCATTAATGAGATTTGAACCATTCTTTGCTACTGTCAAGTTTGTTCCTCGAGAAAAATATATATTTTACGATATATTTAGAATATAACGAAGAAAAAGAAAGAAAACATAGTTGTGTGTGTTGTATCTAGAAGTTTATTAAATAACATTAAAAAAAAATTGTACTAAATAATTATACATGAAAAAGTGTATAAAGTACCTTGTTTTATGTTGAATCAAGTACTCTCTCGTCCGACTTTCTCGATGTTATCACACAACTTTGAAGTTGCAAAAATGAATTGTTTCATCAGATGCTGTGAATTTATCGCTCATAACGTTTTTACAACAGTTTCGTTTCGCCGGTGGACGAGATAACCATAATCCTTCAACCATTCAATTAACGTGTCCGATAAAAAGCGGGAAAAATGCGATTCGATCGTTTCGAAAGCTACTTTTATGTCATCATTTCAGGCACTTGCTCCCGCGCGCCTTCCGTAACAATGCGCGGCGAGAACGGAAGAGGAATAAACGAGAGTTATAAATCCCGCCGACACATCGATATCAGGCGTGACGTTTCGAGCGACGATACCCGATCGTACTTGCAAGATAGTAAGATGAGAATTTACTGCGGTCGCTCGACAGCTCGTGACTTCGTGTAAAAGAGGAAACGCGAGACCGCGCGTCGTGTTCAACGATGGGTGATGGCACCCATCAACGGTAAAAAAAAAAAAAATAATAAAAAATAAAAAAAGAACGCGATAAGCGACGTTGACGTATCAGAATAAATATAGAATTTTCTACCTGTTGTTTTGCAAAGGTACGACGGCTCGAAAAGAATTCGATTGCGTCCACCGCATCGCGTATCTATTTGAGAAAATAGAGAACGAGCTCGACAGGAGTTAAAATAGCTTTAAAAAATGAAGCTCTAAATTCATCGATAGTTGAGATAATTGAAACACGTGTTCCCTAGATTTTTAAGGCGCGATTAACGATTACAGTCGCGACGTTCGTGAGCTCGCGAGACGAACCAACCGAAGACTATTTATATGAAGTATTAATGGTTGTTTTGTCCTCTTATCGTCGGTATCCGTGTCTCGAAATACAATCCCCCGTGTCGATGAGTCGCGAGTGTCTGTAAATCCTCGGTTGTGTCAACATGTTTCGGTACAAATCGTGCCGCTAAAATAATTCTCGGCTGACAAAATTCCGCTCCCCACCGCGTACAGGATTCTGTAACGTATCAACATATTTCTCTCGCGGATTACAGAGATACACCATTGGCTTCGCACGCGTGTTACGCATTCGCATCGTTTATATTCGCACAGAGGATGGGGACTGAATACAAACCGCGTTCTATATCTTTCCAGAAATCCAGTTTAATCCGGAAATCATCCGGAATTATTTTGAAATTACTCGGTTATCACTAGTGTAGCTCTGTTATCGAGATAAACACATATACAGTTTACAGAGTGACGTTGATATTTATAGAGAGATTAAAATAGAACACAATCAAACACAATAGAATACCTTGATTGATTGTTTATGAATATGCAAATGAATATCCCATCAGAATTAATGGATTCCTATAATAATAATTCTTGCAGCGTATAATTTATTATTAATCAAGTTATTTTCTATATATATATATATATATATATATATATATATATAAACTGTAGAGAGAGAGAGAGAGAGAGAAAGATATGAGAATCTCATAAAAATCGCAAGTCCAAGTGACTGAGTGAATCACGTGGTAATTCAGTGGACGATGTGTCAATTTTTATGTATAGAGTCAAACGAAGCGCACAAAGTTAGCGCACACGTAAGTAAGCGCTCTATACTCTCCGGCAACCGTGACACTCGCTGCCTTTCCGCAAACTAACTATCACCACTTGTGATAACTTTGCGCGAACTAGGATATAGTACGGGACGAGAAGGAGGTGCGGGTAATCTGATAAGATGTTCCGGGCGGACGTGCTCCAGCCCGTGTTGTGTCGAGTCTCCTATCTATCTCTCTCTCTCTCTCTCTCTCTCTCTCTCTCTCTCTCTCCCTCCCTCTCTCTAGCTCTTTCTCTTGAACATCTTAGCCGCTGAACATTCTGCTGAACCACGGGAGCTTCTACAAATACGCTATCGAAAACAACGGACGGCGTCCATGAAGTCTTTCGAACCATCATATATTAAGACAGCGTTCCCGGAAGCTCGTTTATCGGAAGTTTTTTGATAAAGATTCATTATTGAGTTCTTGGTGTGAGGATGATAAGAAAAAGTTAACGAAAATTCAAAGATGACGATGACGATGAGGATAACGACTATGTCTGTTAACCGTCCTGACCTACGTCACATATCGAGAATCCGAGTCCGTCCAAGTTTGCAAATGTTTTAGAAACTCGTCACAGATGAAACTCTCCCCGTCACTTATCTCTCCGATTAACTTCCTTCGGTCGCTTCTTAAGTGAAAGGATCGAGAAATCTTCGTAGCGCATAAAATGCAAAATAAAAAAATTTGCCGTACGAAATAAATTTATTTATTACGGCGAGATATTTATAATATTTAAATATTTAAATTCATGAAAATTTTAAATAAACTAGAGAGTGCTAAGATAAGGGAGAATGCTTTTCAGCTACTGTTCAAGTAATAAAATTCCTATCCCACGTTTAGAATAAAGAATAAGATTTTTTTAAAAGATTTTCCTCACATGTCCTTTAAAATATGCACACGTGATGAAAACATGAATAATAAGACTCATTTAATTATAAAAGAGTGCAAGGCATATAATATAATTTAAAAAATATTACAAAAATATAAATACAGTGCGCTTTTTTCGGAAAAATAGCAATATGACAGATGGTGAGAACAAATAATTCTTACCGGATAACGCCTCGTCGCTGCAAGACGTAGCAAACTCCATGCGATCGGGTGTCCTGCAACCGATGTCCAATCTACGGACACTGCCGTGATGACATTGATTCGGGAACGGCGTGGATGGCACCCTCACGTCGTGCATCTCTGCTGCGTTGGCAACGTTCTGCTCGCCATCGGCGGCCAATAAGTTCTCGACGTTGTCGGCGTGCGGTGGCCGAAACAACGACACGATCTCGTAACGGCCGAGATTAGGGCATTGTCGGGTTATCGGATCGGATGCTAAAAGAGAGGTGAAGACTATTTATTTACGTCACATTCTTTGTTTTTTAATCGAATGGAGGTCAAAAAAGAGATAGAAAAAAAAAAAAAAATGCGCGTTCGCATATCGTTGGAATAAAGATGTAAAAATGAATTATCCTTAAATTTCCTCCCACGTGCGTGGTGGAACGGCCATTAATTTTTATACGATCCGCCGACAAGCGGGGGGCAAGCGACAAAAGAGCTCATGCTTACATTGCAGTGTAACTTTTAGCCGAGCAATTTGATACGCGATCGACACGCAGTCGACGTGTTTTGCACGCTAAGGTAAATGCGTTTTACTTTGTTCCTGTAGGAAATTAGCGCAACACGATCCGCATCGATGTGAGAGCCTCGCTGTTCATTGTGTTCAACGGCAAGTTCTCTCTCACGAAACGCGGGAAGGATGTGGGATCCATTCAAGAAGTTCGACGTGAAAGAATCTTGCTTTTATATTTGCCTCTTTATCGCGGTTTTATACTTGCTACTTCAGCTACGCGGTCGGGACTAAAAGCCTCGAAGACGAACTACCTGCTTACTTTACACCAGTGTTTCCCAACTAACGATATAAATTTTCAAATTGACAGCAAAACAAGAGAAGTTTCTAAAATGTTTACTAGTAATATTATTTAAAATTTAAATTTATTCTCGAGTAATTAAATGACGACTTAATATGATATTAATCCATATACAAGATTCATATTACAAGAGAAATCCATTTGGATTTTTAATTTTTCATTCTGATCCAAATATATTTGTCGCTAAAATTAAGAAGACCAGTTGAGATCAAGAAATCAATAAAGAGACAAGTTTCATTTTTTTCTTTTAAATTCTAAACGAGCACTGAAATGGTTGGGAAACGCTGTCTTACACGATGCAGTTCTCAGCCGAGCGATTTCTGATGATAACGCAATAGCACCCACGTGTATCCGCAATGGGAGAGAGAGAGACTGCCGCGACACACAAAAGGAAAAGACGAGAGTGCGAATGGCGGCGCGATAAATTCCGTACTGGAGGAATTTACACCGCACTTCGTCAACGTTACCGGAATCGGCTGGGGAGAAACTGAAAGACGAGCCGACAGCGTCAGGAGAGGGACTTTATGACGGATCCGGCATATGATCCTTTATGCGATCGTAAAGTCGCGCCTAGCGCGAATTGATTGTTAAACTCTGTCATTTGCAAACTTTTCCCACGCGTCTTCGTCCGTTTTTTTTTTTTTTTATAGATTTTTTCACATTGCGCGATATATATTTTCTTTCAAATAAATTTAAGTAGAATTTATTCAAAACGATAATGTCGAGACTTCAATAATTTCTGACTTAGAAAATTTCGTGAAACAAACTTCGGGATAAAAATAGATAATGAAATCTCGCCTCCCCTCGTTCAAGCTTAAATAGACTCTCCTTTGAAAGAATCTCGAAAGTTGAGGATTAGTTGTAAAGGGGTATTTAAAGTCGAACGCGCGCGCAGGAAGGTTACTGGAACTTTCATCAAACTTTCGTGCAGGAAAAATCGACTTCAAATTGATCGAGGAATCTGCGAATGGAGCAGAGCGCGGAAAACCCAAGAATCTTTATACATATTACTGTACACGCGAAATAAACGCGAGTAGGTGTATCAAAATTCAAAAAGACTTTATGAGATCGAAACAAACAACGAACTCAAGCATTTCAGTTATACGAAAGAGCGCGTTTATAGCTCGACTTATGATCAATGTCTTGGCTTATGGAGCTAAACAAGACATTTCTATTTCATTAAATAAATCACGTTTTATTTGAAACTTCGAGTATTGACCGAGTCATATGAGAAAAATTTGCGAAAGCTACATCCTGTTTGCAATTTAGCAAATATTAAAAAAAGTGATACGTCGCTATATAATAAATATATACAATTATTTAACGTCAAAAGATGTTTGCCAAGTGGTGTATCCGACACCCGCTCCGTTTCACGCGTGAATCTCCTTTCGACCAGCTTTATCTTCTGTCAAAGTAATTCGATAAGATCGAGACAAACCAGGGGACGCAGGCAATGAATCGGAAACAAAAACGGAGGGTTCAAGGAGTTGACACGAAAGTGGCGGGAGGCCGGAAATCACCTTCGAGCAAATCGTTCGTTTCTGATTCCGTTTTCCGGAAACCGTGGCCGAATTTCCAGCGTACAATCTTTTTAATATCGTTAAAAAAAAAAAAAGAAAAAAATGAGAATATTATTTTATGATTATGATAACGAATTTCGAGTCATAAAAAAATTTTATCTCTTCAGAGAGAACGTATTATTTCCGGAACGGAAGCGATATTGGATGAATGGCAAATTAAGAAGCCGCGAATATTAATCGAACGGTAATACAATTAGCTGGCTCTCTCTAATAGACAGAGAAAGAGAAGGAGAGAAAGAAAGAGAGAGAGAATCGCTCTTTGACAACTTGCAAAAGAAACTGCAACTTCATTTATGAGCCGCTTTCATTGGAATATCGGCAAATTAATTTACCCGATTAATTACGCTTATAATACCGACAAAGCAAAAATGCTGGGACGTATTAACGGGACGGTCGTATTTAACTGCGTTAATTAAAACCCCCATAGTAACAAATATACGTATATACATATAACACGATCTGTCAACAGAACACTGTTAAGCGTAATCAGATTTGCGTATATTTACATTCGCTCGAGTCTCGGAAAGTTGCCACCCCGCATTAAAGCCCAATTAGTTACTTGACTATTGCGACGTGATATTGCGACGACAATGCGTAATTCGATTAGAAGGTCAGAATTTACTTACTGATGAACGTCGTGTACGGCATCGTGCGCGAATTGAATGTACTCGTATTGCATATATCGTCGGATTGCTGGCGCCATTCCGACAGTTGCATCTCTATTACGTGCTCGTCTCTCCTGTGGAACATGACGCACACGTATCCGTTTTTGCTGAAAAGGAACACGCAAAACACGTTAGATATACTCGAAATGAATGTCGCGATGAGAACGACATCGCGCAACTTAAATTTACAAAGTTGAAAAGTTATTCAAACTTTCATCTACTACTACCAAAGTAAATCATCACCTAATGTCAAGACTATTTCGAGCAAACTCGCGAGGGTTCGTTACGGAAGAAAGAGAGATAGTTCGCAAAGGGGGGAAAATATATCTTATTGTAAATAACGCCGTCCCTTTAGACTGTAAAAATGAAATCACCCACAAACAAATAAACATTTGGATAAAGGATTAAGCGCATCAGATACGCCGGTCCAGGTGGACTGATCTCGAGAAAATGGAAGGCCCTTTCTGTTCAGGACGGTAAGGGAGAGAAACCTAAATCTTCTCCCCTAGGATAAGGCACGGGATTAAGATGTTATTTTATCAAGACGTTTCTTAACAGCCGAACATTAAGTTTAACGCAATTCTTTTACGATGGCCGTCCGTTTTTACGGCGAAATCTGAAAACTCGGCTATTTCCGTATATACTCATAGTATACTGCGTCATATAGATAAACGTGATACAGACGCGTCACATATAAGTTCATATCTATATATACTTTGACGAGATATATGTTTACATTGTAGCCCCCGTGGAGCATTGCCGTCGTAAGCCGTCGTTGCGCGAACCGGAAACGACAGTCTCGACATATATTTGTCTTACGAGCTTCCCGTCCGTGTGAAGAGGGATATAAAGTTTATATTACTTTTCGATAGCTCGCCTCGCGCGAAACTAGTTCCCGCGATCGCGCCCGGCAATTCCACGATCCAGCATTATGGGCCAATTTTTTGCAAGATTCAATTTAATTGCGCTGCTTCCGGCATCGAACAGGCAAAGGAAAAACAACATGGAAGATATAAATAAATCGCGAAAGAAAAAGTGTGTTGTCTCTCCTTAATATTTTAAACAATAAAAAGAAATATTATATTATTCTAGAATTTTATTGTATAAATATCAATCTGAGCGAGCTATTCGCGATATATTTATAAAAATTTAAGTAAATTTGTAGCTTCGTAACAGGAGGCTTTTGGTGATTGAGAGTTAAGATTTTTACGAACCATAACCCTCGGCTAATGCGTGTCGTAAATATACAGACGTATAACCGTATAAATTTTAACCGCGAGGTTTTATTTTCGATGCCATTCAACTGTCACGTTAACGATTTTTGCGCTCATTAAAATCGTTCTAAATACGTCCGTGCAAATATATGTGAGACGTATAAATCTATTCTTGAAAAATTTACGTAGTCCATTTTTCAAGATAGAGACATTGCTTAGCGGCAATTTGCAGTAACATCGTTGCAACAAGAACCAGGTCAGAGTGTGATAAAAGTTTCAACTCGCTATTTCAGAGCCGATGTGGAAAGATAGGCAAATTGTACAAGGGTTGAAAGATAAAAAATACGATCCTCCTCAAATATTCAAATGCACATTCAGACTCCGTCGCGCTACGTAATTTTTTTTTCCAGCAGAAAGTACGAAAGCTCGCGACGCCGAAATTTCATTATTCGCCGCGGATCATGATTTGCAGGGCGAGTATTTTTTTTTTTCGGAAAATATCGCGCAACCGAGCTGTGTGCACATTCGGGCGTATAAAAGCATTGTAATAAAACGTGACGAACGTCAAGGGAGATTTCGTGGAAACCGACACTCGTCTGCGATATGATTGATTGATGTCAGTTTTCTGGGCAAATCATGATACGCTATGATCCGCCAACCGTAAGGCTACTCTCGCCGATATCTGTACCGTGTGTCTGTATGTGTAAAAACATTTGTACCAGAAGACACTACGTTACACAATCCATAGCGTGACTTGCGAGAACGAAGAACATCGCAAATAGAAGAAATTAGTAATAAAGAAATTGGAGTAAAAAAAAGATAAAATAATCAAAAGAAAGAATAAATATAGAAATAAGAAAAAAAGAAAGTAAAAAAAAAAATTAGAAATAATTTAAACTTTAATTGGTAGAAAAAAATTCTTTTTCTTGAAATCACTTATTTCATCAAAAAAGGTAAAGTATTATCACAAATTATTTACGCAGGACAAGATTGATGAAAGTATTACAACGTCTTGATCAAATATCGAAAGTTATTGATACTCAATCATTGTGAATTTGTGAAAATAAGTAAAACATTGTTGACCTGACTGATAATAATCGATGCCGAGAAACTCGAGATGTAGTTATCGGATATCTGGAAATGTTTGTCACAATAGATGCAAAAATAATGTTAACACATTTATCGGGTTGCAATTCTATCATTGCTGTCATTTAAAATATTACGGGTAGAATAAAATTTCACGAATTAAATGACTCGGAGAATGTAAGATTAAACGGCTATTACATATTATAAACTCTTCGAAGAGCGGTGAGATAATATTATGCGGGCGTCGTTCTTTATAAATAAAAAATACATAATAGCGAAAGTTTCAAAACTGCATTTCCGGGGAATTTCCTTGAAAAGCGTCTGTGCATACGATAACGTGCAATATGCATCAGGGTCTTGACCTTTGGTGCAAAGTCTTGAAAGAAAACTTGACAAAAATCAAAGGATCCCCATCACACACACACACACACACTACGCTATCACTCAAGACAAAAATAAAATTTTTATTTCACGAAGGCTTTAACGCAACTGTCAAATTTTTAAGTACGAAAATTGCGTATAATTTATGCCTGTGTTAATTATAAAATCACGCAGTAGCTTCGATAAAGTACAGGGTGTGTCGATAATCATAGTATTGTTCAGGTTTGGTATCGAGCTTGGTTTAACAAAAATTTAGTTTAATATACGCGGTACACAAGACATCCCGTTTCCGGAAATTCTCGACAGAGAGGCGTACGCAAAACCGATACGATAATGTATCGGAGGCGGCGGCGCGATAACGTAAAGAGCGCGGCGCAACTTAATTAATTAAGTTGTGCGGCGGCCGTTTACATTCGGTTTCTGGCCTGCATCCGGGAACGCCCGACCGCCGTTATCGTTCCCCAGCGTGCAGTGGTGTCTTCTTATGAGAGCGTGTGCATCCTCCACCTCTCTTCCGCCCGCACTTGCATCTCTCTTTATCACCCTTGCGGTGCAACGACCGAATTCCCCATTTTCTTTCCCAAACATTCTTTCGCATTTCATATTATAACGTTGATATCTTAATTAAAACTTGCACTAATTTAGTGATAGATAAATAAATAGATATTCAAGAATCATCTAAGGAAATTAGTATTGTATGTATTCTTATTCGTACTGTATCGCTAATTATGTATGCAAATTTTTTACCCATGATTGAATACGAATATTCAAATATGTAATAAAAAAAAACTATTATTTAAAAAAAATATATATATATTATTAATTCAATGTAATACACTTATTTTTTCAAATCTGAATACAAACTCTATTCTCTTCTATACATACATAATTATACTTTCCCCGCGCTGTCGATTAAAAATACATCGCCGCTGAATCGAAATATCCCTTTGACATATGACCTATTGCAACATCGATGACGATATATTGCGGGCAGATGACGTTGATCTAAACCTTTTCCGTGCTCGACGTGTCAATGGCCGTGCGCGGATGGCCATTAACTCACCGCCTTCTTTCGCCACAGTATCCCAAATCGAGCAGGACATTTTTCATACTCGACTTTCAATCTAATTCATATTTGCTCGTTAGATCATTCACACACACATACACACACACTCGGGCGACACGTTCAGACCAATTTCACTTTTTCCGGCGAAAAGAAGCTTCCCCTTCTCGCGATTCCGTGAATCTTCTGAATTTAGGTCGTCCTCGTCAGCGGCGTTTCAAGAATCGAAAACGATATCTTAGAGTCTCAATTCCGCGAGTAGAGATATACCTTCGATCACACCGCATAGGAACTATGAACAGCGAGTAAGCGAAAGTACGGACCGTTACGCTTCTTCTCCTCTTTCCTTTCTCATCATTTTCTCTTTCCTTTCCTTCTGTTTTTTTTTTCTTCTCGATTTTATTCAGTCCGCTGAATATCATTGTGATGAAAGAGCGCACCGCGGCGCTCTCTCGGATATGCGGAGAGCGATATCGCGTGTCTGCCGTGAAACTCACAGTATCGAAAATTCAAGGAAATGTAGCTGCCATCGCGAACGTTATTCTTTTACGAAGCTAATCATCTCTCTCTCTCTCTCTGCGCGTTGAAAGGGAGGACGAGGAAGAAAAGAAGGTGAGATCTTGGGTTTCGGCGAAATTAAACTAGCTTTGTAGAAACATTTTTCCTCGTTTTCCTTTATATCCTAACACGAGATTCGTGCGTGCACTGAAACGAGCTTATAAATAGCTCACTTAACAAAAATATAACGTTAGCCAAATACGAATAAGAGAAGATGACTAAATATGTATTCAAACATGGTTTCAACACAGTGCTGTTTCAACAAACGACTACTCGAATAATACAGTTTTTTTTTTTTCCGTTCGCGTTGAGGACGGTAAAATGCAAGTGGCAGTAATGTATTCCGGCGAAGAAGTATCTGCTTGATGTCATTTACAGATGAAAATGCTACATGTAACGCGAGTATTGACGAAGTTTGTCATCCGTGACAAAACACAGTCATATATCTATTCATTAGAAAATGCAGGAACCGATAAAAGCGCGAGAAATGAAGGCATTATATATTTTTCTGTTCAAACTATTTCACAATTTCTGTATTACTCTCGATTCAACGTCATATGCATTATAGTAACACGTTTGCATATATTTCTATCAAAATATTTCGCGTTAATTAAATAAAAATGTGATAATTGCAAATTTAAAAGAAAAATTTTTTTATTTTAATTTAATTATTATATATATTTATATGTTAGTATAAATTTTGAATAATCCTGCACACACTTGCCAAAATTACGAGTTGTCTTGCAATGAAATCAGTTATATGTTCCATGATAGGATATCGCAAATTTGTATGCCGCTGGTGTTTGCGATGAACGATCTGGTTAGCTGTAAATTAAGATTGGCGCTTGTGCTGGATTTGGCTATTTGCAGATAGACGTGACCCACTTGCCGGATAACGCCAGACACAGACTAATTTTAACGCTGCGGAAATAATTCCTGATTTGCAGCGCGGAATATTTGGGACAGAGAGATACACTCGCTGCTTCCAGCCGAGATCACCGCGAAAATTATTTTATTTATACGCGATCCTTTTATCCCGTCTGTCTCAGCGTATTATCTGACGTATTCAACGACGTAACAGTCGTGATTTTTAAACGAAATAATTCTTATAGTAGCACGTGTTACTGCCTCGAGCGTTTTCTCTCAGTTTGTTTGCGGTCGCTATTCCTTCGAATGGTCCTTGTTTGCTACTCCTATGCCATTCCCCCCGCGTTGGCCCAAAGATTTATTTTACTACTTACAATTAGTTTCAGGCGCTACGTATATACCCAGGGATGCAGTGCGACGTGTGCGCGAAGAATGCCCTGCAGTTTGTCGTGATTTAACAACTCGACTGCATTTTAGATTAACCACGCTAGAAGAACTGTCTTAAAAATATATAATTGTATATTAGCCTAATGTATATAATTATGTTTTAAATCAAGAACAAGCATTAAAATTCGTAAGATGTATAAAAGAGAGAAACCATTCTAAGAATATCTAAATTTTTTAAAATATTCTTTGAACATATTTTTACATTGTATAATCTTTTTGGAACTTTACACAAAATTAAAACTTATGCAAAAAAGAATTAATAATTATTGATACATGTATACGTACATAAAGTATCTAAAAACTATTGGATATCCGATCGAACTTTCGATCGCAGATGTTGGGACGTTGAAACAAGAAAAATAACGCTTTTAAAGTCCAAAGGCCAATAGTTTTTGAATTACAGCCGATTGAAAATTAGAGGCGAAGCAGCAAACTTTGAAAGTGTAAACAGAAAAAAATCTAGTTCTTTAGCGCAAATTTCAAGAGAACTTTATTTCAAGCGTGATTCGATTTAAGACTTGATTATTGAGATGTACGGGGTTTCTGACTGCGAATTGTTTGATTAATTTAAAATTGATTTTTCCATAACAAAGTTATTGAGGAATCGATAATTATATGGAACTGGAAATTATTAATGAATCAATCTGACTCTGAGCGGCAAGTAAATAATAAAATTATATTTTTTAATTAAATATGCACGAGCGCATTTTAATTTAGGGCAATTTCAAAAAGATATATATATACATATATATATCTTAATTTAAACATCATATTTACAGTCTCACATTTTTGCTAATATATGATTAAATACCTTAAGATATATTTCTTTAATTATTTTATGACTTTTTAAAAATTAAATAATATGTTAAATTTTCTCGAAGAGATCAAATTGTAATCGATCTTACAGAATAGCTAGAGCAATTTTGCGGTTAAGTATGTCTTTCAGCTTAGTGGATGTGCTATCGGCTACGGCTCGATTGTCGATTTGGCAGCGCGTATACACGATAATTTTCCACCGTCTTGTGCGCCGATTCGAGCACGAAGGCTCCGCACTTCCGGTTGGTAGGACCCCGGTCAACGAGCAATTTTCCGGCCGATTGGTTGGTGAAACGTCGAACTTGCTCCAAGTCGATCTCTATCGACAGCAAGAGACACGCTTGTTTACTTCATGTGCCGGGAGTGGAGACTCTCTACGCGCACCCTTCTTCCTCTTACGTTTGTCGGAGGGATCTCTTGAATGTTATCAATGAATATGAACGATATCATATTGTGTTACAGAAATAATGTCCAAGAAATCTCTTGACTTTTTTATCATGTATTTAAAATTTTCGAATTATATCATATTTTTTTAGATAACTTAATTTAAAATTATATTTAAAATTTATATATTTATATATTTAATAATAATTTATATATTTAATTAATTTAATAAAATTATATTTAAGATTATATATAAAATTTAATCAACCTTTCCAAATATTGAATTACACGTATTAAAATGAAAATAAACGTAGACGCAAAGGGATCCAATTGGTCTCGTTGTTTACTTCCGGTTAAAGGTAGCCTCGATTCTCGTGTACCATAGATATTTCCTTTGCGGTCACATATTAGACATTGTTTACCAATTAGTACGTCTGGTAAATTTTCGACCTGATCGCACGCGGTATCTTGTGTTACCCATTTAATTAGATGCAATTATATACACGATACACTAAACGAATGTCCGTGCGCGCGCACAAGTTATATGAGGGATACGAGATGAAGTTTGATTATTATTTGTCGCGTTCGCGTATAAATTCTAATCAACATATATCGTAGTTATATCAGCGAGAATGTCGAGTAAATTACGGCCTGACCGCACCGCATAACTCAAAGTTAACGTACGAAAGTTAAAACCGCATTCAACCGTGCACAGTATTCTAATAAATACAGAACGTTCCCGCTCGCCCCTTCCTCCCCCCCCTCTCCTTCCTCCCCGCCGTTCCTTTTCCTCCGGAAATGATCGGAATGATTTTCCGCGGTTCGCCGAAACATTCGAAATACGCGCACTCCTCATCCCCCTCCCCCCTCTCTCTCTCTCTCTCCCCCGCCCCCCGTTCGGGGCGAATAGTAAATGAAATATTCCGACGATGTGGTAGTTTATAAATAGCCGAGTATTTCGATCATAAATTGCATTTCTCCATCGAGAATCGTTAGAGAGCGCCAACAATTTGTTCAAAGTAGGCGGATGCAGCGCGCGTATTATTAACGTCTCAGTTACTTTCAAACTATACGACGGAAAAATTTAATTGTCGCCCCGCCCAGAGAAGAAAAATCGATCGGCGAAGGGGAGAATCCGCGGGTGATTTCAATGGAAAAATATATATGACAATTTTGAAATACCCGATACTTGTATATACGCGCTACCAAATACATACACACACGTGATCAATGGAGCGACTCGCTGGAAATGAACAAGGACCCGGCCGCCTGTATCGGACGTACGCGAACAAAAAAATGACACAGAGAAAGGAAAAAAAAGAGAGAGAGAGAGAGACAGGAAAAAAACAAAGCGAAACTGGGATGAGAGGCGGAGTTATATGCGATACCTGCTTATGTGCGGATCATGTTTACCCGGGTTCATATGCACTTGCATAAGCACGATAACGGGAGAAGGGGGATGAAGGTGTGTGTATCCGCTCCCCTTCCCTCCACCCCCGTATGACTCCGTGTCCACTATTTACGGACGCGAGTAATTCATAACTCGTTTTTTCGTTAAGCCTATCTTGCTCGTCCTGTTTGCTCCCTGCTTTTCTCTCTCTCTCTCTCTCTCTCTCTCTCCCTCTCTCTCTCCCTCCCTCTCTCTTTTTTTCCAATCGCGGACAGTATATGCGCGCGGGCCTCATAAAAACGAGCTTTGATCGGGTGCATCGAGCCGGACCGATCATCAACCAGCGGCGAAGTGTCGAACCGAACTGCGACGGCACCGGATATATACGGAGTGGTATATATATGGATGTATCCGTACTCTCTCTAAAAGCTCGTTATTAGATCGCGCGCGAGCGCACGTGATCTTTTCTTTTCCTGTAGAATGTTCGCTTGATAAGCGAAGAGCTCTTAACGGGCTCCCCTTTAGCAGCGGGTAGACATAGACGAAAGAGAGAGAGAGAGAGAGAGAGAGCCTTTTATACCGCCGACAGTAACGTAATGACCGACCGCGCCGCGGAAATCGCGAGATTGTGAGATGAAAAGCAATTTTTTTCCCTCTTCTGTTTTAAGTCACAACTTTGTTAAGCGCATATTTGAAAATGGATTTTGTATATTAATATATTAATATATTAGCAATATTAGCGTCAGTAAATGAATTTCAAAAATATGATAACATAACATTTATAATCATTTTAAATTAATTTTAATTAATCAAATAAAATATTTCACCATATATATATATAAAATTTGCGATTGACTTTATCTTAATAAAGATTTTAATTAGAACATTTTATAGGATCGAGAGAGATTTCGATAAAAAATCTTTAGTTCGAATTTCTCCTCCCCCGAGGAGAAATGCCTTTCGACGTTAAAGAATACTTCTTCCAAGTTACTGACTCTTATATTTTCTGAGATACCACAGCTTACGTGCTTCACAAAGTTCAATATTATACACTTCGCACCATAAAATTCTTTCTACTTGTGTGTTTTTGACGTCTAATCGACTCGCATCTTTCTTATAATACAGTATGTTCTTTATCATTTCCGCGCAAATACCGCGGATCAGAATCGCGCATCTTTTGAGCAAAGTCGATTGTGGTTCCAGTTACCCATTTATTAAAAAAAAAAAAATTTAATATAATGCATAAAATCTCGCTAAAATAAAATTAATGAGATTTTTAGATTTCGCAATTAACTTTCCGTTTGCTAAAAATATTTTACAGTGCGATCAAAACATTTCGAGTTTTAAATTTTCGCCAACATCGCGGGTTATTTCTCGGTCAACGTTCAAGTCGCGTGTGACGAATCGTCGAGAAATAAAGTCGGCAACATCGTGAGAATAAAGATCGAGCGACGCGGAAGCTCGTTCCGAAGAAAAGCTGTCAATCCCAAAGAAGTGAACATAAAAGCGGAGACGCGAGAATGCGCGACAATCGAATGGAAGAGAAAGATGTAGAAAAAGAGCGAATTGGAAACGCGTAAAACGCGTTTATTCACACGCTAAAGCATCGACAAACGATCTCGCGTTCGATCACCGGATGATCTCACGGGGTGAATCGCGTCTACGCTACAGGCATGTCGCGTTTATCAAAGTCATTAATTCGAGAGTCTCGTCAACAGCAGGATGTAACATTCGTTTGACCAAAATTTGGTTTATTCATCATGTCGGAATAATCGATCAGGCAGAGGTCGAAGTCGCGCACGTTCCGACAGCGACAAATGATTAATAGGCCAAAGGGTATTTTGCTCTTCAGAGTCTCTGTGAGTTAAAACACTGATCTTTCGAACGATGTAGATGGGAATGCGAATCAATTAGAAAAGAGAATAAAATTAGAAAAAAAATAAAATTTATCGCACATTGATAGCGTTAAAATTTTGATTTGTCTTCATCAATAAAGGTAAATCATACAATTAAAATCTCTTTTATAAATTATCCAAAAAAAAAAAAAATTGCATAGACATTTATATAAAAAAATAAAAAATCTCAATCTTATTGTTAGAAACAAATATAAATATACTTTATATTATTATTCTATATATTGTGTGAGTTTAGAATAAACTGAAAAAAAGAAGCGCAAAGAACCGACGCAAAGTTTACAGCGAAAAGAATGTATCTATCTCTTCGGAATGCGTTCAACAGCTATATAGATACGGAATTGAGTTATACGGTAATATAAAAGACGTGTTTCCCTCTTTGCGCGCGACAATGTATCGCCAGAAATAGGACGGTAAATTTGACGTGCCCGGCGTGTCTCCGGGCGTGCTTTATAGACGCCGACGTGCCAACGTAACGGAACCGCGGTAAGAAAAGTCGCCGATAATGTACGTAACAATGTCGAAAGTCGAAGCGGGAGATCGTAGAAATAGAATCCCCGGGTCGTTCCGCGCCGTGAAAATCCACCGTCGCGCGCCGGGCGCGGCCAGAAGCGAGACGCGGAAGTTTTATGCAGTACACGAAGGTATCCGGGCACGATATACAACCACGATAAGCAGGTTTTTCCGATAAGGACATCCCGCTCTCCTGTTGCACCGACTTGCAAGAGTAGCGATCGAGAACGCTTTCTTGAAATAGCTTTCGGGGAAGTTGAGCCAGATATAAAAGCAGTCAACATCGTTCCTTTTTGGCGTGATTAAGAGACTTTGAATCCCTCACCTGTTTCATTACCGTGATCTATAATTTATCGCTCGCATTAAATTATGCATTATATTTAGAAATATATGTATATTGGAAGATGCTAAGAATATAATAAAGTTTATATGTTTAATTTAGATATTTTCTAGTCTTCTTCCGCTCAAAACGGTCAATCGATTATTTATATAAAGATATTTTTGCAAAATTAATCGCACGCCATTTTCGAGTTAATAATAACAATTGGTCCCGGCGCGATGATGACCCGACCTGATATCGATCGCGAGCGAGATATAATAAAGCCTCGAATATTTTGACGGCACTAATAATAATGATAGTGTAATAATAATAAGAAGAAAATTAATATTCGACTTTCTATGTCCCTTGTGGAATATTTATGGTAATGAGGAACGGAATATAATTTTGCATAAGTTATGATTAAGAGGATTAAGTGGATCTAGTTTAAATTGTCTAACAGCGTGCGACTCGATTGGGCAATAAATATCGCGAGCTCCATTCGAGACAGGTCGGAACAGAAACGGCAGACGAGCCTCCGTAAGACGCAGCTTTCGAACGCAGGGTGGAATAGACGGAGGGAGGGGGAAAAAAAGATATGAATTTACAATGATTTATCAGAGCTGATATCGCGTCCCCTATCATTATATACACGATTCTCGTGACAGGAAGCCATTTTTCACGACGCTCACAAAGAATACTTGTACAGTTGACATTTTAATCGATTAGTAAATACTTAGTGTCGCGATGGTGGATGAGAGATCTGGTTAAATCGACGAGAAAATAATTAAAAGAGGACGATTAAGAACAGACGTGAAAATTTCATAATCATCATCACAATCAATATTTGATAATCGCAAGTTCCTTGCGTCGGAATTTAATGTAAAAGGATCAAGGCGCTTTGCAAAGTTCACTGTTGTCATAAATTCTTCCCTAATTAAATATTTTTAAATACAACAGATACATATGTATAAGCGTATATATGTATATATGTATGAAATATAAAATCATTATCGGAATGCGCGTTGTATTCGTTGTACTCGTCAAGCTCGTTATTTCTCAAAAAGAGAAAATATGCGAACGTAATAAAAAACATATTGATAATTCGAATCTCTTTCCAATTTAAACTCCCAAACACTGTTCTATTTCCCGTATAATTCCGACCATATGTGTATTCAAAATATTTTTTTTCCATTATATACTATCGCTATTCTTTTACAGAGTAGCGATTCGCGTTGTAGGAACGACTCGTTATAACGCGTGTTCCGGTTTGCGAAAGCTCTTCTCGAGATGCACATAAATCGTTACCGGTACATGTAAACATATAAACACATAACTTGCCCGTGTGCACAGACGAAAGTATATCTGCATGTACGATATATTCTCTCGCTACTTGAAATCGTCCGAACAGATACTTTGTAAAATGGACGTTTTGATTTTATTCTATCGAAATAGATAAAAACGGGAAAATTGAAATAAATAGAGTAGGTATCTATATATAATAGCTAGTTCACTTTTTATTTATTTATACATATAATTTTATTTATAGATTTTATAGTCAATATATAATTCAGTATAGAAAATTTAATTTAATTTTATAGTTAAAAGAAACATTGACATACAAATAAATCATAACTTATTTTATCAAATGTGCTTTATAATTTCAGTCAAGATTAACAGACATTTTGATTTCTTAATTTCTACAATTCTCTTTCGTTTTCGTTGCGATTTCGTTCGTTCATTCGAGTCGGTTTTAAGGAAAGATTCGTGCCCCCGGTTGGTTATCTATGCAATTCCAGGATGGTCGCGATAAGTGCTCTCAGATTTACAGTTTAATGCACGATCGTCTTGCCCCGCGCTCGCGTTTGCTCCTCCACTCGCCTCTAATTACTTCGGGCCGAGGCTTTGGCCTTAATTGAAATACCGGGTCCTTGCTAACGTTCGTCCCCATTCCGTTCGGCCGAGAGAGCTGTCGTGGTGCCAGGCGGTCGGTGTGAAGTATCGGCGCAAAATATTCAATCTTGTAACAGTCAGCGCGATTACCGCTCTCAAGGGTTTCATTCTTCAAACTGGCGTTCTTGCAAATCGCGATCACGCCAAAGTCAGAAAAGCAAAATCCCTGCGAGCACTCTGGTAAATTCTCTTTCACCGTTTTGCTCATTATACTTTCGACATTCGAAGCATTATATGGTTATTCGTCAAGTTATTTGTATATCCATGTTAAGATAATAAAATGATACTTTTAAATTAGTTTATATTATAACCGATATTTTTCTTAAACAATTATTAAAAATTATAATTTTATTTTCTTGCGCAAAAAATACGGATTATCAACACATGTTGTCACATCATGGATATTAATCTTAATATAAAAATCCGACTGATTCGCGATCGTAAGTTTTCGTCGATGACGTAATTTTCCGCGGACGAGCCGCCTTTTCTTACGTTCCTCTTTCCCGCAATCGTCACGAAAATATGAATTCGCGAAATCTGTGCTTGCCTGCCTGGTATAAAAGAATACCCCTGCCTCCTTCGAGCCGCCCCCGTCTTCGCTGCCGCCTCCCTCTTCATCTTCTCGTCGCGGGGAAAACGCGGATTCCGCACGGAGTTTCTCATAAAGTCGCGAGCTGGCGCGTAATCGCGGGTATATTAAAGCAGCGAGGGAAGAGCAGCGTGGGGAAGATTTCGCGAAATAAGGAGAATTCCGCCGGTGAACACTTACATACCGTATAAATACGGTGTAGCTAGGCGTCAAACGAAAATGTTCGCGCGCATCCGCGTGCAACGTCTTCCGAAAATGTGATACGTGTTTCTGTAAAATTTTAAGTTCTGCAAAATTCCACAGTAGCGTTTAAAGGCAATCTCTATAAACTATCAGTAATTAATAATAATTTATTTATTTTATCTTGTTTATCTCTATTTAATAACCTAGGAGCTAATTCATTATTTATCATTCCGTGAAAAATTTATATAGCCTCGTTAGTTTCATCTAATCTTTTTATCGAATAATGAAAAAAATTTATATGCTTGTATTCATCATTTTTATTACCATAATATTATAGCCGAGCGGCATAATATCCACGGCACTTCTGCACTTACGTAAATGTATGCGATATAAGCTGATTGTTCCGTGCAAGGTAGAGAAATAGCGATCGATGGATGGGAAGATTGTAGGTTATTTGCCTGGCATAATGTCAGCGGTCGTGTCATGCGCTTATTTCTTTGTCCGACATCGTTTAGACATTTATATAATGACGTAGGTGGTAGCGTCCGTCGGTGCGATATCGCGGCGTTCATGGAAACGATTAACCGTAATCACTGTCCATCACTCGGCATATCGATTCCAAGAATTTCTGTCGTCGTAGATCTCCTTGGCGAAAGGAGAGCAGAAACTCTTGGACGAGATCGATATATTCCGATTCGTTATATCGTCGCTTCCACCGGAGTGCAAACTGAATCGCGAGAAATGTGCGAGAGGCTTCTTCTTCGCGCGTGTCGGGAAATATCGGAATTCGACGTTTGTCTTCTTCAACGTTTCTCTGGCGAGCGACGCAAGCACACGGTTATGGTCGATGAAGGATGACAATGAAGGTCTCCCTATCCTTCCAGGAACTTCCACATCGTAACAAAACCGAGTCGTTCGCACTGGCCGAGCTACGAAGAAACGTTTAAATCGAAAAACGATGGATGACGAGTGTGTTGGTGTATAAATCGAGGAAAGAAAATTATATTTTTTTCTTCATGCGCTTTTTTCGCGCGCTTAGCAACCTCGCGAGAATAGCAAACGCTTAACGTCAATGTCCTCCGCTATAATTATTCGCCGCGTATCGGGTTGAAAGAATTTTAAAGGGGATAATAAAAACCTCTCGGAATGAGGAACAGCCGAGAAATAAGATGTAAGTCAGTCGGGAGAAATGGCGCGTCGCTTTTTATTGTTGGCATTTGTCTGTGCGACGTAAAAAAAGAAAAAAAATCTTCTCGAGATAACTCTGATAAAAAAAATGTAAGATTTTTTTAAGAGCGCTTATACTAAAAAAAAACGATAATCGTGGGGGATAAGTTTCGTATCAAGCTTTATTTAGCAGGATATTTATGGAATAACGATGTCTCTCTCTTGTAATTTTTTCAACTTCAACGTTAAATAATTCCACGGAAATTAATTCTCAACTCTCTTACGCGTATAACAGGTCTAATATTGTAAACATTGCTTTGATGCTGTTATTTCTACATGAGAAACAAGACTTACAGAATATTAAAATGTGAATCGAAATGACTCTATTTCGAGCCATCCGAGTAGTAAAGCTTTGCGCCCGATCAGACGCAGTTTAATGTCAGAGAAAAGTAATTCCTTCTCCTCCCTCGCTTTCTCTCTTCCACTCCGCGTCATCTTAATATCGTCATATCCAAGTAAAGGAATTCTTCGAGCAGCTGTCGCGTCCGTACCGCGACATTATTCTCGGAATCTTCCCAAGTGAGGATATTAATCGCTGAGAAGTTATGCTCGACCGAATTTCTTCAGGATAGATAAATGAAGAGAGAGAGTACAGTCTCCCTCTGTTAAGAATGTAATCGTATAATAGATTTCATCGAGTGTACCCTGCATTTTTTATTTCATTTATCTCTTCTATTGTTTAGATATATATTTATTGTATATTCAAGTAATAATTTCAAAATGCTCGACAAAATAAATGCAATGAATATTCCCTCCAGATAGACGCAAGAATTCGCCATCGTTTAAACTTGCGTAATTCTTGCGTAGCCAAGTTTATAAAACCTCTCCTCTTCCCATCGTAATCAAGGAAATTTCTTTTTTTTTTTTTTTTAACCGTCCCGGTACCACCACCTTCACAATGGAAGTAAGAAATTTATCTTCGCTCAGCAAACAACGGATGTTTGGACACGCTTCACAGCTTTGCGGAATGGAGAGAAAGAGCGGAAAGAAAAAAAAAGGAAAAAACCAAATCGGCCTTGGCGCGTTTTCTGGGCCGATTGTTCGCCGCAGACGAGTAGTAAACACTTTAACGCCGTTTTCGCGAACGTGTCCGGCAAACACACGTTCCAATAAGCACTTTTATCCCAGCTTTTAACGATGAATCGTATTCTCGACGGCAGTGAGGCGCGAATAATCCGAGCCATCTCTCGTACATGTACACGAACGATTAAAAGCGATACGTCACGTCGCGCGAACTCGCCCGCACGAATGCTTTAATGAGAGAGTACCTGGGTATGGACCTATATTGACATTCTCTTGAGCATATATATATATATATACCGAGGAAAGGCAAAATGCCGCTTACAGATTAGAGTGGAGGTTCTCAATGTTCGTATACATTTATTTACGTGTACGTGATTTTACAAAAAAAGGCTCATTATTATTTATATTTTTATTTAGATTATTTATATTATTATATTTTATATATATTATATTTTATTTATATTATTATATTTACGTTATTATATATTATTATATTTTATATTTATATTATATTATATTAACCTGCGAAATTTATCTCCGATAACAAATATGTTTTCTTTTCTGGCTTTTAAATAATATTTTTTTTTTTTTAAATCGTAGAAAGAAAGAAAAAGGAGAGAATAAAGTTTACCTGAGATATTTTTCGCAATTTTTATTTCTGGAAACATTAAATTTATTATTATTTTATATTACCCTATTCTCTCTTCTATATATAGAGTGATATGGATAGACTCACCAATCTCGCGTCGCCTTCGCGACGAATTGCCTTTGGTTCTCCTTATCGATCGGCGTGGAATAATGATGACGATGATCATCAATGGGGACAACCGAATGGCAAACAAGACGGGTCTCGCTTCGGTCGAGGATCGTGAGGTTGTAAGGCGACGCCAAGAGACGAGACGCCATTCGATCCAAAGCCACCCACGATTTACCGGCGACCACCCAGGACGGAAACTCGCAATACTGCGGTGGCTTTTCTGTAACGTGAAAAGATGGCCCTGGTGAGAGTAGGATCTCTGTTTGTCGTCGAAGAGATTTTTCTCGCCGCGACATAAATTTGCGATATTTTCCTCGGTAAAAAAAAAAAAATAATCAATTCGAAATTATTTGTGAACTGTAAATATTCAAGGTATTCTCGTCGAGATATATTCTTCAATATATAATTCGTCCTCATTTCATGAGTTACGTAGAATTAAAATTTGAAAGCGCAAAAACAATTACGGTTTAACAGCGGGACAGAGAGAGAGAAAGAGAGAGAGAAGTGATGTAATTTAAGCAGAATTCTAGGAATTTTTCCTCTCTCTCTCTCTCTCTCTCTGTCTCTCATTGGTGTTCACAATTATTGAAAATATTTTGGCATTTTCAAAGCGCCGAAACACGACAAAACAAAATTGCAAAGTTGATTATCGCCGCAACGCCAACAGTTTAATTCCTGCAATTTTCATCATCATCGCCAACGTTGGAAATTCGGACGACTGTTAAATTCGAATGTAATTACGTGTCAAGAAATAGCCGCGGCCTTTATTCTTACAGCGCTGTGTAACTCCTAACGCAGTTATTTCAAACTCGAAATGCATAATATAACTGCGAGCTCGTTCCCGGACTCTTTAAGTTCACGGGGCCCTCGAGCAGATAATCCAGCATAAGTAAACTTTGACCTCTCCTCCCTTCCACGTTGTAAAACTTCGTTTCCCGGCATGCTATGCTGTTTCCCGGTGCATTATCAGGCTCCTTTGCACGTTCCCGTCAAAGAATTCCGGTGAGAAAATAAAAATTCAAATTCGACGATCCTTATCGTCTGGAATTCTACGCTAATTACGATACGCTTTCAATAGCATTATATTCGTAACTAGCGTAATAATTACATGCGAGTAATACATCATACGTAAATGTGATGTATATTAACCAACTCATTAGCTTCATTAACACACGTGCGCGCACACAAACGCACAAGTTATGCATTAAAACGCATAATGCACTGCATTGTTGCGATAATAATCCGACATTGTTCTCGACATTATTGATTAAAATATTAAAATTACATCGTGTTTACACATAAAAGGTAAAAAAAGATTGTCAAAATTGTATCGATTACATCGAAAAATATATATTACGGAAATCAGATAGAAAGAGAGAGAGAGAGAGAGAGTGCAGAAGATGTGTTTGGTGTGTCGAATCGAAGCAAATAATTCGTTATAAACGCGCGTCGGCTCTGTCGAACAGTTATCCTGATGTCAATGGTTGGCTGCTCACGGCTATCAATCACCGTGCACCGTGAATTAATGGACCGTTAAAAATGCACGAGCGACGAAGTATGCTGCGTGCACGCCGCATCCAGTCTGCGTGCAACTAAAAGCTAATCGATAATTCAATCGAGTGTGTGCGTGTCCCGTAACATTACAGTTGGCCGAAATTGCTACTTATCGTGTACGACGTCGTCGATGATAAGAGAATGGCATAACGATAAAGAAACGACCGGCATTTTTAATTGTTTCATTATGCGATACCCGCTCGCGCTCCTCGTAATATAATTATTTTATGCGTAATTTCCTCGGGATGTATATATGTGTAGAGAAATTGCCCTGATCTGTGCTCGATTAAAATCTTTTTCCAGTGAAAAAAAAAATTTCATATTTATAATTATTCGTGTATGCAATTTGATTGATAACAAAATAATTTTTGCACTTTTGTAAATTTACACATAAATTTAATTATTTTAATGCTCGATTTGATCGTCAATTTTTCTTCGATAAATTACATAAATTATTAAAGATATGCCAATAGTTCCAAATCGTGTAAAAAAATTTGTTTAAATACTTTATTAGAATTTTGCAGCGTACGAGTACGCAGTATGCAATAAAATGCGTATTAAAATGAGTCACGCTTGCGGCGAAATAGAAGAGGAAATGTATGCTTTATTCAAAGTAAATTACACCCATCCCCTTATATTTTTCCTTAGTCAGACCGTATGTAATGCCGTTACGTTACCTCGAAAAGATTGTAATTCCGCAGTATGTCGGCAGCGGTTATTTGAAAACTGCAACCTCAATCTCTAGCGGAAATAGCGAAAATAATATCTCGTAGAAAAAATGTTGCTACAGCAACGATCAAAATAATTGCCACTGTACAGCGTTGCATAAAAAAAAAGGGGATGAACATACTTTGCGCCACTCTGTCACATTGATTTGATTTAATATGATCCTTCATATCATATCCAATTTTTTAATTCTGCTTTATTACACAAAGAGATTATTTAAAACATAAAAATGAAAATATTTTAAAAATAACGTTATCTCTGATAGAAAAATTTTTTAGAAAATAATATAAAATTTAATAACACTGATGCGAATCAGAAATTTATAATATAAGAACGTTTCAAAAAATTTAGTATTTATTTTACAATTGTATATATATATATATATATATATATATATATATGTATGTATATTTGCTATATTTTAGTTTTGTATATACATTTACTGTGCAATGATATTCTCGGTTTTTCGCATAACGATACTTCTTTTGCTACTATGCAAATTTGTTCTGGCTCTGTACTTTTTATTCTATACAATATTTCTCGAGATGATCTCTCTTAATGTATGATAGATTTTTAAAGCAACATAAGTACAACATAAGTAATTTAAAATTAATTGCTTCTAATAATTCCCTCTTAATAGAATAGATTAAAATGTGTTCTGATGAATTATCATTGAATAATATCTTGTTAAAAGTTGTTCAGTATCATATCACATTTTTATACAATTTTGAAGAACCGATTATACACGTGAGAGAAAGAATAAAGACACACGTGAGTATATTTATATATCGGCTAGATAGAATTTATTGCGCGTTGGCTGGAACGCGAGTAACGTTCTCTTCATCCATGGGCGAGCACTTTGGTGCGGGAAGCTCGGCGTAGTTGGAGATCCCGAGGTTAATCTGCCTCCTGGAAAGTTTAAATGGAAACGAGGAATCGGGGTAGGGGGTTAACGAAACATTCGCGATGCCGTGCCAAGGGCGTTGCTGAAAAATGTTTAAGCTACTTAACGCTCGAGTTGAATTCGCTCGAGTAGCACAGTCGCGATATTTCGAAATCTATAAAGCTTCGTAATTCCTCGATACCGTTGATTCATCGACACGCGATCAGGCATGTGCGATAAATGATAACAATGATATCAATGCGATGAAATAATCTCGTAGAATTCGAGACTGATTTCAATTTAGTTTCCGCTTGAGTGGAAATCAAAAGCGAACGTACACGTTGAAAAGCTATTCGATTACGGCTCCAAAATAAGAGGTCCTTCCACAAAATAGGCGTAACACGATCATATCGATCCTTTCGATGCGCCCGTTTGACCGGCGATCAAACCGGCACGCCCGTCTGTTGCCCTCAATTTGGTTAACCATGAATCCTGCTACAAGATCATCCCAATCCGGCAAGGCTATGTGTAGCTATGTGATACCCGTGGAATACCCCAAGTACCTCGCGTTGACCACCAGCCAGGGGGATTATGATAGTATGCCGGACAAGAATCCGATCTGGTGTCCACAGGCACTCTCATAGTTTACGTGCTCTCGTTCTCAGGGAGCCCGAGCCCTCCACATGTACGGGCAGCTTCGAGTCATACGCGCCGATCCGCCACCTCTCGCTTATCGATTGACGAGGCCGTTCCCGCAGAATTTCGATCGTTAATTCAATTTTTCGTATCGCTGCACACCAAAACAATGAGCAAGTACTACGCGACATTCCGATATTTTAGCGATAGAAAAAAAATTGAAAAATTTTTCCAATTATTCTACCTTAGAATTCTCCAAAGATCTAAATCCTCTTACGCAAACATACAATATCATTAAAATAATGTATGCTTTTGCAATAAATAGCAAGGTGTACCTTTCGTTAAGAAAAAAAAAATTGTACCAGCTTTTTAAAAAAGCTTTAAGGAAGAGGGGACTTACTTTGTATCATCTTGAACGTCCTGGCAGCCTCGGTGACGCTGATCAATCCATTGCACGCGGCGTCCGAGCTCTGCGCGAGATTCCACGTGTTGTTCGATGGATTCGTGTAAATAAAGCATCTGTAGCTCTCCTCGTCGCTTGTTTTACGATCGTTACGATCGCTGTTCAAACGCGCGACCATGTAATTCGTGCTGCCCTCCCTCCAATGAGCCAGGCACTCCAATTCTACATCTGCAAAAACAAACCGTCGCAACTGCAAATTGGCATGTATCCAATAATAACCATTATTTTTTGTTTCTTTTTGTTTTTATTCCATCAAAATACACAGGCTCGCTGAGATGCATCTAGTATACGTTTACAGAATGGGAAAGCGTAAATTGTAATACGCTAAAGTACCAGCTGACGTTTACATAGAACGGCGAGAGAGTATATCGTCGAGGCGAATGAAATTTCAGCCCGTGATTTCGTCTATACGAGCCTATTAGTAATCGAAATCGTAAATAGAGGTTTACTACCATTTTGTCCCCGGATAAAGCCATCTGCAGAAGTTATAAGCGAGTGGTAAACGATATATGTACGCTCATGAAAACGCATTATTACCGGGCGTGTATGTACGACGCGCGGGATCCGCGAGTGCGCCCGTGTATTCATTTATTCGCACCCGGGGTATCGAGATGGACGATCAGGGCGGCACGGGCCGATGATAATTGCGCAAAATCGTTTGGACAAGCCCAGCAACAAATGGTAATTGACAAGGCCATTAATCATTCATTCCGCAGCCGTGAGCTTTATTGACCGTTACAGGCCTTGCGCGTCGTGTTAATTAATGTCAAGCCGGATGTTAACGTCACCGCGGAAGCGCCGCGACGTCATAATTCCTTTTTACCGTAACGCGCGTTTTAACGACAATGATGACACGCTTATGAGGGGACACTTATATCGCGGGCGATTCCATTATATCTGCTGATTTTCGCGTTCCCGATAACCGGAATTAGCCCTCGATATTTTTTCAATCAGGTCTATTTTTTCGGAAAGATTTTCATTGCATTATTTCTTTCGATAAATTCATTTGGCAATAGAGAGCGAGTCGATGTAAAATTTATACCGATTTTACATATTCAAATCTCGTGAAAACGCGGAAATGAGAGGAAATTTGACGACAATAAAGTTACGAATTGAAACTTTACATCCACGGCATACACACTCACAGCAATTTACATCGATATATCGAGATACTCATCGGCGAGCGCTTTATAATCGTAGATTGCGACGAATTAATTATGGGCCAATAACAAAATGTCACTAGGCACTGATTGGACTGCCATGATGCATAATTCATAATTGTTTGGGTATTCATTTGACAAATTGCGAGGTTATGTAAACAGGTGTAGGCACAATTGCCGCGTAAATGGATATTATACAATGTATGTTGGTATAACAATATCATTTTACACGCAATGTTTATTGTTTACGGCGCCTATCTATTATATGATATTTATTGCCCCTTGTATTTAAAAATAAATCTAGTAAAGGAAAAAGAAAAATGCCCTTTAAAAAGAATTATAATTTATTAATTATAATAATAATTAATAGTAATTAATTAATAATTAATATAATAATAATTAATTATAATATAAATCAAATTTTACAACAGTTAAATTATTTGTATTATGCTGAAAAAATATCTATTTGTTTCTTTTTTTTTTTTTAAATTATATTTTTGAAATGAACTGTTACTGATGTCAACTATATTCTTTTTAGAGTATCCAAATATACATATATACATATATATATATATATATATATATATATATATATATTTATATATTAATGATATATAATTATATATTTTTAGTATATATAACAATAATATATAATAATATATCGTAATAATTATATATTATTAATGTATAATATATATTATATATTTATATATTTAAGCCATAAATTTGGATACTTTTATTTAAAGAGATGGTGTGAGAAGAGCGTTTTCGAAAGCTTAGATGATCCGCGTTCGAGCGGACACTATCGCTGATATCCGGCCCGTTCGTGTAAAATGAGTTTGTCACATGTCAGCACGGTAATAATGACATAGGGGGATAGAATACTGACCCACGCTTTCAGACGAATGAACGTTGGCGCACGCTTGATAGCGCAGAAGCAGACGCGAGTCCTGCGTACACGCTTCCGCCCGTGACCGTGGCGAGTTGCACTCGCCCTCACCCTGGCTGTACGTGAATTCCAAGGGACCCTTAATGGGACAGGGCAGCGGCGCCGCATTAGAGCGAAACAGAGAGACCAGAGTGGCGTCGCTGGTCAATGTGCTGCACTGGGTCGGCAGACTCGGTTCCGGCGAGTCGCTCGTGCAAAAAGCTAATAAAAACAGCGAAACACAATGTTGCGACGGTATTCCTTATAAATATGATATGATGAGGATGATGAGATATATTTATTAAAATTAGATTGTAAAAGAGTAAAATTGTCGATGATGAAAAGAAAAAAGAAACAAAAAAGAGAGACAAAAATTTTCTTATACTGTTCTAAAAATTAATTTTTTCTTAAGAACAATTAGAAATGTAACTGACAGTGAGCAAAAAGACACTAAGTGAGTAAAGAAAGAGCAAAGATGATAAGATAAAATAATATTTAATGAATAAATTTTTCGAGATTGAGAAAAGTTACATATATTTTAAATATATATAAATATGCAGATTTGAAAATGTGACTATATCTTACATTCTTTGTATTGCAGCACGTTGGCATGTTGTGCATGCATCACGATACACCGGTAACATCTGTACTTCCTAAAACCAAAAAAAGAAAAAAAATGAATATTATATATTACTCTCAACATATATAATTTTTATTATTATTTTATTAAAAATTTGTAGATTGATACATAAGTGCATTTTTTTAAATTTTATTTTTGCACAAATCTTTTATCGTTCACTCAAAATCGTTCTCGATATATCATAAACTTTATCTATTCACATCAGTCACGTGTCAAAAAAGAAGAAATAATGAAATCTGTGATATATTGCTATATGACTTTATCCTCTTATATTAAATAAATCTGTCTATCGGCAGCGTCTTCTTTCCGATATGACAACATATAAAATATCTGAATAAACTATGAAAAATATATATATTTTTTAAATAACTTTTATATATATACAGAATCATAAAATATAAACGTTATTTGATATCGACGATCTTTATCAGAGTGATAATTTTCTTTCGATTAAAGTGTTTATATATATATATATATATATATATATATATATATATATATATACAGTTTAATCGAAAGAAAATTATCACTCTGATAAAGATCAAATCGTCGATCAGATATCAAATAACGTTTATATTTTATAATTCTGTTTGATTTAACGTTAATAAAATCCTTTTCATAAAATTATAGAAAAAGCATATTTTATTCAATTTAATTACTTTGAACGACTTGTTTCGAATGCAGTTTGCAAACACACAAAGATTGTTCGCTTGCTGTAGTTCCTTATCGCCGACTCCATTTACGTTGATTTTCACTCTGAAAAAAAGCTATAAACCATCTCGGGAGTCGTCTATTTGAATATCGCATAAATTTACAAACCAAATACCGACGTAATTTCTGTCGCGGGGCGACGACACCCGCGAATTTCGCCATCGCGACGATTTCGCCGATTATCGTCCTTTTCCAAATGCAGCCGCTAAAGCGGATTAATATCGTTACAACTGGGGAAGCTTTCGCGGTGTACATAGCAGCAGATGCAACCGACGGTGGAGCTGCGATAGTAGCCGGAAACTATATCGGACTGACAGCCGGGAACAAAGGTAAACTTCGACTTAAGCCACCGAGTGGGGAGGAAAGGGACGGAAAGAGAAGTGGAAAGAGGAGGGTGAGGCGGGAAACAGCGGAGAAGGTAAGTTGCAGACCTGAGCTAAGTAAGCAAGGTGCCAACTAGTAAGGACACAAGACAAGCTCCGAAAGTTTTAAGTAGCTACGCGATACTACTCGTTGGACTTCTCTCTATCTCTTTCTCCCTTCCTTCCTTCCGCTCCCTCCCTCCCTCTCTCTCTCTCTCTCTCTCTCTTTCTTTTATCTATCCTACTGACATCATCATTGCACTATGTTTGTCTTTTCACTCATCTACAGATGCACGCAACGCATCTTCCAGCATCTCGTCTCACCTCAAGCGTCATCAATCTTCGGTGAAGATCTAGTTTGTTTCGCGACATCAATAAGCGATTCATCAATAAAGAAAAATTGATTTTGAACTAAAATTTCAATCTGCCGGATTGCGGATAACTAATATGTTGTCGACGCAATCTCCATCGTAGCGGAAATATTTAATCGCGCAAGCTCGCGTGGATCCAAAAGTTGCGAAGTGCGCTTGCACGTCGGCGCGAACATTTTCCAAAATGACTTGGAATTTTGACCGAACATTGACTCTTCCGCGATCCTATAGTAAGTCTGAAAATGCAGTCACAATTAAGATAAAATATTTTTGTCCGCAAAAGGCTTTTATCGCTTTTAAAGATGTTCCTGCACTGCAATCATTACCTTATAAATTTTCACGTAAAAGAGAATTTCTTCCTTTCAACGACTTTCGCGAATTTTCTGGAGCGATGATTGACTTTCGTATTTCCCGTAATTATAAATTTCATTTCCGTTTTTCCCGCTTAAAAAGTGCGTATAATACATCGCCGCTGCTTTCTTTCCAAATTCAAACGCGATCAGACGCGTTGTTTCCATTTAAATTTCTCTCTTTGATGAGTTTTTACAGCAGCGATCTCTCATCTTCATTTTCGATGTAGATAGAAGACTTGTTCGATTTTTAAACATAATTGTTGAAGCTTAAAATTATATTCTTAATTTCAAAATTTTTATATCTAATCATGAAGAATATACAAAGTTAAATATTAAAAATTTCTAACAAATAACAGACTCCCTTGAATACAAGACATGTATTAATGATGAGAGATCTGTGTATCGTATATGCTCGCTATAAACCGTCTTGATTCCGCTCGATCAGTCATGACGCATATTTACTTAACCGAATGGTTTTATGTTAAGTCAAGTATTTGCATTTTAACGAGAGAGCCGCTGTTAAAGTCTTCGTCGCCCCTCAACAATTCTGATGCTTCATCGCTCAATGAACTTCGCACTAATAACGCGAGACGAGACGAGAGGAGACGAAACGAGTGGTGATCGTTTCTCGTTCTTCCCACCATTCCTGCGTTAACTCACGATATCTCTAGAGACATATCTGTATAAATTCATCATGATCTTTTCATTACGCGTCAGTTATTAATGACTACAAATTATTAACGCGAGAACTATTTAAAGAGCAAAATCCAAATGTGTTATCGATCAAATGCATATGCAATCGTGCATATAGCATTCGCGAATAAGAGAATTTCGGTCAAAGCTTAATAATTCATCCGATTCCACTATTATCTCGTGTATTGTAACGAAAAATATATTCTGATATACATATTAATTTTTAAACATATTAGTTTTTAAACGTGGGGATTGTTTTTTTATATTTTAACGTTTCCACATCTCTCCGTAATCCGCTTGTCGAATCGTGTTTCGTTTGTATTTTATTTAATCCATTCGTTACACCTTGCATCTGGTGACGAACATTTCATTCAGAATGCAAATTCGTAATCTTCTGTTTTCATACGTTGACATGTTGTATAAATATCGATACAGTATAATCCACGCGTTCTGTTTGGTTTCGCTTATACACGGATTATTGCGAACCGCTAATATTACAGGATAATAACTATAATTTTTTTAATTGCCTTGTTTCACGAAAATTCATCGTAAAATTGCGGAAACGCGTAAAATTTTTCCAATGAAAACGAAAAATGGATGCCAAATAAATGACAAATGCAATCTGAAAAAAAATTAAAAAAAAAAAAGAAGGAGAAACAGTATCTTATAATGCATCGTAATTACACACAAAAAAAGGACGCAATAAAGACATAGTGAGGCATTTCATCAAAGGGACGGTATCGAGATCCAAATTGCCGATCACAAGGCAATGATACTGTTTGCATTGTCTAATAGCTGGATAGCGTGCGCGAAGGGCGCGAGTTACCCCATACAGTTTTACTCTTCCGCGCCCTCTCTCTCTCTCTCTCTCTCTCTCTCTCTCTCTCTCTCTCTCTCGCTGTCTGACACCACTGCCGTCTCGCTCGCCTAAAGCTCGCCGTTTCCCAGGACATGGTTTATTGATTTCTCTAGTGCGTAAATACATGGCACATACGGTACACTCTCCGCTAACGACGCCCATGAGAGAGAGAGGCAGAGAGAGAGAGAGAGAGAGAGAGTTGCGACGCGGGCGGGACCATGCGGTCGAAAGTGACGTTTTCATAAATTATCGTTCGGTCGCGAGGTCTCCATCCTCCCCACCCCTCTCCCTCCACTCCTTCACCCATCGAGTGTGCGACCAACTTTTTGACCGCGCTGTTACGATCATTATACGCAAATTGTCCGCAGAAGCGGAAAACCAAACCGCAAACGAACCCTGGGACCACTGGCGAGAATTTGTTTGCGAACGGACGAAAATCAATGCGCGATTTTGAAAATTAGGTGTTCAACGTCGAGTGAAATTAAAGGCTTTCAAATTCGCCTCGATTCGCATCGATCTCCTCTATTTATAATTCGCGAATTATGTAAATGTAAATCGAGATTATAAATCCAATATAAATTATATTTTAACTTTTACATTTCTTTTTTTTTTTTTTTTTATTGACGGTTATAACGATGCGATCTCTTTTATAGCTCTTGCAAATATACGACGCGTGAAACTAGCAATGATTTCGCATGATTTTATGAAATTATGTTTATCTCGTATGAGCGCGTTCGATTATTTAAAACGAGGTAAAAGTTAGTAACACGAGGACAATAGAATATGGAGTAGAACGACTGCACTTGTATACATAGTACGTAAACAATAAGGAGATTCTTCCTACTAAAACCACGCTATACACAGCGGCGAAAATGAACCGCGCGCGAGAAACAAAAGCAATCTGTTCATACATTATCGCTTCGCGGTATCTGCAATGAGATCTTTTAAATGGGTTACACCGGCGTTAACTGGTGGGTACCGTGTAATTTTCACGCAATACGTTATCTAGCGACTACATAATATCTATCATCCCCCTCTCTCCCCTAGCGCTAGTAATTCCCATCGTCGCGTACGCCTCCGCGATGACTACGGTTCGATGAACGTGATTAAATCCGCTTATTGTAAACATAATTTCATCACATTTACTTACATTATGTATTATATAATTAAACCACGCATCCGTTCCTCTCTGCAAATTCAATTTTCGAGACATAATTAAATTAAATTTAAATTACGATTGTACGCTTTTTTTTTTTTGCTTGATTTGATAGAGATATATTTTCTTTAAAGTCGAAAAATACGCAAGAAAATCGTCGCTCGAGCAATTTAACATTGACAGGTATTAGTGTGTTGGAGGTAACAACGCGAGCGATTCCGCGTTTCAACAAATCTTTCGCGAATAGTCGTATTTCTGTCAGATCCAACGAGCACGTTCACACGCGAAAACAACATTGTTTTCAACAATCACCCGCGCACGCAAATTTATTGTGGAAGGCGGATTACGAACATCGACGAGGTGACCTGGTTTACTACACATCGCGTCACATACCACTTAAATACCTACACATGCATACAGAAAACACACGCACACACACACACACAAACACATATACACGCGCGCACACTCTGCTCGGGCTTGAACCAAAGCCTATGAGCTTAAACTTAGGTACCAACCAATCACGCACCGCCGAACTGACATAAAGCCAAGGCTTTGAGCTCGAATTAAATTTTAAGCGAGAACGCAGCATCAGGCGTTACCATGTCGAGTTATCTATACTGACACCATGAAATAGCGCAACTTTGCGAAAATAAATATACACGCTATCGAAGAGAAAATTGTTGAGTTACCTAGGACATTCACACACAGCAGATTTTTTATTAAGATTGTGAATAATCGTGTTATATTATGTATATAATAAGAAAAATTATCTCTTGAAAATTATTAATGTGCGATATAATTTTTCTTCTATTTTAATCATTATTATTATTTCATTCATTATCTATATTTTATTCATTATTATTATTTTCTTCTATTTCATTCATTATTATTATTATTATTAAAAAACATAATTTTTGTCTAATAAAATATAAAATGTAATATCATACGTCTTGTAACAATGATAAGATCGCGTTTATGGTAAAGACAATCGGTCAAATTTTACGGGGCAGCATTAAGCTTGACTCTTCTCGTCGCTATTGAAGCAAACTTGCGTGAAGAAATAATGAAGTAACAAAATCGCGAATCTACGACTTGCACGCTGGGGCTACGACTTCGTCGCGCCGTTTCCTGACGAGAAAAACGGAAACTTTTTCACGAGAGCTTACGACATTACGACGAAAAAGTTTCGGCATCTACAAGGAGTTTCTCTGACACAGAATGTGGATCACGTCGATCAAAAAGGCGCACAATAAAGGATACTCTCGGCACGGAAAATCGCTTTCGGAAATTGGCGCACTTATTTCCGGAAAAAAAAAACAGAATTTATTCCGGTATTTTACTATAATGTTCCCGCGATCGTTTCGCGAAAGTTTGCGCGAATTTCAAAATTTTTTCTTTGTTAAAACAGTGTAATCCAACTGATAAAATTCGAGAATTGTAATACCGTTTTAACATGGCTGATAAAACATTACGAAAATGTTTAAATATGCATGTCGCTAACTCAGTTAAAGTTAAGTGTGCTACACGAACGTAATGAAAATCGTGAGCGATTGTATCTCGCGCGCATTGTATATTTTTTTTGTCAAATTTGTATGTAATAAAAAAAATGCGCGGCTGATCCGGTAATCATAATGATGCGGAGATTTTTGTTCAGAAAAAAATTATAGAGCGTGCGACTTTTGTATAAACGCACCTGAGTTTGAAATCACGTGCATGTTGTTGAACTTTCTCTCTCTCTCTCTCTCTCTATTTCTCGAGAGTTCCCTTAGCGACAAAACAAAATTCGCGTTTTCAGTCCCATATATTATCTGACGTGTTTGCTAAAACGTGAATTTTTATTTTTGCCCGGACGGGATTAAAAAAAAGGAGTTTGTCCCCGCTTTCTTGTTTCCGCCGTAAATTATGTAATTGTATACTACGACGTTTCCGCGTCTGCGAGTCGCAATTTTTTGACGCAGGAAGGAACTATAACTTTTTAAAAACAGGTAGAAACGATTACGCGAGCAATACATTCTTGGGCGAGCCGTGTGACCGCCATTTATTAAAATGCTGCCGGACAAATCCGGCATTTCATATAACTCTCGGGCGCTCTCGCGTTTTTTCGCTAAAACATAAATTTTCCGCATAGTATAGACTCGTTTTTACGCCGAACAAATGAAAGCCCCGCCGAACATAAAGAACGACTGGTTTGTCGGCCGATCTCACTGGCCGACATTCTCTCATCCTTTTGTAATATAGATAATTTAGAAAGGAATATTTTTGGAAGAGTCAAAACCACACACAGAGTTTGACACTTCGTTAATAGGTACACGTGCTTCTACTCGTGTTAAATGTCAATGTAAATTTATATCTCCTGATTTTCATCTCCTCATCTGTAGAAAATCATTTCTACAGATTTATACATACATAGATAAAAGATAAATTTGTATTTCTTTTCATCTCCTTTTGTCAATTTAAAAAAAGCAGAAGAAGATATCTATTATTAAATATAACGCATTTCGATTTTATCAATTTGACAATTCTTATAATAGTTTAATTCCTTTTGTTCTTTCCTTTGATTATTACAGTATTATTTACGTAATATAAATTATTTATAGATAACTATAAATATTGCTAAATAATAAAATTAAATAAATATCATTTATAGATAACTATAAATATTGTTGAATAATAAAATTAAATAAATTAAATACATATCAAGTACAAATTAAAAAGCCATTCAAGCCACGACAATTTTAATTCTCTCAACTTAAAAATGAGCATCTGAAAATATCGACGACGCGTAGTCTGGGTCGATTGTCGACCAAATGCCCGGCGACCTGGTTCGGCAAGATCTCACTAAATCATGAGCAGCATCGGACACGAAATCGAATGTTGCTACGCGAGTTTGCGGCGGTCGCATTTCCGGTGTGCGTCCACACCCCCCACAGTTTGGATAAAATGGAGCGGCCGGGAAAAAAAATACAGAGAGAAAGAGAAGAACGGAGAGATATATAAAGTGAGAGAGAGAGAGAGAGAGAGGGGTAGGTTTGGTATCACGGTTGTGTCGTGCGGACACAATTTGGAAACCCGATATCTCAGCCGCGGACGCGCGGTTGTAACGTCGAAAACCTATTACGTTACAAAGCCGCGTCGTATGCGAAACCGAAATAATTCGGGCGCGAGTCAATGCTACGGCCGGTTGACTGTATTTTCGCGCACCGCTCGCCGACTACCGATTTCGAGTACCCATCGATCGATTGATGAAATTCCTCTATTGATATTCCGCGGACGAAGAGTTGCAACGGATGTGTAGTGGTTCTCGCGAGAAACTTCTATTGTCCACTGTAGCGTTTTGTAACGTCTATTGATCGTGATTCGATCTGTTGTGGTTCCTTTTTTTTTGTCACACACATACGCACTTTCATTTGTATTTATCTTTATTTTAGATCTACTAAAAATATGAATGATTAGTTCATTAAAGACAGAGATATTAACGTCTATTGCTTGTGATTCGATCGATTCTTTCTTCTTTTTTGTTTTTTTTTTTTTTTTTTTTACACACTTTCATTTATCACACTTTTATTTATCTTTATTTTAGATCTACTAAAAGTGTGAATGATTAAGTCCATTAAAATATTAACCCACAAATGCCGTTACCGACAAATCAATTAATTATCGTATTGAAAATATAATGACTATCAAAAATTGAGACTTTGTTATTACTATTCTTTCTCTGCACTGTCGTTTATCATTCATTGAGTTTTTTATAGAAAAATTGATATGCATAAATCTAGTGTAGATTCAATATTCGGTCAAGCATTAAAAATATATCTGTTTTTCACATCTTCTATTTTTGCTTAATTTTGACAAGCGGAAATACCACCCGAGGGTTGAAGAGTTAATTACAAAATGATTCGTTGAGACTCAGCAAAGAGAGAAAGAGAGAGAGAGAGAGAGAGAGAGAGAGAGAGAGAGAGAGAGATGAGCAAATGACGTAATGTCGAATACGATTAGTTTCTTCAACGAAATAGATACACACAGTTCTCATTTCCTTTTCACATTTTGATAAATAAGCCATAAAAAAATATCGGTTAATTAATGTAATTCTAAAAAAATATTATTCTCTCGTTTATTATTTGTCTTGCTACATTTTCAGAAGGTACTTTTTTTTTGTGTCAGTTGACGTTTGTTACAACATTGCAGTTTACTATTTGAATAAATATTTATTTTTTTATACATTCGCGACCGTGGTTCTTCAGGATACTTTGCAGGGGACGCAAAAGCGCGGCGAGCGCGGCATGCGCGCGGCAATGAAAAGGAAAGAGAAAAAGAACCGGAAATCCGAGGATGTTACAACACCGGCCGCAAGTATCCGGCGTAACGTCGAAAACCTATCATGTTACAAAGGCACCGCCGGCGTGTATGCACGAAATCGAAATAATTCACATAGTTTTGTTTTGGCGAGTACGCAAATATGCAATACACCCCCTCCTCCCCTCCCCATCCCCATCCGACGTTTCCATACGACCGCGAAAGGGGAGAGATATGGGGGAGCGTTACGGGATGGAGAGGGAGAAATTTGTTATCCCGAAGCAAGCTTCGCGAAAACAATAGCGAATCGAATTTTGAAATACGAGAGATGTAGATACAATTTACTGCATAGTATGTACCTTTATAGGATCTTTAAAATGGAAAGTACTTGTGCTACTTGCAAAATAAACGGCTTAAATGTAACAAACATAACAGCAAAAGGTTTGTGAGAAAAAGAGAGAGAGAGAGAGAGAGAGAGAGAGAGAGAACACGATAATGAGAACAAAAGAGATTTGCAACGATAAACAGCTGCATTTTCAGGAGAAAAACGCGTTTTACGCAGTAAAATCGCTTTCACTCGTGGCGTGAACGTTACATAAATAATCTCGCGTATCGCATTTACGTATACCTATGCAAATCCGAAAACGCGCACTCTTCTTCGGCGAGTTGTTACTAGTCGTTATAAAGTTTGCAGCTAGAAAAAGGAACCTATTAACGAGGTCGAGCTGCGCGCGTTCTCTCTCTCTCTCTCTCTTTCTCTCCCGATGGGATCATAATTAAAAAGCTTCCGCTACTCCCAACCGGCCCGCCACTTCGTTCGAGGACTAATTTCGCCACGAGTTTCATTATATCCTCTCCCTCCCTCTAACTATCTATCTCGCTCTTTCCATCCTGGTGCAACTCATTATGGATCTTATGCCTACACGCGCACAAATTGCTAAAAAGTTCCGCTCGAAAGAAGCGCGAGATGGAGTAACGATGTCGGGCATTAGCGAATGGAAACGTTAATTTTTTTTTTGCCCGCCGATTGCGTCGTCACTGTGTTTTTTCTGCGTCTGGAACTGCGGCGGATATTTAACTGTCGTACAAAATTTTCTATGGGATCTCAAACATCGATGCGTAATATGAATGTCATATTGCCCGCCAGTGTGCAAATAGCTGCGAGAGATGTCCCGATATTAATCGGGGCGTGTATTTAAAAAAAAAAAGTCTTCTTTTATCAATCGCGCGCATGTCAATCCTTTGTAATAAACCCTGAGTTCTCGTTTTTGTTTTGTCTAATCTTACTCATTACACGGTTTATCTCGCGCTCTGGAAATCTGTAGCTTGACATTCGCGAATGTTTTTTAAAGTACATTTTCTATTTATCAAACAAATATATTGTACATTGAAGAAATATATATCTATTGTTATCAGAAAGTGTTATGTTAAGTTATAATAAATAACAAAAATTTTACGCGGAAAGCGTGGACAATCACGAGAGAGTATGTCAATTAATGCATTATTTACTCGAGTTCGACCAACGGGGGTGGGGTGGGGGGAAATAAGGGGGGGGGGAGGATGCACATGCAATAGGGAACTCAAGTGCCTTGCGGCATCCTGAGAGACATCCCTAAGGAGCTTTACTCTCGTGCTATATTACCGCAAGATTCAAGACGCGTTCTATGAACCGGGCCGGTGTAAACGTCGTGAGAGACGGTTATCCTATGAGAGGGATAGAATACAGCTTCCTCCGGGGATGATGTCTTTGGATACGACTGGAGATACGGGTGGAAATTCAGAGATCATCACACGCGAACTGCATTGCGACTACTCGTGGAAAATATCGTGGAGGAAGGGATTCTCACGAGGTCGCGAGAAATATTGCTGCGCGAAATAATTATATGACAGGCTCTTTCAAAAGTCTCACTTCTCTTGCAAATGTATATACGATGATGTATTATTTGAGAATCGAATAAATTGACGATAAATCAACTCTAATTATTAGACGATATATTTTTTAAAAGTCATCTTCCGTATCTCTTCAAAGCTCGTGCGCTATAATCAAGCATATGCAGCTGCAATGGCCGGCGAAGACGTCCCATAGTGTATTTCTCTTGTAAGAGGCTTTGTTCGAAATGTTGTCGGATCGACATCGACGTAAATACTACAGTAGAGATAAAGATGTATGTGATGGTCTCGCCCGGAGAGAATTCGTGTGTTTCTCGATATAAATCCAGCATCTCCGAACGACCTTTTCGATTTTATTATCACCTTTGTCACAAGTGAATTTCACGCGCAATTTTTACAAATGCATTACCGACACGTCAAAGGATATAATTAAAAAAAAATAAAATTTTATAAAATTAATAAAATTGATGGAATATAAAAATAAATTACGATAATGAAAATAGAAGACTAACAACAAGAGAGTCATTTAATTGTTAAGTTTACACACGCTATGCTAGACTTATCGTAATTCGCTTGCCATGTGCAACAAGCAAACGGAAACGTCGAACCGGAAATACCCGCAAGATCTATTCAGGATCGTAGAGAGAGGATCGTAAGGTTTCCATGCTCTTTTCTCTTCTTCGCGCGCGGTGCAAGACCCGGTTATTTGCCGCGGGAAAAAGAAAGGAGACGGGGCGAGACGAGGCGAGGCGAGAGAAGAAACGTTCGAGACTAATGGAGAAGATTCGAAAGCAGCAGGAAAATAAGCAACCCAGGATGCTCGCGGCAAGATGCTTTTGCATTGAAATGTCCGAAGCTCGGCGTTCACGTTCTCTTCCGTATTTCTGCCTTTTCTTGCGAGAGAGAAGCTCACCGGCAAAATGGACACTGAGAGATACGAAACGGCGTCGATCTACAAAAGGGACGAAAACACCTTTCAACGGCGAAAATATTTCGCAGACACAAGCTGTCCGTCCATTCTCCTCGCGGATAATTATCGCGAAGACGCGAATCGACGCGCCTTCATCGACATTAACGGGGCGCAGATCGATAAATCGCTCCCGTATCGTATAATCGCCGAACGCGTTGCATTATGCAGGGAAAACATTAAGCGACAGAAAGAGGAAGCGCGTCCGTACACCGCGACGAGAAAATCGGATATTCCCTTTTCCCATCTCGTTCGCCGCGATGCGACGCTGATGCGTATCGCGGGGATTGACGTCTGAGGGACGCGCAAAGCTCTGATAAAGGCCGAGGAATATCTCTCTCTTCTCTCTCGACGCTAAATATTCAAGACGCATGAACGCGTCGCACAATCGCTCGGCGCGGAATTAATTTCGAAGCTTCTGAATTTGACGTTTTCCATCCGCGCCTCCGAAGAATTCCGTCGACGGACGAAAAGGGAAACCTTGTAGCGTCTGATAAGCCGTAGATGGAGAAAATTGCGCGATCCCCTTCCTCCCGCCACCCCCCGAGCCGCCGAGTCCTCCTCCCCCGACGCCGGCTGCTGTGTTTTTACCCTCGCAAAAAAAACCTACTGGTGGTCTGACGTTAACGGATGTAAGAGCTCCGGTGGACGCGGAATTGTTGGCCGTTTTGTAGAATTAGCTTCATGGCTTTTACTTCCCGACGGGATATCCCTCGTGTTGCTTTGTTTCGGGCAATATCGTGTAGCGCGGGCGAAAACATCGCGATCGTCCACTTTCAGATCGCAAATATACGTGGCAAAAAACGAACGTGTTTCTGTTTCTTAAATGAATCCAAAAAAAAGTACATTAATGTAAATTAAATTCGCGATTACTTTTCGCTGCAGGAGCTTCGAGATTTCACGTACGCAGTTTAATCAACAATATTATATATGCGAGGGTAACACAAATGAAAGCGGGTTATATTGATCATGTAAAATGCCGTTGTTCATGGGAATGAGCGAAAAAAATAGTACGTATCGCGCGGCGGTCAATATCGAACCCGCGCGGGACTCTGCGTTTACGTACCTTTTATGCCAATACGAGCGCGCGGTATAAAAAAAAAAAAAAAGGAACAAAAAGAAAAAAAAAGAGAAGCGTAAATGACAGCGCGAGAAGAGAGATAGAGCGAGCGATTTTCCCTGCGCTCGCCCGCGGACTGTTGATTCAGCCCGTCTGTTTTCTCTCCTCTCTTGCATTGATTCCATCCCTCCTCTCCCAGGATACTTTTACATCTGTCCTCTTTCTTCTCGCAAAGCGATCTCGCCTTCCCTCCCCCCCCCTCCCCTCCCCCCGGGTGATCTGTTTCAGGTAATACACACGCGTTTCAGCCCTTCCCCCTTCAGCCGTGTCGTCGCCCCGAGGCGTCCACGTGCGAGGGAGAGTGAATTTGTTATGCATTTCATTGCATCCAACGGTTGCCCGAGCGTTCGCCCCCGCGGCGAATATCCTTTTCCACTCAATTATTTCATTAACCGTGTCTTCGCCTCAAAGCGATAGCTCCCCGACGCTCCTCTGCGTTCGACAGCTCTTTCGTTAGAGATACGTGGGGGAGGGAGGTTTATTATCGTCGACGAAGAGAGGCGATTTTTCCCTTTCGCGTTTAATCGACGACGAATCCAGTTTCAAAGACAGATCGTCTTTTGACTCGGCGCGAGCAGGGTCCGCTTAGGGCGGCTTTATCAATGGCAAGTTTCACGCGCGGTACTTTTCATTGTGAAATTTAGAAAAATGAGAGTGCACGCGACATGTGAAGGGTGCGCTTAATTTGCTTAACGAGCCACATGCGCCGATGAAGAGTAACTAGAATAACTACGAAATTTTTTTCTCGAAATAATAGAATGTGAGTATCGTGCATGTGCCCCGACACGGTATCTACACACATATTCTCTTTCTAGTTTTTTTTCCCCCCGTCAAAAAACGAAAGGAAATTTGAAAAGAAATGCTTTTAATGGACTACGAATTTTATATTTTACGAAAAAAATGGAAACATCGCGAAAAATGATACGTTATGTCTTTTCCAGCGATTTTCAGCTTTTCACATGATCGTCTTCCAAAGTGGAATAATCTCTTCGATGCACAAAAAAAATGCATGATGCAATTTAAACGTTTATCTATGTCGACAATTTTATTTTAGAATTCGCATAAAATTCAAAACACGGATATAAGTGTAATAGTTTAGTCTATTTTAATTTAAACTAATGGGCTGTAACGTCACGTGTGGCGTTAATCAAGCAGAATACAAAAAGGCAGAGAAAAAGAAAAAAAACAGTCGAGTAGAGAAAAAAGTCGAATGACGCACGCGATTTGCAATGTTTGTACGAATTCCCATTAAATCCTTTTGATTATTAAAATACACTTTTATCGCCTCATCTCCTTATATAAGGCTTAAAATCAAGTCCCCGAAATAACCATTGTAATAACAATAATGATTTCCACGCAAGCTCATATCGTCCATTTTTCTTCGGAGAAAATATTTATTCGCGGTAATTGAATACACACATTATCAATATTTACCCAATAAGCGTATTTTATATACACACATACATTTATTTATATTTATACGTGATACATGTATGTGTGTATATAAATTGCGCTCATATATATATATATATATATAAGCTCGATGCCATTCTGATAAGACAGAAATTTATTAAACGCCTCTCATATCGATAATACGCCATCGCTTATAATTGCCGCATTATTTAACGCTTTCGTTCGGCCGTTTAATGCAATTTCAGGAGCGTATGCGCGGTCACGATCGGCTCGGCCGTTTGTCGGGGTTCCCGATCAACACACACGCACGTGCGGAGGACGAACGTTGTTGGGGTGTGCGGCTCCGGGGTCCAGCGCTGCAGGCGGCCTCCGGGTCGAAGCGCATTGTTGGTTTTCCCCGCCCGTGTTTGCACTGTCCCGTAGTATTGTTGCGCGATGCACACTCTTGCCACCCCCGCCGGTCGGTCCTCGTCCCCGTGGGAGCGACGCACAAGGCGGGGGTATCTCATATTAGCCGCTTAATTGTCTCTATTTGTCGAAGCTCACCGCTCGACGATTCATGCCATTCGGGGAAGAGAGAGAGAGAGAGAGAGAGAGAGAGAAAGGGAGTAGCACTGTCCTTTCCCGAAGAGATCATCCTAAATCAAAATCAAAAAGAGCGAAACGATCTAATTGCTACGATTTTCGAAGGCATACCATCATCACTTGATATCGTCTAATTAATTTCTTCGATTGAATAAATCTTAAAAAAAAAAATTAATTCGACATAGTCTCTTCAGAACATGTATTCTCTTCAGAAAACACAAAAATATTTGACAGCTTTTATAGCTATGAAAAGCATTTTGTTTTAGAAAAGATAAAAAAAAAATGATAAGAATTGGCAAACAAAAAAAGAAAATTTATTCAACATATTTGTATTCTCTTCAAAAAACACAAAAATATTTGACAGATTTAATATAGCGATGAAAAGCATTTCGTTACTATTTTAGAAAAGATAAAAAGCAATGATAAGAATTGGAACCTTTTTTTAAACGCAAATGCGTCTAAAAAAAAAATCGTGTAAAATCCATTTTCGAATCCATTTTTAAAATAAAGTTTATTCTAAAATAAATGATTCAAATAAAAAAAATATTTATGTAGTTGATAGAAAAAAATCGTTTTCATTAATATTATATTTAATAAGCAGAATTGATATTATTATTTAGCGATAAACGAAAGAAGATAATTTTACGCAGTGGGTTAAGTGATATTTAACCTCACATTAGAAACAATCAAGAATAACCAATGTTACGATTTGTACGCGCAATCTAAATATGTATTGAAAAAATGTCAGTCGATAGGATGGTTTTATATTCCGTAACAAAGGCATTATCACGAATGTATAAAGGAACAGACGTCCTTTTCATGTCGCGTTATTGTCTTTGCGCGCATTGTTACGAGAGTTCGAGACGGTTATTTTTCCAACAATTGAATTGTATTTTGTAAATATTTTATCTCCGCTCATTTATTGTGACATTTATTTTACACTCGGTGCAACGCGACTCGGTAGAACCGTTTAATTAAAAAAAATTAAATTATCACATCTACGATCATACGACAAGAATCAACAGAATTGGAAATTAAATAAAGAAACTCGGTAATTAAAACTAAATAAAGATACAGTCCGCTTCGAAAGAAAAATAAGTGAATAATTTAGAATGTTAGCTTTCGATTACTCGATGCACATGAATTGTGTAAAATTAACTTTTATACGCTTACAAATTTTTGATGTAACAGATAAATTCTTCAATTGTTAATTCCCTTTTACGACATTATTTTGTATTATCTAATAATAATTACGATGTTTATTACGGCGAGAAGATTAAAATAAGTTTGTCAGACTCATCTCATTCGGATGAGGGTTATAACTTCGTTATAACGTTTCTTGTTTGTGCTTTTATGACCGAGACTACGACGCCGTCGTGAAATCTTCTTTAATCTCGCGGACATTTGCAGCGTCGAAGACTGCGGATAATTCGATTAATTCTTACCGTCGACAATGGATCTGATTAAAATGCAGCTTTGAGGTAACGCGACGAGATGGGTCCGTACACACTCGATGTGACCTTTATATTCAATCGGGTCAGAGAGTGGCTTCGGCATTAAATCCTCGGCGGATCGTCCGACGCCAATCTACGTTTTAATCGCCTCGTTTACCTCGATGACACAAAGGGATAGACAGATAGAATGGGAGTGTGCCGGGCGTCTCAGGACGTGCCGGCAAACAGCCGAGCGCTGCGTATATTGCTTTGTGTAAAAGTGCTTTCTTCAAGACTGCCTTTGGTCTCGATGCAAAACGCATCTCGAGGTGCCAAGACACCATTGAGCTTGCAAAACACGCTCTAACGGAGTAAATTAAATACACTTAAGAAGTCATAGCTTTGAAGTCGTGTAAATTCTTCCGCGGGAAATCCACAGTTCTTGTCTCACTTATTCAGTTTAAGCTCTTATTGCGATAATACACGTTTCTTTACAATTAATTTCTTCGCTTAAAAGTGTCTGCAGTTAATCATCGATATAATTAAAATTGATACAATTCATTTAGCTACGATTATCTCTTCGTAGCGTCGGATCACATGTAATTTCGACAGTTTCTTCTTCAAGGCTTTTTTTATTCGATTGCGTCAAATGAATTGTGACATCGGGCTCGCCTATTTCGGGGATAACGTATGCGTATGCATTTCATGTGTGTCGCTCCACTTTCAAGTCGAGCGCGGAGAAAACTTTCAACTAAAACTGACATACAAAAAAAAAGAAATATATTTAATCACGGAGATTCATTCGTTCTTTATGCATGAAACGTAATCCGATATTGGATCAGAACACTTTATAGTGCAAATTTGTCTAAAACTGGGCATTCTGCCAACGCTATACGCTTGAAATTTTAATCGCACGAATATAAATTTCGAGAGACTCAAATATATAGCGGGGAGAATAAAATTCACCAAGGTTTATGAAATATATAAATTAACATGAAATAATTATATGAACAGAAGCGATAATTGTTCCTCTAAAAGAGGAAAATTGGATTTTAATCCAACTCGTTAAAATTAAGATAGAAATAGTTCCTGTCAGACAATAGCAATTTTTTCAAACGAAAAATGTCTTTCTACTAATATCGAATCTGTCATTAATTTCGAGACTTCTCTACAATCAAATCCGTGCTATCTATAATTTACTTACGGTGTAAACTACATTGTAGGGATGTGTCACGCTATCCGGGTCATTTTAATGGCTTTAGATTAATTACGAGATGAAAGCAGATAGTATCATACAATTATACGCAGCGCTGTTTTGGCCGCACGGGCTGCGAAAAACCTGCACGTGCGTCAACAACGTTGTTACTTACACCACACGGGGACCTAATTCGCGATAATTCGCTCGCGTATGGTAACCCGCTGAGAGAGAGAGAGCCGCCGAATTACATTCTAATTATGCAGAGTACCGTGCCACGCATACCTGACGAAAGTTCCATCAAAGAAACGGCGAATGACACTTCTCCGCAATAAAACCTGATTAGATTCCAAACTAGCATTACGTGGGGATTACGCAGACTATGCGGAACGTATACTTACGCCGTTGCATACATATTCCTATCCGCCCTTGAATATCAAATCAGGGGCGCGGTGGTCTATATATGTAGGCGTTCGGCTCTCCTTCATTCATTAATTTGCATCTTGCGTTACACCGCGCTACATATATACAGTACAGACGATCTATTAATGATTACCGGCTCATGAAAATGCAATACTCGGAGGAATAACGCGTCCGGAAAGTTATATAGCAGCGAGTCGCATTCATTATTAATACACACTTGACTACTATCTTCTATTAATTCGACAACGTCGTGTAGTCTCGCTAATATCGTAATTCTAATGGAGGATTTGTGTGACGCTCTCTTAAAAATCTCGCACACCGAAAAATTGTATTCTCGAAATACGTACTTTATATAAATGTCTACCTTATATAAATCCTGTTAAAATATTTCTGAGGAGTCCTTCTAGCTTGACGCTCTGAAAATGAAGGCGATATTTGGGAATTTTTTTAAAGAAAAGTATTGTATAAAACATTAATTGTAAACTTTGCACGTTCAATTCAATATCCTGAATTTTTTTCAAACAAAAATATTTGTTTGTTTTAGAGTAATCCAATCAGGGTCTCTAAAAAAAATTGTTGTTCGTGGCGAACATGATTTCAGCCGTTATAGTCATTTTGAAATAAAAAAAACCAAAAACATTCTGACTCTGTATGAGTGTGTCTATCGCGTAAACTAGAATAAAAAAAATATTGAAAAATAAAAAATAGCCACGTCTCGAAAAACAAATTTTTATTTTTTACCAAAAAATTGATTAATTTTGTAAGTCGCAAAAGTCAAATTTTGCAAATATTTAATTCTAATTTACACGTCACAATCATACAAATTAAGAATCTTTTTGACTTTTTTATTTCAGATGATTATAACGGCTGGAATCATGTGTGCCACAAACAACAAATTTTTTTGAGGGAACCCTGATTGGACTACTATATACAAATAAATTAATTTTTTTTGTTTCGAAAAAATTCAGGATATATTTAAAATATTATTTAATAAATAAAGTTTAAAATCAATATGTTTTATAATTTTCTTTAAAAATATTCTCAAAAATCGCCTTCATTTTCAGAGCGTCAAAACTAGGAAGATTAATGAATAAGAATATTTCCTTCTTTACATGATGTTTTTTAAAAAATGTTTTTAAATTAAGAACATATTCTTAATTTGCGATAACAAATATTTATTTGTAAAACCTTTTTTTTTATCACGGTTAAATCAATGACCTCAAATATTAATACAAATCTATATATATTATACTAGACTACTAATAGCGATGACGGACAGCCGGTCACATTTGAACAGAATATAATCAAGCTATCAATAGATACTTATTTTTGAAGGAAAAGTTGCAATATTAAATAAAATTTTTATATTAAATATATACAAAACTTTTATATTAAATTTTGCAGCTTTTCCTTCAAAAATAAGTATTGATTGACAGTCTGGTTATATTTTGCCCAATTGTAAATAGATGTCCTCATCTATTACATCTCAACAATCTAATGTAATATCTAAAAGTCTGTCAAATATTAAATAATGATAAGAAAAACATCTCATTTAGCATGTATATTCGTATATATATGTATATACATTAATAATATCTGATACTTTTTAGAGAATTTCTCTCTTAAATCAAGACAATCTTTTTTTGGGACTTATTTTAAAGGAAAAAATATTATAAAAATAAGACAATATTTTTACGATGAGAATACAATTTTTTTCGATGCACGCATAAAAAAATCTCTCTCTATCAAAAGAATTAACATGGATGCGCGGCGTGAAAAAGTCTTTTCCAACGGTGGAACGATATCATCCCTGCCGTTGGTTAAAACTTTTAATGATTTCTCGAAGATTTGTCAGCGTGTATCTCGCGGAGGAGCTCGCGGAGATGGATCGCTCGGGCGAAAAATAATTAGCGTTATAACTCAGAGGGAAAATCGAGAGAGCGAGAGCTTGGCGGCCGCGCGAGAACGAGCGGGGCAAGAGGGGGGAGGGATGGGGTGGGCCCGGTTTGTATCGGCGCTACATGTGATGGATTACAGCGATCAATGAAAGGTTGATCAGTCGGCTGATTGATTAGATAAGTTTCGGCGGTAACCGAACGAACCGCTGGCGCGCGAGTTTCCGACACTTCGGTCTGCCTTCCGTCTATTTTTCCCCCCGTAAGTTTTCTCTCTCTCTCTCTCTCTCTCTCCCACTCTGTCGGCTTCATCCCTTGGCGCTGTGCGGCTCTTTTATTTATTCATGTCGCCCACAACACGCGCGCTACCAGGTGGCGGCCATTTTTGCGGGTCAAAAACGAGCAGCGGAAGTCAGGAGTCATGAGGGAGAAGAAATTAAGGTCGCGACCAGGAGTTGAAATTTTTAACAGCGCCAATTCCTTCCTACCGTCTCTTTGTCGCCCGTCCAAATGGAATTTGAAAATTGCGGGACTTTTTCGTCGTATTTCAAAAAAAGAGAGAGAGAGAGAGAGAGAGAGAGAGAGAGAGATCAATGTTACCTGTTGTCCATTCGGTTCTGGAGAGCTCTTGTAATATCTCTCTGTTTCTCGAATCGTGAAAATAGCATCGTATTATACTTTGTTAAATTTTAAATAGTTGTTTTTCGCGACAACCGGCACAAAAACGAGCCAATCCGAGAAAAGGAGATTAGGGTTATTTCTTTGCACAAACAGATACAAAGATACATTTGTAGCCACTAAATTTTAAATTTCTGATTTTATACTGTTATTACTATTAAGACTATTACTATTAATTACTTATAAATAAGAAATAAAACAAATATATACAAAACATCACGTGAACATCGGTCGGTTGTTAAAAATTGTACATCTTTGCAATTCTGATTGTTGCATCGAAAGCTCGCTGAAATGCATATGGCAACGACAGCGATTTACAGATCGTTGCTCTCAAATGTCACTTGCTCTCCGAGCATTCCCGGAATTTTGCAAAATATCCCGTGCGTTACCTTCGGGTCCGAGCATCAGTGGCGCGATATTCGATGTTGCCGAGCGTTTCCTGGAAACCTAGGAAAATTCGCTATCCCATTCGCGTCGAGTTTATGGTCATTGAATCTGAACAATTTTCACTCCGCCACGGTCTCTCAAGTCGGATGAAAATTTACGGGGGAGGAGAGAGGGAGAAAGAGACGAAGGGATCCACTTCGGACGGGACCGACCGCCGACATCGCGTCGGAATGTTTCCACCTTGTGTTCGCTATGGACGATGGCTTCCACGAATCAAAAATGAAAGAAAAAAACACACTGGCGGAAAGCAAGAGCGGGCAAGAAATTAAGATCGCAAACCATGACTGTAACTTTAGCGTCAGCCGTCCATGATTCTCCCCTTTATGTGTTCTGCTCGCCAAAAGCGCGCTACATTCAGAAACCCCACAAACACGACGATGAATTCCATCTTCCATTCGTGCAAAGTGGCCTATTCTACGATTTATGAAATACTTAACGAAAACTTTATCAGTTTACGTACGATGTACATGAATATTAAGCAATTTGTAAAAAATTCTTCGGATTTTTGAACAGAGGAAATGTGCAGAAATGCGGAATAAATGCAGCTTAAACCGCGCTGTCAAAATTCTCGAGGAATTTCTAGAAAGTCTGGAACCCGATGCGACTATACATTCCGCATCATGACGACTCTCGTAATAAACATTCTTATCTCTCGCCGCGTCGTCCTACTCTCGGGCAAGGAAACGATTCGATTCGGGAGAGAGAGAGAAAGAGAGAGAGAGAGAGAGACGCCGGTAATGCATCGGCGCGATCCCGTGGCAAAATCCTCTCGCGCGCCCTCGGGTCCCGTAAATCCTGAACGCAATTAGTAAAGTGACGCGCCAACGTCGCCCATCCGAGTAAACTCGAAACTTCGTCCGTTTACCTGCATCCGTCTTGAAAGTTTCAAAATGCACAGCCAAACACGCCGAATGGTGGTGGCTGGCGGTTTCGAGGACGACGAGAACCTCGCATTTCCCGTCGCCAGCATCACAAAGGAGGGAACGGGAGAATGGGAACGATGAGAAACAAGGGGGAAGGGGGGGGGAAGCTATTTATTGCGGGTGTCGCGGCGCAAGAAACCATCGAGTTATAGACAATCGCGAGAGTAAGATGGGATAAGAACCGTCCTCGCGTAGAAACGGAGAACGATAGTCGGACGAAGAAAATGGAGAACTATAGTCGAGGAGAGGAAGACTCCATTCGACGTCTCTATCCACTCTGTTTTCCCCTCCTCTTTCCATGTATTTTCTTTACTCCTTTTTTCGTTATCTGCGCTTTCTTTCTCTCTCTCTCTCTCTCTGTCTTTCCCTCTGCCTCTCCCTATCGCGCTGTCTCAGCGCGACCTGAGAGGTAATTCCTTTTCGTTCTACATTCTACATTTCGTTCTACAGTAAATGGAATATCGGACGCTCGTTTGTCTGAGACCTCGTCGATGCTCCGTCTTCAGCTTCCGTTTCATTCGCTTAACTTACTGCCCCACAACAAATACATCTCTCTCGTCCCGACCGGATTTTCTAACGTGAATCGCTTGTTATTTATACTTCGATGCTCAGAATTGGGGTCCACAAATGTTCGCACAATTTCTCATTGATCTCTTACTCCGACAAAGTCGATTTTTCTTTACGCGACGTATTTTAGAATAAATTCTTCTTAAATTAAAAATACATATATTCTTAATTTGCGACAACTTGTAGCAAATGTCTATTTGTAAAACTATGTTTTGTTATTCCAAACATTAAATAAGACAAAGTTAAAAAAAATCCCCATGTTCTAGTTTAGTATATATTGTTATACGTTAAGAATATGTGATACTCTTTAGAGGATTTCTCTTTTAAATTAAGAGGATTCTTTTGGCGCTTACTTTAAAGAAAGGTATTACAAATGAAATATTCTTAAGATGAGAATTCATTTTTTTTTCGCCGGCATAATTCGGACGAAATATGCATAGTGACGCGGAGATGACACGAACTACCCTTTCCAATTTGATTCCAATCAGCGAATACTCCGTCGAGACGGCCGCGTCGGAAGGGCCGCCGTGACGTGGCGTAAAGCGGAAACGCCGCTATATGTCGCGGCGTGATATTATTCATATGCCGGCGACGCGTTTGGCTCGTCACTCCGGACGCAGAGGCAATATAACTTTTTTTCCCGACTCCTCTCTCTCTCTCTCTCTCTCTCTCTCTCTCTAACTCAAAGTTCGAACACACGTGTTTGTCCGTGGTTGTCCCTTTTTTTTGCCTCTCCGCCACAGCCACGCGTGGCCGGAAATGACGCCGGCCGGCACGTGGAATCGCGCGGATGACTTTCTCTTCCACGTTTCCCTTCCGACGATAGCGCGAGAGCGTATAACCGCGACATCCGCTATGTTGCCTGGTCGCGAACATACGTTAATTCGTTCAGCCATCTTTCGAGTACAACAGGATTTTTATTCCCCTTTTTTTTCGATATTCGTTACTTTATCGAGAAGAAAATGATAATCTAATATGACTTATGAGTAATTGATTTATTATTGTTACAAATATTTATTGCTGAATTAATTGTTATCATTACGTCAATTAAAAAGGGATGCGTACGTGCAATACACATGCTCTAATCACTGTGAGATCGTTGAGTCTACATGGACGCAGAGAGAGCTGCATCTCCTCCCTAACTAGATGATCCGTTTTACCTATTCTGATAGGGCGACGATGCCACGATGCCGAAGCGTGGTTAAGTGTAATGTAATATCGCTACCTTATCATCACAACGTCTCTCGTTAACGACTCTATGAGATAATTGATACAATACATATATGGGAAGATGGAACTCTCCAGAGAATCTCAACCACATCGAATTTAATAAGTATCAATTAGCTTCGATTCGAATTCGCATTATGATCGCATCGTTAACGCGATAATAAATGATCCTTTGTGCAATTTATGGTTTTTTATCATCGTGTTTCGTGCAATTTTTAATTTCTCTATTACATGGATTGCATGGGTAGAGCGTGGTTGGCTTAGACATATTCTGATTAGTGTTAAAAAAAACGTGTACGATGATGAATTAATAAACTTTCGTTAATAAATTTTGGGCTTCACACACGGGCGCACAATTCAATTATCCTGTACTCGTCCACGTCATTTATATGTAACCTCTGTAACCTACATATTCCACGCCATTTCACCATTTTCCAATTATCCTGCAATAATGAGACCTAATATTCCATTATTACAACGTGTCGGTTACTTTATCGCTTAAGAAGGATTAATGACGACGGCCGACTAGCAATTTTATTATCGCGAACTAACGTGAGTGTACACATGTGTTGTAGGGAAATTAATTATGTAATCGTCAGATTTTGTGCTTTGCCAGCACTTATAAAGTCAATTAATATGGCCACAATAATCTTGTTGAAGCATAAAGCTTCCTTGATAAATCAAAATGTTTAAAATTGTATACACAATAATTATAAAATTGAATTAGCATCATAATTTTATTTATGTTTTTCTGAGTACTTGCATAATTAGAGTCCATATTTTATAAATATTGTTAAATATATAATTTAAATTTTTATATTCAATTTTATATTAAATTATTGTAAAATAAATATAAGCTAATATTATTTTAATTTATCTTTCTGGAAAATTTCAAATCTTCCTCTTGCTTTCCTTGAAAATATACTATATATAATTTGAATCCGCATCATTCTTATTTTTGCTCTCCACATCGCATGTTTGTATTGCTCGACGATTGCAACAACCGCGATACCGCTGTCGCAGTGAGCTTAATTGTATGCAATATAAAAACAAATTGCAGATCCTCTATACGCTTTTTTAAATCGACAAACAGTTATCGCGCGGCGCAAACTGCAATCGCCTGTCATTATTTTGGATTATCGGTTACCGTTAATTGACGGTCGAGCGCAATGTATCGTGCAGTCTGTTCCCGATCGAAACTATTATCGGGTCGACGAATATCACGACGATACCTGTCACGGTGAGAAATAACACGATCGGTCGAATCGAACAAAAGCATTAACGGAAAAATCGTGGGATAGTGAGTGTATCACGCTTCATAAATATCGCTTGCCCGTAAATCAATTAATTGTCATGCCGTGTATATATTGGTCTTGTGTGTTGTAAAATGTTTGTCTGCTCACGATAGTTCATTATGAGAAGTAACGGTCGAATGATGGAATATATATGGTGCAGTAACCGTATCATCGCGCGACTGTATAATTTCTTTTTTACATATTTATTTTAATCGATAAATATAACTTTTTTACATATAAACATCCGTGTTTTCTCGCACGAATATTAACTCATAATTATTTTCAGCTAGATATTCGAGATTCGCTAGATTAGTTATCTTAAGATAAGCAAGTTACTGCTAGTGTGATAACATCCATGTTACCAACAACAAACAAACTATGACGCTTACACGTATATCTAATATCCATTAATGCAGAACGGCATAATTAGATGCATATTAAGCAAACAATTTAGCTTTAGCGTTCGCGCATAAATTGGTGCATCGTAATCTACATTGAACAATTGCGTATTTTTGTTATTATTTAAACATGATATATATGGCCAAGAGGGCCATGTATTATGTATATGTTCTTTTTTTATAACTTTTTTAACAACACATTACACTAGGTAATAATTTTAAACGTATTTAAAGAGAAATTTTCTCTCGCGCACAAAAATGTTTATAGCATTTTGCAAATAATTTAATAATTAATATTCGAGTTAAATAATTCATATTTTTCACAATTATTTTCATTCTCCATGTCCTTGCCTCTTGTCGTATCTTCTTGTCACAAATTCTATCTCCGTCTCTCTTTCCGTTACTCATCCCTCTCTAGTCGAAGCCGCAGTGGTGGCAGGAGGGGTTTGCTGATTGGGAAGCTAATCACGCGCTACTCTCCATTACATTAATTAAAACTTAGCTCTCAACTCTACTCGGCTCCCACGTCACCCGCCGCTCCATCCGCCGTTGTCCTTTTCTTCCTCTCATCCTGTTTCTATTCCCGCGATCAGTCTCTCCGCTCTCGTTCGTCTACCTATCCACGTATGCCACCGCTTGTATATAACGCTAAGAAAATCATGGCTGCTTCCAGCAAGGAGAGGATATGAATAAATAATGAGTCTGTTCTGCCATTATTTAATAAATAGCGTATTGTTAAGATCGATACGATCGTTGGGAATGACTATCATTTCTTTCGCATTGTCGTTACTTAAACAAAGTTCCTATCGTTCCTCGATTAATTTATTATTTATTATATAATCTATTTAATAAAAATTGTTCTTTGTTATATAAATAAAAAGATCTCAATTAACAAATGCGTATGAGATTAATCCATCCCTCTAAGAAACTTAGCAATTTGTTCAATTTGTCAAGAAAAAAATTAAAACAGATTTTACATTCAATAAAGAAAAGTATTACAAAGTTAAAGTATTATATGAATAGAAAGAGTCTAGTAAAAATGCTGCTATTAGAGACTTATTTAGTTTGTCTTTCCTATCTATTACTCGTGAGAGTTTTGCTTTCAGAAGTTGCTCCCAAGGGATTGCACTCTCAAATGGATACCGTTTGAGAATTACTCTCAATTCAACGTCTACCTCATGTCCCCACGTCCCATAGTGATTTACTGTTGAGACTTGTTCTCAAATTGCGAAACTCCAAAGTTCAAAATACACAAATTTTTAACTAGATATTTTCACCTGAAAACGCAAAAGAAAAAAAAAAAAAAAAAAAAAAAAATTGATTCCCTCAAATTCTATATCTTGTATGCTTCATTGCATATTGATAAATAATCTGTTATGTATATTGACGGCTATAAATATAATCGTCTTTTTTCGTCATATTTGTACAATCGCGAATATATATCGGCAGAATTAATCCGCGAACTAGAGCGTTTGTTATACAAAAAATTTGTATGTTATAAAACCGCTTTGGCCGCTCCGGCGAAATCCCTACTCGACCCAATTCGTGGATCGAGTATATCCGTGAGTTTACGTAGAAATAGGGCAGAACGCGGATTACGAATAAATAACATTGCACCTGGTTGATAATGATATTTATATGGAACGTTGAATTACACGTATTACACACTCGCTCGATATCAACGAAAGGAAATAGATTGTTCTCGCGATTCTATCGCAAGATTCCACCGTCTATTTTTCTCCCGCTCATACATTCATCTTCCTAGGAGAGCCAATAACGAGCGCGAAAAACAGCTTCTCTGCCCGCTAATGTTACGATTATGGCCGCACGTTCAATCAAGTCGAGCTGACGATCGACACGAGTATTCGTGTAACTATACGATATCCGATATACAGGATAGTTTGCGATAGAATATCCATAAATCGAGACTACGTTAGATTGGAAAATTAGCTTAATTATCGACTGAAAGTTTAACTCTGAACTATCAACATTCTATCACAGGACACCTCGGATACCTATATATAGGTATATCGTGAATATTATCCGATCGAAATGGACCGCACTTTAACTTTACCTTCGATAGGAAGGGATTGGGAGGCGATAAACGTTAGCAAAATTGGAAAAAGTGCCGATCAAACAAAATTAATTGGGTTCTCTGCAACAAAGCAACTCTCATTTCCAAGCGAGAACGAACCGATTCTGAGCGCTTCTCACAATCGATAAAAATCGCCAACGATTTCACCCCCGAACTTTACTCCCCTATTCGGATGGGCTGCGGCGATATCGTTTCTGTAATTCTAACATGGGATAAAAGATCGTGTTTGACTAGAAACTACGGCGAAAGTATACAGACAGATACGGTACGGGTCTATCCCGACGAAATATAACATACGGTTCTATGTACACGCGACGTGCGAATTTTGCAGAAAATGTGCAAATGGAAATATAGGGAGAGAATTCTGGTTACGGAAAAGCACACGATCGGGCCAATGAAAAATGTTTTCCTTTCCATAACGTGACCGGAGAATTCGTCGTTTCAATTATTTTCCAACGCTGTTGATACGCGAGTCGGAGAAATACGGCGATATATGAGATATAATCTCGTTATACACAAATGAAGAGTTTTTCCGTCAAAATATCGAAAAATATTTCAATAATTCATTTCGTTAATTTTATATCAGCTACAGGAAAAAAAATTGTGCAAATTAGAAATTTGCACATTGCTTCCTCGTAATTTTATATATTCCCTTTCTTTTATAATATCAGTAAAAATGTCTCATGTAAAAATATTTAGTTCGATATCTCAAAATTTGCGGAAGTTAGAGCGTCCTTTTTGTGCGCATACACGCATACGGACATTTTGTAAAAATATGTTTTTTTTTCGATGTTTTAGAATATTCTGAACACATTGGTATCAAAATTTGAAAAAAAAATTTTTCACAAAAACAAAGCTTTCTATGAGGAAGCAAAATAATATAATACTTTTCTTCTGTTTTAATTAGATTTTACCTTATTAACGTTAATAAAACATTCGACAATTATATTTAGTGCGAGATTTCTCGGACCATTAATCTTTAGTAGAATATTTCGTAAGTTATCATATAAAATTTACATTCTGAATAATATAAAACGTCGTTCTACGTCTTGCTAGCCACTTTTTCGCGAAATGAGCCGCGCAAAGTCTCCGGGAGGAACTCTGGAAAAGTAAAACTATCGCACGCGATAGTTAGCGATCGTAATTATAACTTACACGCGGCTTTATAACGAACTGAAAAGCGGTGCTTTTTCGCGCGGTGGACCATAGAATGGAAAACCAGAGAGAGAGAGGCCGACAGTTCGCCCCCGGGGCGCTCGTTCGCAGAGCGGTTTCTATTCAACATTTACGTCATACGTTCGCGTACTACATTCGTCGACGTACTACGCATTCGTCGTAAATCTCATCACCGTATATACACACACGTGCGGCAGCGGACGGTAAAGGTAACACATATATCGATATACGAGAGCCATACGCGTGCGCTGCCGGATCGCTCGTTCTCTTCGATCTCAAAGCCATCCCTGCTCCGGTGTCACGGATGGAATTTCAGGAGAAACGTTTTATACGGTGAGTGTTCCCTCTCTCTCTCTCTCTCTCTCTCTCTTTATCTATCTATCTCTTGGCTGGCACGTCGCCTCGAGCGCTTTGTTGGAGGGCAGTTAATTAATAAAGGCTGGAAAGAAGGGAGCGAGCACGGGAGCACCGGGCGTTGATTCGCGAGGAAGAGGAGGAGGAGGGAAAAGGGATGCGAGGGATGGGGAGTATAAAAGGACAGAATGCTATACTATCGTTTCATATCGTTCGATCGGTCAGGCTCCACTTGCAATTCAAAGGGCATACTCACATGTCGTGAACGAGAAACTTATCGCCGCTTCTCTCCATGCAGAAGCCCTTGCTGGTGATTTCGGAGCCGTTGACGGTCACCAGATCCGTGTTCCCGGACTGGAACCACCGGCCGTACCACTCCTCCGGGAACGTGCAGCCTGGAACAGGAGAGACTTTTTAGAAGGAAGCAGGTCCGATCGCTGCCTGCGGGCGACATATTCTCGCTCCGTCAGTCGACAAGTTTCTAGATTTTAATCTGAGGATCTGAAATTGTCCGCGCCGGAAACGCAAAACAATTCATACAGTCGCTGCGATATTTTCCAGCCCCGGCGGGCTTGTACGCGTCAGGGTTACTTCGTTCTTCAACAATCCGGGGCTAAGGGGAACGTAATGAAACAATTGTAACTGGTGTTTCTTTTCCGTTTCTCCCATTCTCTCGGAAACAAACGGAAAATGTCAAGATCCGCGGGATTATTTTCTCCGCGAGAAACGCGGCGATCGCGCGGACTGAAAAGTTTGTGTTTTTCTTCGAGTCGAAAGAAGAAAATACGTACTACTAGCATGTAATGTTACATCAGTGGAAGAACGGCTATATATAACCCGTTGTCTATTTCACCATGATCCGAGCTGTAAATTGATTGCAACTGGAAGACTGTATTTATCTGTAGATTATATACAGTTATAAAATATGAGCTTTACATCGAACGTAATACGAGAATCTTTCGCTTCAAATCCCGGGGGTTTAACATGTGTAAAAAGTGGAATACACAGAGAAATATATTTATAAAATAATACTGTCCTCAAATATTTTCCGTGTCCTCATACGATTTAATAAGAATAGAAAATCGCCGTTTTTTCCATACTTTTGAATAATCAAAGTAAAGACTCTTTGCCAAACGATCATTGGGGGTGTTGCTTCATCACTTTGAAAGAGTCTTTTTTCCCTCCCTCACTGGATGGACGTCTTTACCGCTCCGTTTTTCATGGGCCGCGAGCGTAAATCCGAGATTCCACGAATATTTCGGATTCCCCTTGGCAACGGAGTTCGCCGCGAGCTCAAACGAAGTTGTAAAAATGGAGAATCTCCTTAGAGAGATCGGATTATCGTGAAAACGTGAACGAGCGAGAGAGAGAGAGAGAGAGAACTGCTGATTTTCTCTTCTCGTCGCGCACGATCGTTTATCCTTCTCCATCTTCCCTCCATCTCTCTCTCTCTCTCTCTCTCCCTCTTCCTGTCTGCTTCTGTAACAACGAGGATTACAACGAGAAGCGACGTCGCGATTAAGCATTGTTTGCCGGAAGCATTTTGCATTTAATAAGTCCAAGTGTTTCGGAATCCCAGATGAGCGGAGAATCGACGGAGGGAAGAGACGAAGCTGGGGGAGAAAAGGGTGGGAGGGGTTTCAGGAAAGACGACGAGGAATCTTGCGAATTCGCTATAAGAAGATACCGACTTCCTTCCCCTCCCGCGACTGTGTTTCAAAGTTGCGAAAACCGAGTCGATGGAAACGACAGCAGATGGGATTTATTAATATTCGAGAGAGTGAGAGAGAGAGAGAAATTCGAAAGAGAGAAATTGACGTTTTGTGCTAAAGCGACCACGTGCACGCGGGAGGCTCTCCCGCATTGTTCCTCTTGCTATCGAATACCGGATTGGTTCTGGACACCCATTATCGCGGCTCTTAATTTCCAACCCGCTCCCGTAGATTACGTTCGGAGAATTGCAACGCGTATCGAGTATCCCCATAGGTGTCTAATAGCAGGTATATCGCATGACTGCGTTGTTTGCTCCCGTCGCGATTGCGTCTTCGGTTACATCAACGTAATGTCTATAAGCTTTCTCCTCCGCGCTCTCAAAGAATATCCATTTCTTCATTAATAAGAATTAAATCAAAGATTATATGTTATCTGTTACTTTTCTAACTTACAACATTCGAGAAAGACGTAATCAGCAAAAAAGATTAAAGTTGTGTTTTCTATAAAATGATATAAAATTATCTATCTTGTTATTGCACCGAGCACTGTTTTTTTTTTTTAAATTATGGGATGCTTTTTTTATTTTGTCAAACTGTTAAATTTAATTTTGTTAAATTGTCAAATACTTTTTTATTTTAATTGTCAAATTGTTAAATTTAATTTTGTTAAACTGTCAAATTAATTGTATTTTAATTGTTAAACTTTTCTGCGCGGTAGAATCCAAAAGCAAGAGTACAATGCATGCTTCTTTACCCGAGCCGAAATTTTTCTCTATTTAGCAATATTATAGCGACGAGAGTGCGAGATATCGGCGATCTTTATCGGAGACCGGCAGAAAGAATAAAGGAAAATGAAGGGAAAAAAGCTTAAGGAAAGAAAGAAGGGGAGAGAGAACGGGATAAAGAGAGAAGAAGAAAGTAGGCAGCCACAGTATAATTAACGGAAATTGGAGTTAGGTCAGAAAGCAAAGTTATCGGGGAGAGTTTCGTCGGGGAGAGCGCACGGCAAGCATTTCGCGCAGGCGGACTAGCTTTTTCCGGGGCAGCCGCTGATATAATTACTAATTAATTACCGTTGCTGCCGTGCCGCGACGTTTCGGCGAGCGCGTTTAAAAGGACACTGTACGAGAACAGGGAAACAAAAATAACTATAATCTACCTCCCAGGTGGCTCTCTCAGCGAAGTGATATTCTACGCACCGAGTCGACGCTTGGTCCATTATAACAGCTTGTCAATGTTGTGACTATTTCAATAGTCAATGACGTCACGCTTGCGGCCTTAGTCAATTCTTCAATGACACGACAAAGTTTCGCCGCAAAGCTTGTTTATTTTCGTTTATTTTCATTTTTATGACAAACTTTTTTTGTTTCCCCGCGAGTCGAGAGCTGAGAGCTCCCGCAAACTTAACGCGACGTATCGACGTGTGATGGAAAGCGATCTGGCAGAAGGGAGACTATAAAAGTCGTTTCAGAAAAGTCATTTGAGAGATATCCATGCAAATTTCTATTTTTTTTTTCCCCTCGTTTTTTCCCTATTCGCTTATTTCCTTTATTCCTGCTATAAAACGCCTTCGTGCAAATTCTCACCTTTCTGTAATTTATTCAAGTCGAGGAATAACGAATACAGCTTGTATACCTCGGTATCTTACGAGCCCGCGGGGAATGCCATATTGCTCGGCTCGCGGGACATTCTTTACGTCGATGCTTTTTTTTCGCGACGGCAACACATTTAATGTCTTTACGTATGGTACGATCTTGTCATAAAGATCGCACCGCGGGAGAACGATTCTAGGAAATAAGAGCGGATTAAAGCTCGACCCACCATCGGACTCACCGAGAGAGAGAACTCGTATTTTTCGTAAACTGCGCAAACTTCTTCGCAAAAAGGGGGAGTCGATGCTTCAAAAAGAAGCCTGCGCACTCGCGTAGCGAGATAGAGGGATCAAGTGCGTTAACCACGAAAACGACCCCCGAACCACCGGGTGAGTGATCCGAGAAATCGATCTCCTCAGGATCAGATTATTGTTCTTGCTATCTCGACCGTCGACGATAAAATCCGTGAGACCGAAATATTCTATCGGAGGGGATCTGTTTTGTTGTTATAATTCAACATTGTTGGGAATTGAAAGATAAGCCTTAAATGGGGATATGATCAATGATTATTTTTTTTTTTTTTTGGGGGGGGGTTGATGTGTGTACGAAATTACACAGGAATATACTTTATAACGTATAGACAACTCTCCTGTAAGAGCTTTTCATTTTGGTATACTAACATTTGCTTGTCATTATTTTATTTTAATAAAGCTTTTAGTTTTTAAAAGACAAAAGTGCTTCTGGAATATATGTAAAATTATAAATTTCTTAAAATCTAACGAAAAATAATGTAAAAAGTCTTGTGAAACGTAGCGTTTTACTTTGTTCGTTGGGAATTTCCTTTGTTATTTAATGGGATTGCATCTGTTTAAATTATCAAAGACTGTAGAATTATATATAATAAAGCTTATTAAAATATTAAAAGCCTATTAAAAATAAAGCTAAAATTTTATTAATTTATAAATTTTTATGAAACTTTATATATTATATTAAAAATAATTATTGTGATTCAAATGTTTGTAAAAATTCATATTAGGATTATAAAATATTATATTTACGGAAAATAATACAAAATTTATGGAAAATAATACAAAATTTACATTTATATATTATTTATATATTACTTTCTGTAAATATAGTATTTTATAATCCCAATATAAATTTTTACAAAATACACAATGTTTTTCAACTATTATAAAATACTTCATAAAATTCTTATCACGTTAAGCATTGATAAGGTAAAAACAATATATTTAAATATTAGAGTATTAAAATTAATTTCAGCTATATATAATTAATTCGTGATTATATCTTTCAATTTTTAATTTGATCTTTTTTATTTCAATTCGTTTTTTTTTTTTACTCCATGATAAAACATTGCTGGAAAAGCTCAACAATAAATATCAACAACAAAGTAACGTCTTACAAAAAAAAAAAAGAAAAAGGTTCGTACAAATGGACTTGGAGATATCAAAAGTCCCTCAAAACTTTATAAACTTGGAAACTCACGTAGCCATTCGTCGATCAATTGATCATCAGAGGAGTTAAAAAATAGATTATCGAAGAAGCGCGAGAGGAAAAAGAAAGTAGAAGGCTACATATAGAGATTAGCAATTTATACTTAGCCGACGTTCGTGAATTATTGAAAAAATCACTCAAGTGTAAGACACTTCGAGATAAACTTTTTACACGGCCCAAGATATAACAACAATAATTTAGTACGTCGTATATAATACTCTGCAACAGTATATCTCGCTATCTCGAGAATATACTCGAACAAAACAGATAGAGTAACTCTTAAAAAAATCTCTTAAAATAATAAATAAGGATACACACAAGTTTAAAAAATGTTAGCAATTGTCATACACGTGAAACAAAAATTTGCAAGAAACGCAGCGTGAAACTAATAAAGTTTCTGGGGAAAAATACAGACTTTCATCAATTGTTTGTTCGAGTTAGAGAGCCGCGATTTTCTCTCTCCAAACGATTAATTCAATTTTTATGTATACATTTGCGCATACCTACACGTCCTCGAGCGTCTATCGCTGAGAATGATCGGGTTTCGGATGAAATAACTTGATTAAAATAATCTATCACCCGCTAGTGACAGGGATGATTGGCTATCTCAGTTAAATATGATGGAAGGACCATCTCTGTACTCGTGCACATAAGCGTCCTATATATTTCTCTCTCTCTCTCTCTCTCTCTCTCTCTCTCTCTCTCTCTCTTTCTTTCTTTCTTTCTGTCACTCTCTCTTTCATTCCGTCGTATTCGCTCGCTCGCACAGTTAGCCTGATATTTTCTCCTAGCTAGCTCTCCATCTCTGTATCGACAGAGGCAAATTGATTGGTAATATGTGGGCACTGCCCATCTACCAACCTCCGTGACATTTACCAACGGAAATGCCTCGTTTTTTCCGATATCCGAGCTTGAAAGAGTCGCTGAGAGGGCTTTTACCGTAGGAAATGAATATTACAGGAATGGATATCGTGCATCGGCACCTGGCCGACGATATTACAACATTCGCGAACATATACGTACAGTTATGGCGACTGAAAACACAAAAAGAGCATACACACGCGTCTGGAGCAGTAGTAGTAGCGCGATGAGGTCAGACATATGCAAGGAACCTTTGCAGAAGGATACAGACACATTAAAAAATTTTTATAAAATTTTTATAAAATTTTATAAAATATCAGTAAATATGCCAAACACACAACGAGTATATAAATATTTTAATTTTCTTCCAAATTAATATATTCAAAATTAGTAACCAGAAAAGAATAGCTTCTCACTGATACCAAACTTGCGTTTACAGTCCAAGCGTATCGATTCCCAGGCAGCTAATAACAAAAGTTTGAGATACATGCGCAATAAAAACCAATTTGCTTGATGTATAGACATTCTAATCCCGTGAGCAGTGCATGCGGACTGCGATTATTGCACGTATATGTACGTCAGCGAGTGATTGCGTGCACATCGTGCGTGCAAATGCCGCGGGATACGTCCTGAGAAACACGTCAAATATGAGTGACAACGTCCTGCACAGATATATAGGAATTAGGGGAGCGTATTGGAAACCGATCGATGTACATATATATATATATATATATATACGACCAATGAGACAGACCGAAGACGAATGTGTCAATCATCTCAAAGGGATTGTACATGACAGCCGCCTTTAGTTTATTCGAAGACATATCTTTTAGTAGTAAGTCTTATTCTTTCTCTCTTTTTTCGTCTCTTTTTCTCTTTCTCTTTCAGATTAAGTCTGTAATTGTGTGTGATTAAGAAATGTTTGATCTCTATAAATAATACATCTTTAATCTAAATAGTTCATGATGGATTTAAGCAACTTTTGAATTTATAAATATTTTTTAGCAAAAAAAAAATGATTTGACAGATTTTTTTCAACGTCATATAACGTTGATAGGTTGATTTCTTGTAAGAAGAAAAATTGACAGTACATCGATATCTTTCTTCGAAATATCTCCTATTGAAGATTCTTTCTCTCAAACCATGTATGTATCAACAAGACATCCCTTTTCATGGCAAGAGAAGTAAAAAAAAAAAAAAAGAGAAAAAGAAACGTTTCATCTCTATTAAAAAAATTTCCTCTACCAAGCTCTACAAAGTAGATATTTCATTAAATACAAGAAAGACTGAAATCCCCATACGCGAGCGTCTGTATTGTGTGGAGTACGTGTGTGTGGAGTACGAGTGCTCGCTTACATGTGATCAATATATAACCGGGTCAGTGATTATCCGAGCCTTTGTTGCACGTTTTCTATTGTTATTATACGTTTAAAGTAGTTTCACAGGAACAAAAAATATTTGCATGCCGCGAGACGTGAAATGGGAGCGCCTAACGTTATTAACGGCGCGGATGAAAGAAGGATGCCCAGGATTTTAATATAAAAGAGCAGACGAGAGTTCCGCCGTAAAGATGTTTTTATAACGCGTGTTTACGTTTAATGCGCCTTCAAACATGAAGCGGCGGGGTAAAATTGCATTCATTCAATTCCTAAATTCGGCTGTGGAGCATCCGGTGTATGTAATCGCCATCATTAACATACAAAAGCTCGCGCTCTGGAAACCTGGATACCATATGAGAATTACTCGCTCCATTGTCTTGCAAATTATTTTCCAACGGGACGAAACTGTACGCGGAACATTAGAGAACGGTCTCGTATTTTATAAATCCACATTAATTAAATTTCAACGTGTGCCGCTTTTCAGCGAAACTTCCGTGCGTTATGCGTCGCGCGGAATAAAATTTCACATCTCATCTATGTGTGCGTATGTGTGCGCGCGCGTGTGTGTATTTATGTGTGTGTGTCATGTTTCCAATAAATATTCATTTTACCATGATTAATTCGAACGGAATTTACGAATGCTTGTTCGATTTTATCGGTACGGCTAATATGTAAAAATTTATTCGATCGAAATTAGATCGTATTTGACATTTTTGAAAAAAAAAGAAAGAGAGAGAGAGAGAGAGAGAGAGAGAGAAAGAGTGTGTCCGGTCGATTTTGTCCGTCTACTTAAGACTTGGCGTTTCAATTTCGCGATATCATCGAATCTCGCTGATGGGTAGTATTGTGCGCGTAGCCGACGCGTCACATTTCCCAGGAAAAACCATTTTCCGCTCGGTGAGACTTTCGTCCTACCGCCGCCGCCGCCGCATGCGGCGTATTATAAATTGAGATAGAGAATCCTATATACACGAATAACCGATGCCAGGGAACTGTTGCTGGGGCGGATTCGGCGCGCCCGAAAACGATTGTGCAAGTTTTCCCGCATTCTTACTTTTTCCCCCTGTCTTCTTTTCTTTTCTTTTTTCCCCCCATCTTCTCCTTTCATTCCGTCTCTCGATCACTCGCTTCAATGGCGCAGCCGGTATCATTCGTTTCGTAGGAAATTAAATACACAAGCGTCCCTCGCGCGCGAAACCAGTCATTTATATACAACCGTGTATCTATCATTGGATAACCACACCCACCTACTTGTTGAGGGAAAGTTAAGATGGTAACAATTCCATGGCGGTTCGTTACAAGATTACACTTGAAATGCGAAGCCGTTGCAGTGGAAATATATATGTGAAGAATATTTATGTACTGATGATAATGAAGGAAATTTAAAAAATAAATACGATCAAGTTAATTATATGTGTGCTGTGTGTGCAATATTGTACGCAAGAAATTAATAGAAAATTTTATCATTACCAAAAAGAGTTAAGATAAAATTGAGTGCTTTCTTAAATCATTCAAGTCAATTTTTTCTCAGTAGGTATTCTTATCAAATATTTTTTTTATAACAAAAAAAAAAAATAATTATAACAGACAAAATACAATGAGAAAATATAAGACGCCAAATATATACTATCAACGTATAATTCATCGCTTGCCAACGTTCAGTGACGAGTCTAGCCATGTTTTCGTGTAATATGTGCTTTTAATATCGGCACCGAGAAATTTATTACGGCCAGAGCCAATCAGATATATTACGGCTCCATCGTATATACGACGGCTGTTCCGTCGTTGAGGAATGAGAATGGCTAATTATTTTCACCCCCGACGCGCACGTTCACACGTTGACAACGCCACTCACGCGTATGCGTGGTTGTATCATTAGCGAGACGATACCGGACAATTTTCTCGCTCGTCATCAGAGCGATATTCGCCGTGGCGCGTTCGAGTGTACCATTTTTTTCTTTCTCTCCACCTGATTCCGCTATCGGGAATGCCTAAACCCCCATCCCGCACCTGTTTCCTATTCCCCTTCCCCATCGACGTCCCAAAAAGGATACCGGGAATTGCGAAGGCGAAGAGGGAAGGGCATTTTCAATATCTACTATATTTCCGCCACTGCCGTTTCCAGCCTCTCTAGATATCTACCGGGGAAGGTAACATTGTACGCCCCCTGTCACTACATTTTAATATTTCAGGATTCAATGATATCGCTCTACTCGCCCAGCTGTGCTCAACTTAACCGATAAAACATCCCATCGACGCCATTTTATTGGTCATAAAGGGCACCGCAAACAGGCCCCACGGGCAATTATAGAGCGCTTATACATCTCTACGTAAATTGGGATATTAATAATTGTAACGTTAATTTATTTTGAAGATACCGCGTTGCGATCGCGAGAGAGAAAGAGAGAGAGAGAGGAGACAGAAAATCGATTTTTTAATTCGTCGTTAATTATGAAGTTAATATTTACACGTGCTTTTTTGAAACGCTTTTTCAACTGTCATTGCCGATACGCGTTTGAAATCGATCATCGTAAACTGCAATGCAATACATTTTGCCGCGATGTAACGAGATGACAGCCGGTATCGACCGGCGTGTTAAATTATCCGCGTCAATTTGGAAAATTCTATGTAACTCGTTGCGATATGATTCCCTTGGTGGAAGTATCAAAAGAGGTATCGTCGCGCACAATGCGATCGATGAGTCGTGCGGTCCGCGTTATAAAATCTATTTAATGATTTCTCTCTTTGTTTACAGCTGTCGTACTTTACACGCCAACATCAACGAGCCGTGTATTCAATTGATTTCGATACGCCACTTGATACAATACGATAACAGATCGGAAAATGCCAAAACATTCGAGCGTCAGTAGAACATACTCTGAAACATGTAAAAAAAAATACATTATATGAAATAGCGCATATTAAATATTTTTTTTTTTTTCATTTGATGATTCGTTCACTGACATTAATAATTTTTAATCATTAGAAGCTATCATTCATTCATATATCACTCCATGTTTCACTTCATTATTTCTCGCATCTTAATTTAATTTGGCATCATGTCTCGGTACTTGGACAAGTAATAAATCGCAGTGTCTGTAAGCAATACCACGATAGAATGCTATCTTTCTCCGAGTTGTTTGGGCGTACGATTTATCGTTCCAAACGATTTCCCGCTATTCCTCATATCGTTCATAGGGCTTATCGATTTGCTCGGAGCCTCCCTTTCTTCCCCTCTCTCTCTCTCTCTCTCTCTCTCTCTCTCTCTCTCTTTCGAAGCGTCAAGTTTGAGTTTCACTGACGATATTCGTTATGAAGTTCGAGTAACGGCGGTGCGCAGGCAAGCTCCGAGGAAAGGCAAGGTATGGAAGAGATTCGCCCATCCCACCCCGATCTCGGCATCCACCCTTGAGTTTATAATACGCCTTCCTTCCCATAACTGTATATTTCATGAAATCGCCGACTAACGCGGCAAGAGAATCTTCCGGCGCGGATTCCAAATATCTCCTCGAATTGTGCGTCGAAACGCGAATTATACGCATCCGCGCGTGAGAGAGAGAGAGAGAGAGAGACTTGAAGATATTTCGCGATGAGCACGTCGCCGCGAGGGTTACAACTTACGACCACAAAAGCACGAATGCGTTTATTATTATTTTGCGCTACGTAATATTAAGCGATCAACGTGACGCTAGAAATCTCGCGTACTAAATCCCACAATAAATAGATTGACTATATAATAAAGAGATTGACAATTCTATTTAATTAATCATGAATTATCAATTTTCATTTTTTTTTCTCCAACAAAATTTCTATCAAAGAGACAAACTCGAATTAACCTGGATCGCGTCATTAATAAATGTGCTGCGACGTAATCATTTTTGCGATTCCAACGACTTTTTTTTCTCCTTTTTTTTTTTATATCGGGTATGACAAAAGTTCGCGTGGAATAATACGGGCGAGATCATCCGCGAGTATTTCATTAAGCCGAGTGTTAGCGTCGCGGCACACAGGGGCACGGTCGTCGTTATAAATAACAATAAGGGTCCACGTGGATGGCAAACATCGTAAAACCTTCCGCAAACAACGAGGAGGTGGACTGGATGCCGGCGACGCGAGAGTCGCGTTCCCTTTCTCTCTCTCTCTCTCTCTCTTGAGATGCGAGCAAGTGTTTGATAGAGAAACGGCGAGAAACGGATAGAATATCACTTCGTGGATGGAATACAATCGGCCAAGAACATAGAGTGAGAAAAGCCGCGACCGACCCGTCGTGAAATACGAATTGGGAAGCGTGCCTAGTCGCGCCTCGCCGGGATATTCCCGATTTATACGGGGAGGCAGGAGGGAGGGGGGAAGGGTGAGGAGAGGAGGACTAGGGAGAAGAAATCCCTTCGGCGCGCCGAGAGAGGGTGATCCGTCAAACAGGCCGGAGGGATAGACGAGCGTATCCGAAAATATGTTGCAGCTGCACAGCACGTAGCCCGTAATCTTGAACCCACGAGTCGCCGCGGGAGACGTTTGACCCCTCGGTCAACGAGTTATCGCGGTGGGATTACGATGAGATTTCTGATTTGAAACGAAATGTCGTATTCTCGTCGAGTATGATTACCACCGACGAGGAAGAGAGAGAGAGAGAGAGAGAGATGCGATTGTGTGGATAAAGATTTATTTATACGGAGCAATTTTCGAACAATATCGCGTGTAAGGACGGCGGCTCGTGCACAACGTGTGTAACGTGATTACAGTTTGATGGTGCCAGATGCTGTCCAATCTTTCGTGGAGAATTTAATCTTTCGGTTATAGACGAACGGATGGACGAACGTCGCGTCTCGTTGTATACATAGCTCTCGTATCATAAATTATTAATACAATCATAATTCATCGTCCGGTGCGTTAACAGGCGCGAAATGAGAAAAAAGAAATTCACGGATCGTTCCGGTGGCTAATAAATCGCCGTTAGCGAGGAAGCGCGTTATAATTCTCGCGTAATTGAAATATGTTTCTCCGGGCGTCCGCAATTCGTACTCATTGCGCGGCTCTAAAAGAAAAAAATAAGCGCACCCAACACGATGCATCTTAGTAGAACGCTTTTCCCGCGATGAATATCATTATCTGTAATGCCCTGCGAAATTTTTTTAAAATAACGAGAATGAGTCGGAATTTTATGAAGATGTTAGAGCGAAAAAATGGGAGTGTATCGAGCTAATTCTACATCCGTTCTCGAAATCATTTATATCGCGTGTAAAGTTAACCCTCCGCTAGTCGCAATATTTTTCATCCATAAATGGCCGCAATATATCTTACAGATACACTAATTTTATCATTATTTTTCACAGCTTTTTGAAACAATGTTTCTTTCATTAGTACTTGGCTAATAGACCAGGCACTAAGATACATAAAAAATAATAAACAAGATGAAAATTGTGCAAATTAGAAACTTGGATATTGCTTTCTCATCATTTTATTTTGCTCACAAAACTTAAGCTCCTTAAACCTTAAAGCATGTGGGTTTTTCAATTTTGGCTTCCTCTACGAGCTAAATCATCACCGATCCTCATTAAATTTAAAACCATTCTTTAATAATATTTTATTCATGTAAAAAAGTTTAACGCGACGCCTTAAAATTTACAAAAATTAGAGCATATACAGAAATTTCTTAAAAAATTCAAAATTTTATCAAACATAAACCCTTTCACCGATCCTTATCAAATTCAATATCAATCGTCTTTTAATGATATTTTATTTATATAAAAAAATTTAACCCAAAATTTGCAAAACTTAGAGCGTATACAGACATTTCGCAAAAAAATTCAAAATTTTATAAAAAATTAATTCTTTCACCGATTTCATCAAATTCAATATCAACCATGTTTTAATGATACTTATCCATGATCTATTTTTAAAAATTTACTCCAATATCTCAAATAAGATCGCGTTTATAATAAAATGATCTTTAATTCACTAATAAAACAACACGCTTTCTTTGCATCTGCCTTGAAATTTAAATCGTTCGATAATTTCGCCAGCGTACCTGACTTATCATTTTCCAGCCGCACAAATCATCGTAAACATTCGGGGTGATTGCTCCATCCGGTACGCGCACATGCTTGTGTGTTGTATATATTTTATATAAATTACGGATTGAATCGATAGCCTTTACGATCCAGACGCAATAGCGCATATACGATAAAGAGGCTTTAGATACCGGCTAACGTAAACGCACTAACTCGATGAAACGTGTAAATCGTAAAAGATACGGCCGACTCCTATAGGACGGGCGTTTCAAGGGCTCGCCAAGGTATTAACCATTGGGATGATCTCTGCGAACAATTTATTGCGTTTACCCTCCGTGGAACCTTTCCGGTGTCGGGTTTACGGCCGTAGCGAGTCGATAGAAACGCAATATCCGTTTTATAAAGTTGCTAGAAAGATAAGCGCGCGCATAGAGAGAGAGAGAGAGAGAGAGGGAGAGAGGAAGTCGAGAAAGCGACCCTCCTCGGCTCCAGGTCGTTAAAGTGCGCGATAGTTTTCATGGTTCTCCAATTCATCTTACGCGCGGCTACCGCGTAGCGCTCCCATTTATCATAACTGCGCGCGGAAACAAGCGGCCGTAAGAAATACGGAGCTAGGCCGAAAGTTGCGCGCCAAAACTTTCCGAAGTGGCCGCGTGTTACGTATATTACGCTTATTATATTACACTTGTTTCTCACCGGTAAACATTGCGCGCGTAAAACTGGTACAACCGTAAATTCTTCCGCGGCTTATCCCTCGTATAATAATAACGCAAGCTTGCCTCGCCGTCCGGTTATCGAGCATTCGAGAGCGAAATCCACGCGACAAAATCGCGAAAAATTAATATAAAAAAAGAAAAACGAAAACGCGACTCGCCCAAGGCGGTTCGTTTGATCTCCCGGTGAATTTGCTGAGAAATTAATTGTGCCGCGTAGCGCGGGCGAATTGGAGGGCGCATTTTCCCTCACACACACACACACACACACATACATACATATATTTTCCGTTATTTCGCGCGAAGCCGTATTCGCATGCCGCAGTCACGCGCGGAATTATAAGAGGGTGGTAATACTTTGCCCTCTCTCCGAAGGAGTAGACTAAACAGCCGCGCGCTTCCACTCTCCGTGTCTTTCTCTCCCGTCCCCGCCCTCCCCCCTTCCCCCGTGCAGAATATACCCCGCTATTGTTAGAGTTAAAGCTTGAGTGACAATATCTGGATGGCGGCATCGGGTGGCCCGGGGTAACTGGAGCATCCGCTTTGTACGCCCAGAAGATCGTAAATTCAATTCTCGTTCCCGTTGTCCCACAGGCGTAAAACCCGGTCCCCCTCCACCCCCTCCCCTCCCTCTCCTCATCCCTCGCGCGCCTCCTCTCCGACGACGACGACGACGTCGACATGCGCGTAGCGCATACTTCCTGCCGCAACTTCCGGGCGACGCGCTTGCGTACGCATCATGCCTCCTCTCCGGTAGACGCAAAGTGAATATTATAAATGTCGCTCGCGTGCCATAATGCTCGCGAGTCGCGGCGACGGTGAACTTGGCTTAACTGAGTTAACGAACGAGGTCCTGAGGACGAGTGGAGAGGGGGAAAGGGAAAAGGAGGAAAGCAGCAAGACACGAGATTGCGAGAGGGATAGAGGCGCGGATGGCAAACGTCGCGGAAACGCGCGACGTTTTCAGTTTCCCTGAGAAAATTGAGAGAGAAGCTGGCATCCCGAGCTATTTACGCGAATATGACATTGCGAAACTTTTTCCCCGATAACATATTAATCTTATGAGCATCAAGTCGACCCGAAAATCGATATCCGTTTTTCTTTTATAAATCTTTGAAACGAATAAAATATATAAGCTTGCAATAAAATGTCACTCAATGTCAACAAATTAAATAATCACAAATTAAATAATATATCAGCGATTCAGAAAGTTAAATTGTATTTAATGCATTTTGTTTTTTAAAAATATCCGTAAAAATGCATAAACTTGTGATTGGATAAATTAGAAAATTTTGCTTGTATTGTGTTTTAAATTACAAAGTGGTGATTATTTAATAATAATGATAAGAATATGACCAACAATAAGACAGATGTACGCCTGCTTGTATCACTCGTAAATATAAATACGTTGATAAACGATACGTCATTGGCTGCAATAATTTCAACAAACGCGTAGAATCGGGTGACGCATATGCGATTTGTCGCTTTGTAAATTCGCGAAAATTTAAATGTTTCGAACGAAAAATAAAAACTATTCCACGGACCCGCGTGTCGATGGAATAATTTGACGCACCGTTTCATCCAATTTGCCCGGTGAAAGAAACAATTGTCCTCTCTGTAAAATGTCATTTTTATTTTCTTTCCTTTTGCATTGTAACTGTAATTAGCCATTTTCATTTGTGCGGATATTTCAAAGGGAGAGAACCTGCGCTGCGCTGCCGTATATTTTAAAGTTATTTAAAATCATGGTATACGCGCGCGCTCGCAATTTCAGTTATTACATATAAAGGAACTTTATAATGTGAGATATGTGCGTTTTCCATATTCGCATTCATATATGCAGAGAAAGAGAGAGATAGAGAGAGAGACAGAAAAATAGTTTTTATTATATCAATATTTTCAATATAATATCTTGGCTCTGATATCATAGCGAACGATAGAGCTGTAAAATACACACGGAGAGTATCAAGACGTAACTGGAAGCAATATCCAAACACTGTATAGCTCCTAATAGATTAACGAGGTCGTTAAACCCACTTTAATCTCGCGAATATAGCGGCCGTGGTCTATAGACGCGCACTTTACATCGGGACGACGCGTCGGTTATGTCAAGAAAGCCGCATGCCGTAATTGTGTGTAATCGTACTTTAAGTTACGTTTATGGTGATCATAAAACTGGGAATTAAGACGAAATGCAACGGAATTCGGTATCACTTGGAAATCGACATTTGAAACAATTCCAGTAAACAAGAGAGATTCGATGGGTCTTTGATGTACAACCGAAATACAATACTTTATTAAATATAACGGAATAATATTCATATAAACCGAGGTAAAATTGTTCCACAATTGTATTACAATTTGCACTTTTCTCGTATTTTAATTGTTTCACATTATTGTGTTTTAATACATAATAAATGAGCAGTTGCAGTAAAGCTTCAATGTGTGCGATCGTTTGATTACAATAAAAATGAACAGAGAGAGAGAGAGAGAGAGAGAGAGAGAGAGAGAGAGAGAGAGAGAGAGAGATAAACAAACTCGTCGAACAACATATTCGCTCGAGCAAATTATTCAAATATCACACGTTGTACAAAATGCCACGCAAAAAAATTTCGAGTACGGACGGACGTTAAACTGTCATCGCACGTGTCCCAGAAAAATCTCGTCACTAAAAACAATTATCCTTCAACATCCGCCCTTATCCTCCATATAAAGAAACCCGTCCAAATAGCCACTATAATAAAATAAAGCGTAAAAATGATACATGCACCGTCAATGGGCCGGCTTATCAATACCTTTTTCATTAGATACTCGATCTGCAAGCGAGTGAGCTGCGGAAACATGGCGCGTTCCAGCATCTCGCGCGGATTTTATAGGACTAACTGGGGATTAACCGCGCGTTTATCCCATTTATCCCATAAACCCGATTAAGGCGATTGCGAGGGGCGAGTTGCGTTAACCGGGCCCGAATGATTTGCGTGACTTTGGATTCGATGCGGCGCGCATTGACTGTTATTGCCGACCGACCGACCGATCGATTAGAAAACCCCCTTCCGTAAAAAAGGATTCCGTCGTAATCCGTCGTCGTGAACTAATCGCGTTCCATTACGTGACTAATAGGCCGCTGGATCTCGCAAGAAGCTCCTCCGAGCGGAAACGGGATAAACGCACGGGGGTTTTCGTCGGATACGATGATATCGCACGCATGAGACGCGCATGAAACGCGCACAATCCAGATTTATTTCGCTCGATCGCGCTTCGCATGATGAATAGAGTATCGGATGATATTTTTCACTGTCCGAGCATGCTTCGTCTCGCTCTACGCGTTCGAAAGATAAAGAGAGAAAGAGAGAGAGAGAGAGAGAGGGAAGGAGAAAAAAGGGAACTCCTTGACAGACTGTGATATTTTCGTTGGTATAGGAATTTGACGGTGCGGTATTTCTTTCGTTCGCGTTCATATATATTCGGTTGAATCCGGCCGTGTGACGTACAGAGTACTCGAATAGCGCGAACGATATTTTATACGGACAGATTTCTCGATAAATATACAATCAGAATTATCTCGGCTAGCGATAAAGAGTACTTAGGAATTTAAACTTGTATCTAATTATTCTGATTATCTTATTTTGTACATATAATGAAAATTGTTCCCCTTTATTGGCTATTAAACGATGAAAATAATTATACGAAGAAATAAAATGGCCGTTTTTATTCGATGCCTAGACAATCGTCTGATTCAACTCACAAGAACGTTCTCGTGAACGTCGAAATACAGCCTTATTTCGTTCAATTTTGTAAAACGGTTATATCTGTATATATACATGATGGCGTGTGACAAACGATCCTCTACATCTAGCAATATATCCCCATCTGACTTAAGCGTGGCGGTCGCGTTCACGTGGTCGAAAAGGGCGGAGGTGGTTGCGCCATGGCGGTCATTAAATTTTTATTCCGGTTTTATGCGATTTGCGTGCCAGCGTGGCGGAAAGCGGCAGAAGAGAAGGGGAGGAGAGACTTAATGATGATGTATAGGGGACGAGCGACGGAGCGACGTGAAAACGGTCGCGGGGGGAGGGGGGGTTACCGTTATATTTTCACCAACGAAAGAAGAGTTTAAATACAAGGAAAGAAAAAAAGAAAGAGAGAAGAAGCTACTATAGTTGAAAGAATATTACTGGTGTATGATTCTCCAGGTAGAAGTGTGATAGTGTGATATTTTATTCGCCGTTCGCGCGGTATCTGATTATAGATATAACTCTGAACTCTATCCGAAATGCTAAATAATATTATATGCGATCAAGCAATTTGCACAATATAAGAAAAATTGTTTGATAAATATACAAAATTCTCTACACGATGATAAAAATACAATGATAAAAATCTTGATGAAAAATATAAATATATCATAAAATTTCTTTCTTATTTCGCGTTGACTCAACACCGTATATTTTTCGAAAAAATGTTCCTCCGAGAATAATAATTTTTTTTTTTTTAATTTCAACTATAACATATATCTCATAAATAGAAGTATCTTCCTCTTAAAGACTTGCTATAAACGTTAAAATTTGTTTTGCATATTTTTGGGCGATGATGATTTCGTGTTGCTTGACAAACTTGGACCGCTATTTCGGGCGAGACAAGCGGCGGAAGGAAAATCCGATTTCCTCGAAAGTATTCCGTTGCGAGTAACCGCATTATACGGGGACTGAATCTCACGGTGAATATATCCTATCCGGGTCAGATGTAAATGCAGCTATTTATGAAACCTGACATCTCCATTCCGCGAGCGTTTCCGCGCGCGCACGTTAGGATTTCCACGGATGCCCAGCCGTTGACATTTCGGGAGGGACGCGGGGGGGAAGCCTCGCCCTCCCCCGTAATATTTCTCCTTCGCAATCGCGAACAAACGCGATTTACGTGCATTTGAAATCGTTGGCCGTTTTCCGCACGTTTGTAAAACTTTATGAAACGACTGTTTGTAGGATACGCGATTAAATCATGTCGGTGCAAAAATAGCCCAAGCCGTTAAGAAGCTCTTCTTTCATTTCAGACGCAATTCGAGCGTAGAGAAAATCCTAGCAGTGCATAATATTCGATTAAAGTTCTTTTTTCTTTTTTTTTTTTTTTTCGTCAGTAAATATAATCCGCGTGTAATAAAACCAATTTCGCGTTATAAATGTCGAGGAAAACTTTTTAGAGACGTCATGAAAGCGGTCCAAGTTTATGGTTAGCGAAATAAATTGCATTCGCGATAGTCATTAAAGCCATTAAAGCGATTATTACTAAAAATAAATGTATCCCATCGATTTTTGATTGCACGCAGAGCGCTCTGACGGATTCGTATTACGCGCGCGTGTTCATAATCACTGAATTATAGAGGGATAAAACGACTCACGGATTGTCCATCTCTCTTTCGCGCGCGTGTACGACGATAAAATAAATATTTAATGAATCACCGAAATGTGTGCGGATTCCACTTTTCGATTCCCACACGTCGAGCACCCTTTACCGAAAATTTATACATTGTCCCTAACCCGAGTGTACTTATGATTAATGTTGGATGATGGACCGGGAAACTTCTAATGATTATTGACGTCGAGTTATCGAGAGGAGAATGCCGTGTCCCTTGACGAGAATAAATTATTATTATCTCAAGACGCACGATAAAACTCCTGTTCGCGAGGCTAGATAAATATTCAATTCGATATATTATTACATAAATTGGACGCGCGTGTAATTCGTACAAATTGCAAGACCGCGTTTATAAATACGATAGCGTGTTGCGGCGCGGCTTTCCGCGCCGGGCCGCATTATATATACGGCTGTCTAATAATTAAGCAAGAAACAGCTCCATTTGCGCTGCCATCGAATAAAAAAAAACACGAGGCTTCGAACAGGAAGACGGCGGAGACTCACGCGATCGCGCTCGCGCACTGTTTGAGGCTGCATCGATGTGATGATATGCTACATATGCTTTTAATTTTAATAATGGCCGCAAATTAATTGGATATCGTCGGCGCGCGGTGGCGTGTCAATGACAGGTCGAACGGTGGCGTCGGAAGCTCGTTACGCAATTTCTACATACGCATATACACGACGGGCGTGTGCACGCATTCTCTCTCTTTCTCTTCCTCCGTATCTATCTATCGTGTCCGTTTCTTCTTTATCTCTCTCCACATATTCATTGTCATAACCATTACCCATTATTCAAAATTCGTTATAATTGCTACAATAATGCATAAAGTCGTGCTTTTCAAACTATTGCTGGATTAACTTTTCAATGGGCCGGTTAAGAGGCAGTAAAATTAATGACTACGCATTATGTTCCTTTTATCGAACGTTCTAAATATGGCTTCAGGCGTACTGTAACTGTCAACAGTAATTTTCCGTGATATTGCACATAATTTAATACATTTAACGTTATCAATTTATCCATATTATTTAGTTCAATTTGATACACCGCCAATACACATATATGTGGAATCGAGGTCGAAATATGTTGCGTTAGTTTGCAATGTAATTATAATTTGAAATTATTTTGTACACAACATTATACACGTATAGCTATACAGAGCGCCGTGATATAATATTAATATAATATTAATGCGTCTAATGATCCTAGAAATTAATGCCACTCTGATGCAATGTTCGAAATCAATAACATTAATTACTGAGATAATCCCTAATAAGGTTGACTCTTACGACGTGATGTTTCGCAAGCAGATGTATAGTTACTGTCGCGTATACATTAAATCTAAAAACATTTAAAATTGTATATCAATGTTATCTACATACGACAGAAAGGAAGGATTTCCGCCCTTATATTTTATTGTGCCCCTCAGGAAATTACACTCCTTTCTACCAGTTCTACCCCATATGCGTTGAATTCAAATGATTGTCGCAGAGAAAATAGAAATGTCATTGTAACCGTCCCGAAATCCAAAAAGAGAAGATCCATAAATCTTAAATAACTCGATCAGTTTATTCTAGATATTATAAATAATATATTGAGGCATTACAAATACTGTTTTTATCGAGCGTGTCTGTAGGTTAATTAAACGACTCTGCTTTAGTATAACGTAAGAGATGTAAAATTAATCATGTATTTTTAGGTATCCCCCTAAGTGGATAATGCGTTGCTTTCGAGATGGTAAATTGTGCAATGACTGTGCAAGAAGAAAACAATTTTTTATCTGAACGTTTCTTGCGTGTAACCACTCACGGGTTAACTTACAACTAGGACAGGTTATAGTGAGCTTCGTAAACAAGAAACGCAAGAAATGTACGGTAAATCACGGCATCGGATCGCTCAAAGCTTACCGTGAAAATGGCGCATGGTTCGCGCTATATAATAGGATGCACCGGCGGTAAAAGACCCAAGCGCTCTCTACTGCCTCCCCCCCCCTCCCTCCCCCTCCAACCCCTTTCTTCGTCTTTTCCGCCAAGAACTTGCGAACAATAGATAGCGAAGCGGCCAGGTCGAAGAACGGAAAATAGTCGACTTCGTCGGCCGTTTTCGGATGCCACCCACGAAGAGGCGAAACAATACGTCAAAAGTTCCGCATTAATTGTCCTTAAGTTGCCAGCGATAAATTCATTATGTCCCAGGTAATGGTGTTATCGTGTTTTCGCCCCGTGACTTCGGTAATACTGGGCGCTCTCTCGCTCTCTATTTCTCTCTTTCTCATACTTACGGCCGTTTTATCCTCCCACGGTCTTCTTCCATTCCAATCGCCTTCTTCTATCGTCTTTTCGCCTTTTCGTCGTTCTCTTTCTCTCTCTCTTTCTTTCTCCCTTCGATGCAATTTTTCCTCTTCGTCTCGCTCTGGTACGTATTTGCTATTGACGTCGTTGCAACCAAGGCCGCCGAGTATCTCCGGGCTCTTTGAATGCACGTTTCAAGAGGGAAATTAAATTCATTCTATTTATTCATTCGCGCGGTTGTCAGTTCAGCTTCTCTTTCCCCGCATGCCCGGCTCTCACTTTCCGCTTTCGTCGACGTCTTCTCTTCTTTCCGTCTTTCTTTTTCCCTCTCTCTCTCTCTCTCTCTTTTGTTCGAGCCAGCGTAATGAAAACTTGCGGAGAGGGATATTGTTGGAGCAAGATGCAAAACGTAGAAGAACAGAAGTTCGAGAGATGATAGGCGTGACGCAGCGGATCTATTCCGTCGTCTTTAAAAAGAACTGTATTTCGAGTCCCGTAACCCCGTACTTGGTACGGGCAATGGAGATTTTTTAAATTGTTAGCGAAAATGACACGCCCGAAATAGACTTCTGCAGACGTTCCGCAAATGTCGCTCAGTTTTATGTCGCTACGGAGTAACTTCTTGATTTTTTTGTTATAAAATATGGCGCGCCTATCATTTTTTTTTTTGTAAGAAATTTATGTAACTTTAATTCTTGTTTATAAGATTAACGAAACATTTATTCTAGCGTGAACTATTAAGCATATATATCTATATGTGCTCGACACGGGATGCTTGACGGCTGACATTTGACGACAAAGTGTACATCACGGATGAGAGAGACAGGAGGATCGATGAATAGAGACGAAGAGATATGCCACATGCGGATCGTAAAGGCATAAGGCATGAAACGACGTCAAGTGATATGAGATCGAAAGTGGCCGGCACGAATCAGACGCGGTCTGGCTTGTCGTCGACAACAACGTCGCTAGCCGGAAATAAAGCGCATCGTGTTTACATACGCGACTCGAATCGGTAGAACGAGAGAGGAATCGAGACATTTAAATATTGAATAGACGAGATCCTTGCATTCGAAACCAATGCAAATAGTCTAAGATTTCTCTTTTTAAGTACGAAAAAGAAATTTCGCAAACACGATCGCGGAAAGGCTCGGCCCCTTTCACAACAGACAGTATGAAGAAATAACATGACTTATGACATTGGTTAACGAGATGAGGAGGAGCAGGAATGGAAAAGGGAGAGGAGGAATATAAAGAGGGTCGGAAAACGGAGCAAACTAACGGGCGAAGCCAAGATTTCTGCCAAGATCGAGATGGCCCATGAATAATTTTCGCCCAGGGGAAAATAATTTAGGAGTCTGGAGCTCGAGGCTTCGTGACTCCTCCTCGAGCATATCCGGTTTTGTCCTCGCGATTCCGGAATAACGGCGTTCCAAGAATCGCGAGAGGTCATAGAGAGTGGCCGGGAAAAAGAAGAGGACAGTGGACAGCTCCAATTATATGAAGTAAAAGGGCTTGATGCACGCTATTCCGGAGATTTCATCAAGAATGGAATATCAAAATGCTGACGCTTAATTACCTTTTTTATGTGAAAATAGGCTACAGAGCGGATAAATAATATGATGAACAAAAGAAATATTTCATAAAATTTACAATCCTTTCTTTCCTTTTTCCTTTTTGCAAACCTCTTTCTCATCAAAAAGATATATTCTTGTTGAATAAATGAGCTCGACTCTTTCTTAATTTTGAATTCAATTTTGTGACTCTGCATATTAACGTATAAATTTATAAGTTAGTTTGCAAAATTTATACAAAATGTTGAAGAAATACATACTTTATTTAAATCTGCGATGGTATAAAAAAATATAAAAAATATTATATTTTTAAGTTTATATATAAAATTTTATCACAGAATAAAAAATTTAATGTAAATAAAATAAAATAAATATTTCTGTCAAAATAAAATTAATTTATTCCACTATAAAAAAAACTCAATTTTTTATGAGCAATTTGTTCGACAGAAATTTTTCTGTAAATTCAACTGCTGTCACCGATGTCATTTTTAACCAATGATTGCTGTTTTACTCGTCTTTTTGCCTTGTACTAAGCGAATACACTTACATGTGTAACATGCCGTGCCTGTCTCGATGTCCGCTTGAACGTTTACATGACACGAAACGTAGGATTACAAATGGAGCCAACAGCTATTTCCCTTAAACACGAATACTCGAATTCTTCAACTCGCGGAATATGTCGGGATCATTAATTGTATCGACGCTTTTCGATCTTACAATAATATACACAGATTTTAAAATAAGTTTTATCATTATTTTTATGTTTTATCATTAATTCTATATTTCTAAATAAAAATTTTATAAACCTGCATGTTATTTCAAAACTGATCGATTTAATGGAATCCGCGTCTCTTTGTCTCGTGCATTAAATAATATTTTCGGATAAAATCATTTATATACATGGGTAATAAATTTAATTAAACTACGTTAAATTGTTTAGTTAAATTCTATTACATTGTCGAAGCTAAATTTCTATTATCAGCGATGCGTACGTCATTGTACCGCAGGTTGTTAATCAATAATATTACACGCAGACTCTCGTTAAAGCATGCGAAACAACGAGCGCTGTAATCCATAGCTCTTGCGAAAAAAAGAATGATAACAATCCAACAGCTAATGTCCTATCCACGAAGCGTCCATTATCGTATGACGCCTTTCTCTCTCTTTCTCTTTCTCTTTCCCTCTTTCTCCATCCCCCTTCACATTCATAAAAGAATCAATTTTTTCTCAGCGAAAACTCCGCTTTTTTCAGTTACAGCCCGCTTTGCAAAAGATAAAAATAAAATAAAAAAAAATACGTGGGACATGCTCATGCGATTTAACAATTTTAGTCGCAGTTGTCGTCTCGCTTCGGTTTTTCGCAAAATGCAAATTGCGAGAGCACCCGGGGAGAATTTTACAAGCGAATAAAAGCGGAGACTGTATTTTGCAAACGCGCGTATGGGAATATGAAATTTCAGGGGGTAGCACGGTAAACGCGGGGCAATACAATTCCGTAATTCATGCATTAAAGATACAAAGAATTTTACCGTTTTCCAGCGTTAAAAAAGAGAGAGAGAAGAGAAGGAGGAAGGCAAAATAAAATGAAAACTCGCTCAAACGCGCGCATACGCAACTCTCATCACTTCGCAATATGTACGTGATTTTAAAAAGTTTCCGGATTGTGAAGCGTCCGCCGCATCGTACTGATACCTTCGAGGATGCAAATCGTGCTCGAAAGCCCTCGTGATTTTTACGAGCGAATAAAAAGAAAAAGCCGACGGATAGGTAAACCGGGGAGTTGCTGCGCCGAGGGGACAGAGAGAGAGAAAGAGAGAGAGAGAGAGAGAGAGAGGCGGGGAGAAAGGGGAGAGGTGGCGGGCCGCGCCGTCACACCAACTCCTGGTATCAGGAACAAAGAGACCGGCGCGCGTTGCACCGCCTCGTTATTGTTTCAGGCTGCAAAATATCGCATCCTATTTACGTGCGCTTGACGGGCGCATCCAAAATTCACGAGGGTTCGGATTATATGCGCGCAGCCATGAACCGTGTCACGTCATCCGTCTTATGTCGCGGGCGCGGCGCGCTGCGCAAACCGACAAAGGAGAATACCTGCACACACGCGTGATTGTACAAATTGAAGCAAAATTATGTCGCGAGAAATACGCTGTGTCTTTTTGAAGTAATTGCAAGTATTGTAAATTTATAGTCGCGGTAAAATATTTTTTTCGACGTTATAAATCCCTGAGAAATGCGTCTGAATTTTTGAGGCCCTTGGCCACAATTAATTCTCGTACGTATATCCGCGAAAAAATATATATTCTTATCCTTCTCTCTCGATGCATCTGGATCGCGAAATGTCGCGAGGCAAGTTCCACAAAGAGAAGTAAAAACTGTCGACGGAAATTTCTCTCTCCGGATGGCACTTTCATGCATTACTGAACTCAAACGCTAAGTTTGCCTCTGTTCTTCGTCGAGATAGACGCCGATAGTGACGGGGCAAATGTACGGGTTAAACGAAGTAAGAACGAACAAAATACAACGTCGATTCGGCAAATCGTGAAAATAGCATTGAGGCACGCTACGCGGAATACAAAAGTTGCCCGAAGGAAAGCGGCTATTTATCAAGAGGAAGTGGCACAGCCAATTTGAAAACAGCAAGAAAATGTGTCAGCGGAGGGTCGGCACAACTTTTCAACAAGTTTGCAGTAATAGCCGGATTCGTCCCATAATTTAAGTAGTAGCTTCCCATTTTTGCGGTAAACCACTAATGTTTTTTAGCTACTATCCTGTAAAGATACATTTTCTCGAAAGTCTTCGAGAAAACTCTTCGAATCTCACTGCGAAGCGATCAAATTTACCTAACTATATTTACATGAAAATTCTTGCATTACAGAACAATTAAACTCACGATTCAGCGATTGAAAAATTATTATGAAAGAAACGATGGAAAATTTTTTGAAAATTGCGTCGTAAATTAATATTACAAGGAGGCCCGAAAGCAGCGGGTATTTAAACAAGTTGCATATTAAATGGGTAAACGGTAAGAAATAAATCAAAGGGCCATTAACCATAGATAAGCAAAGGCCGGCGTCTGACGACAGACTGGTTTTTACTACTCGCGGTCTCCTGGCAACGTGACGCAACGCGACGACGTTTCATGTCACCCCGAGAAATATGAGAACTTGAAATCTGCTCTATCGTTTGCTCATGTTAACGAGACCCTTAATTATGTTTACAATGTACCGTGTATAAACTGCTCCTTAATTTAGAAGGTCAGACGCGAACAGCGACGTGATGGTGCCGTCATACCGTCGCGCATAATGAAATTTATCTACCGCTGTTCTAATACGATGAAGAGCTCTTTATGCGCGCGATAAAAGCTCGTAACAGAATTTAATCTATTAACGATAATTGCCCAAAATATTGCCATTCGATATGTTAAAAGAATAAATATATGCCAGGAAAAAAAAATATATATAAACATCGCAAGGTAAATATTAACTTTGTGAGAAAAAGTCCGTATGTTAAATTTTAAAAATATATACGAGTGTAATTGTTACACAGTTTGAAAATTAATGCGAAGCTTTTATTTATTTTGTGTTAAAAAAAGAAAAAATTTAATTAGATCGCAAAGAAATTGTGTTTCCTCGGCGAGGACATCGTGTCGCTAATTTGTAATCGGCGTCGAAACGGATTTTTGCCGATGGATTTAAAGATTTCGACATAAATAAGGGACTCGTCGTTGCTCCGGAGATGCTAATTAGAATCGCAAAGCACTCAAGATCCAGTCGCAAAGCCATTCTTCCCGCTGAAGAGGAGATCATTCACTGTCTATTAAGTACTTTTCGTGTGTCGTAATTCGATTAAGCACACTTAACGAACTTATCTTCGCTCCGAGCATCGTTACTAGATTAGAATTTAATTCGAGTAAGTAGACGGTTTCTCTAAAATAAAAGAGAGAATTAATCGTCTTGCTCTGTAGGAGCGGCGAAAACACATCCGTCGAAAGAAATCACCGTGTATTTTTGCATCTAGTAATGAAGTAACATAGGGGAAGATTTAATGAACTAGCAGAATAGCTCGAGACTATCGATTATTAAAAATTGTAGGAACTTGGTACCTTCAATTGTATGTAAAATAGATCGCTCAAGGAACTCTTGATTATTGTAGACGGTAAAGCGTTTTTACGTATTTACGCTACGTAAGCGCTATAAAGAATCGATCAAGCAGTAAGTAATTTCACTTTCGCGAGCCAAGGCAAAGCCTCGGATCATCTTTTAAAGCGTCGTGTTTAAACGAACAAACGCAATATTTTTACGACGCAAAAAAGTGCTGCGCAGGTGGTGGTTGGCTATTAATTATTCATAAAGTTATCATCTGAGACCGGTTAAACGTTGATGCTAAAAAGGCCAAAGGTGAAAAGGTTCTTCGTTAACGGATAAGAAAATGCGCGCGCGTGTGAATACGCGAGAGAAACCGCTCTCTCCGCAAGAGTACATAACGAGAGATATTCTATCTCTGTGAGAAATATCATATTTACAGAGGAATACCTCAGCAATCCGTGGAAACTAACTCCATCCTCGTACGGAGAAAAACAAACTCTTTTTTTGCAATTAGACCGGATATTTGAGAATACCTACGTAACAGCGGCAAAAAAACCAAATATTCTCTCTTTCTTTCTCTCACTTTAGATTCTGAGACTAAACGAAAATTGAATTTACCGATATCTCTCATTAGAATTTTCGACTATTTAACATTAAATATTTTGGTAGCTGAATTTCTCCGAATCTAGAATTCTCCCGGTATAAAATTTATCTGTTTGCTCCTCTGATATATTTGATTTACCAAAATCCTTTTCGGAGACTAAATAATTCCGTAATTAGATTTCGGTCTCAATGTTGATAAAGGAAAAATCATCTCGAAATTCAGAGAATATCGCTGAGAATATCATATACCGTACAGATTTCCTGGGACACCCTCTATTCCGCGCACGTATCATTTAAAAGAAGCCGAAAGGATCGCGTGAGCGGCATCTAGCCCTATCCTCCGGCTTCTCCGCTTTGCCGCAAGATTTTTTGCAAGTCAAAGCCGCGTCTAATTATTCAGGCGGTCAGTATCTCGGCTACTTCGCATCGCGTTTGATGTAAAATAATCTGTGCGCTGCGTGTTGAGGGCTGAGATGGAGTGCGGCGGATTCGACGTGTCAGAGAAACTGCTCGTTAGCCTTTTTAATATAAACCTATTTCTAATTTCGCAGAAACAAAGCTAATGAAAATGCAAAACACAACTGAATAATAAATTTAAATACCATTACATAGTTATCATTCTATCATTCCACACACACACAAGTCCAAAAAATATTTAAAACCTTATGAAGCTTTATTTGAATTTTATGCTCAAGCTAACAAATCGTATAAAATTCATAAAACTCATTTTCAGAAAATATTGTCATTTATAATTAACTTTAACGTAAATAAATCACGCGATGAAGTACATATGTATCGCATTATTATGCGATAATAATAAATGATAAGAAACTGAATCAACGATCGTTGGAGCGTATAGAAAACGAGAGAAACAGAGAAAGAAAAAGGGAGAGAAGAAGAAGAAGAAGAAGAAGAAGAAGACGAGGAAGAAAGAGAAGGAGAAGAAGAAGAGGGAAACGAACGGGATGAGCCCCTGAGCAAGCGAGTCGAGGATCTGCCCCACACGAAATCCGGCGGTTTGCGCGCAAATTGGATGTTATCTCTCGGCAGCTGGGGACAGAGCACACTCAGGCCTGTGAGTGCGCGCGCGCACTCCCCCGCATGTACACATCCATACACACTCACTACCATCCGACTCGCACACGTACATTAACTACTTATAAACGTGAGACGAGAACTTTACCGATTCTGGCATCGAGGCGAAGTCCAGGGGCAAGCTTTAAGCTTCCAAGCACTCTCTCTCTCTCTCTTCTTTGATATCTGTCCTGGCTCTTTCCAACATTTATCCCCTCTCTCTCTTTCTCTCGCAGATCCGACCATTCTCCGCCGTTGTAGTCGGATGGATTCCTAGCCACGAGAAAGCTCGATTTGCCACAGCTGTTCCAGCGGATCGTTAAAATCGACCGTAAGCTGCACGATCCGGATCGACGAGCCGCGAATTCGAGCGTCGGCAATAAAACGCCGATAATTTTGCCAATTGGAATCATTTCGCGGAGACGCATTGTTCCGCGGACGAGCGGGAGCTCGCTTTTTCGGTCGACGTAACTCTCTCTTTCTCTCTCTGCACGTTGGCGCGATCGATACCATAGGATCTCATCACCCTCGCAAGATTCGGGGCTCGCATACGGGAAATCAAGCAAATTCACGGACGGGGAAGGGGGGGGGGGAAGGGGGAAGGGAGAGGTTTATCCGCGAGAAAGATTGCGGCTCGCAATAGCAATTTTCCGCAATGCGTTTCTTTTAATAAATTACGCGGGGAAATTTATCGACGAGTGCGGCGCGACTTGATTGATGAACGTAGTGGATGTAGCGTTCTTTGACGAGAGGCGCGGGGTGGCAAAAAGGGGGAAGACTCAGTGCGCCGCGTGCGAATATAGCTGATGTAGTATTTTGCGTTCGCGAGGGCTAAATGAAATAATATCTCAGGAACGCTCCGTTTCCTTTCCCCCCGTCCCCTTCACTTTTCCCTCCCAAAAGAATAGGGACGCGCGACTGATGGAGATGAAGGAAAAGCTTCGACTCGACTGACGTCGAGGTGCAGCCCGATGAATGGGACGCCGTGGAGTGACGTCCATCGAGATCAAAAGACGAGTGGATGATCCTGGACACGGACTGTTGAGAGCGGAGACAGAGAAGTCGTGGAGATTATCCGCGGAAACGACGGCGATGACAACAAAGAGCATTCCGCGTTCCCATTGTGTTGACGTCTCTCTCTCTCTGCGCCGGTGCATTTGCGCCAATATAAAACGCTGATTACGGCATCCCTTATCACGTAATGAACGGAATTGCGCAGATATTCGATTAAAAAAATTTGTATTTTTAATTTTAACATAACTGCACGTTAAATGATAATACAATTTTCCCTTGCCGTTCCTTTGTTTTCCTTTGTTTTAATAATCCGTTCAACGGTTAAAAAATAAGCCAAGATCGCGCTTAAATAAAGATAAAAATATAGTATTTTTAGAAACAATATATATATATATATATATATATATATATATATATATATATTCTTTTTTTAATTAAAAATCTATATAATCTATATATTTTTAGAAACAATATATATATATATATATATTTTTTAATTAAAAATCTATAATCCACACACACACACACACAAATAAATGCTTTCAACATTTCTCGCATATATTCGAAAATATTTTATTCTACAACACATTTACCGCGTTCACTTTGATGCGTTAAATACACAAAATTTTGTAAGCAATGGTAACTTTGAATACAAATGTTTTGTCAAGATTTTGGAATTGCGATCAAACGAAGAATCATCCGCTCGTGTAAAGAAGCGAGTATTCAATTCTGAACATCCAATCCCATGACCGAGCTTTAAGGAATTGCGGGCGGCATCGATAGGATATCGAGGCTCGTCGAAAGCGGCTAAAGAGGCTTTGCTCTTGCATTGTATTGGGATGCACATCCCGCCTTCGTCGACTCGTATATCCTCGAGGAGAATTATATATCGAGATGTTTATCCGCTTATAAAGACCGCTATCGGAATATTTATTAGTTCGCGAGAGGAGTGACGCCCTTTTCCGCTCCATTTCAACCGGTATATCGCGCCACTATTCGGTATTTATTATCCCGAGTAACGCGGAAATTGCGTTTCGTACGTTTGTACCCGTCTTTTTTTTTTTCAAGAAACGCGCAATAAATTCGACATAAATTTATTTTTATTTTTTTATTTAAACGACTGAAATAAAATAAAAGAGGAATTAGCCTCAGTTATGAAAGATAATTGGCATGCGTTTTCCAAATAATTAATTAATTCTCTATTATATTACATATCATCATATTTATAAAATATTATGCGAGATTATCTCCATATTTCATGTAAAAAAAAGTTCCAAACTTTAATATATTTATTCAAACGCAAACTCGCAAGGAGTTTATAATTTTCAATACTCAGAGATCGCGAAACAGTCATTCGTCGCTTCCGCATGGAGGATCATTTTAGAAGAATATTTCCGGTACGCAAGAAACAAAAGGGCACTAAAGGGAAAGGTAGAGAATGATTGAGTGTACCGGGATGCAGAATTCTATTTCCATCCAGTGGGTGACCGCCAAGAGCTTGCAGGGGCTTACGCGATCTCGTTTACCGTACACATTGTTGTGAGCAAATCGTTTATACATATTTTCTATCGACGATGCAAACGAATTCGCGGAAACTGATACCTAACTTGGAACGCAAAGCGCGTTTTCTAGAGCCGGTGCATCGTCATCTATCGACCTATATCGACGTCTTCCGGTCACGCAAAACGTTCGGGACGTCTTCGTTGAACAAAAGCGACCTCGCAATCTGTTTTTTTTTTCCACCAACAATACAAGAAGATTCATGGTTCGCCTGCGTGAATGCAATTCCGCAACAAGAGGAGCCCTTACGAAAGAGCGGAGCGGCCCTTTACGTTCCGCAATTTTTCTCATTAACTCGGGATCTCTGTAACGCGATGGTAAAACGAAATCCCGTAATTTAATTGGGTCGCGGGCGGATGTTAAGATTTCAGATCTGACGGACGAATATTTATAAAGTTCTCAATTAGAATTATTTATGCTTGCGCGACACGAAAAATAAAGCGGCTAATTAAAGCGCTACATCTGCGCTGCGCACAGCAGATAGACTACACGCCATCGGATGTGTTACATCTTATACGTCAAACACAAAGGGCCGTATCGGATACGACACGATTAAAATTCACCGGCCGTGCGGCAAAAACGAGATTGGAATGAACAATGTGCGCCGGAATTTACACATTGCCACGACGCGTAATTACTCGCCCCACGAGTGTTTCTCGCTCTTTCTATCTCTCTCTCTCTCTCTCTTTGCGTCTCGTTCTATCCATACTCTATTATATTATCAGTGAAGGAATCGACGAAGAGACCTCGAGCCTCGAGACAGCCATCGGTACTTTGATTTTATTACCGCCTCCTCTCGAAAGCCGGCATCTTCATCTCTCCTCCGTCCCGTTTTCTTCGCGGCATCTCTCTCTCTCTCTCTCTCCTCTCGAGTTCCTCAATCGTTGACTAACTCGCCGGGCCCCGTAAAACAATAATGAGCAATCACATAATAGATCGCCCGTGGGGATCTTCTTGGTCGTCGTATCTATTCAAAGCTCGACCGAATGGCGTTCGATTCGCCGACCGGCGATTTTCTTTGTTAGTTGGCCTCGGTCGGCGCGAGTATTCTGGCATTCCCGTTAAAGCTTATCGACGAGGAGACGTGGGTGGACGTTTGCCGATTAAATTGTTACGCAAGTAAGTCGACAGTCGGTCTCTCTCTCTCTCTCTCTCTCTCTCTCTCTCTCTCTCTCTTTGGTGACTTTGTACTTATCGATCGGCGACCGATGAGTATCGCGATGTGTGTAACTAAGGGCAACGAAGGTGCCGATTCTTGTACGAATTTTATTAAAACATTTTCTTTTTTCCCTCAAGTTATTCGTATACTTGTTAAAGTAAATGCTTTTTACGCGTTCGAATATTTCATTCTGTTTTTTGAAATTTATTTTTGTACTTATTTATATTTGTACTTATGTTTATAATTATTTTGCTATATTCAGATTTATATTTATATGTAAGGTTTACATTTACATTTATATTTATATTTATATAAATGTGAATATTAAAAAAATTATTAGCTTTTAATATTCTAATTTCTTTCTTCAAAATTACGAATATCTTTAATAATTTTTCGTTTTTACAATGACATTAAAAGCGAGAAGCAATATTATTTTTTATTCATAGATGATATGTTTTATGACAAACAGTTTTCTTTCTAGTCAGCCGATCGCCAATATCTCACATTGTGAAACTTGACATCGCGCGTATCCAGTGTTGGTGATTTTACATTTATGCTGTACGCGTGCAACGCACTCGCACACATGCGCATATGACGCAATGTATATTTATATATTTACGTCGCGGACAGAAATACACGGTGACTTGTGACCCACTCTCGGGAAATGCATATACACACACACACACACATGTACGCAATACGTATGCAGTGCGTGCGACTGCCGTTGCGAGAATGCGATTAAAACTCTTACGCGTTACGAGGCCGTATGGAAATCAGCATGTGCAGAATATTATAGCCAAGTGCGCGCCACCGAAAGTTCGTGCTCCGTATCTGCGCGGAATTTAGCGAGGATGTTTACGAGGATACCGGGTACACAAATGTACGTACATGTTTAATGCAAGCCTCGCGCTTCGGTCCACTTTAAAGCGAATAAGTATGGACTTAATAATGTTTTGCTAAATGCAACTACCACCGTCGCCGCCGCCGCCGCCGCGGATGCAGAAGCGGAGATAATATGGCGAACAAAAGTTCATACTTTATGTATACAATTTAATGGAGATGCTGCGACGAATGTAACGTACACGTATATTTGTAACATTTAACTGCAATATATCGAGGAACGAATAAGAGACTGATAATGAGAGATATATGTTTAATATAAATATACGTTCAAAAAATATATACTAAAATGAAAAAAAATATGGAGAAGCGAAAGAGATTCTCTGCGTTGTATAATATTCTCTCTTCCCGTCAAATAACACAGCCATATTTTTTAAAATAACAGTTTTAATAGACAGTCATATTTTTTAAAGTAACATATAAGTATAACATACAATTTTACATGTAACACATATTTATATATGAGTGCCTATTTGAAATTAACTAAAATTTACCTTGAAATTAACTGAATTGTGCATATCTCTTTTAAAAAATATTTTCAGTTAGAGAAAATTCTCTTGCGCTAGATAAATTTTTTTGCTTTTCTTTGTCATACTATACTCCATGTATCTAGAGCAAGCTGCTTTCGATCCTACAGAGTTACGTAGAGTAGATTTAGCGAGACAAATCTCCAAGCTGTGTACACTTGTGAATCTCAGTCTCTCTGGCACGGCCATGTCCGTGCTGGACTCCCGTCGCTATCATTGCACTACATATTTTATGTGACAAAAGAAAATACTGGCAAAAGTAAATTATTAAAAATAGAGAGAGATAGAGAGAAAGAATTTCGCCCTGAATTCTCTCGTGAACAATAAATTGAAAAGAAAAGAATCTTCTCGCGTTTTTTAACAAATAAAAAAAACTACGAAAAAAAAGCAAAAGTCTGTCAAAAATTTCACAGTACCTTGTAGTTCACCATCAGAATGTCACGAGGAGAAAATTCTCCTCGTACGATTCGCGATAGATGATTCCGTTAAAATTGATACAGGCGTTAAAGCGGCGGCGCCGCGAGAGTCCATCAAACTCCGCCGGAACGTGAACTCGCGATAAAACGCCGAATAAAACGCGACGATAAAAAAATTGGGACAATCCCTGGGTAGGTAGGTAACGCGTGCGTGCGTGCGTGCGTGGTCGGAAAAAAAAAATGTCGAGAGAAGATCGATTGGTGATAGAGGCGAGGATTGTCGATCATCCGAGAGATCACCGAATATTCTATCTCTCTCACGACTGATACGCGAGCGACGTATCGGCCGATATTTGGTATTCTATGATCGGGATAACACCTCGTTTACGCGAAAAAACGATCCCCGGGAAATCATCTCGCGGCACGTGGCGTTGGAGAGATGAATCTATCGCGGTGGACGAGTTTTTAAAGAAAAGCGTCCCGCACTTCTTCGCCCTCTTTTTTTTTCCTCGGAAATAGTTGACGGCGCGGCGGATTGAAAGGTGAAGGGGTGTCGAAACGACAGGTCGCATTGTGTCACGATATTTGAGAGGATAAGCCATTGAGGGAGAGACCTGTTCTACGCGCGTAAGAAGTATGATAAAGTTCTTCTCCATTCACTTGTCGTCTTCGTTCGTCGTGACACGACGTCGAGTGGCACGAACGCGAATCCCTCCCGAAGACATCAGAGATGTCTCAATATTGTGACTTTGAAAGATAAATTATGACATTGAAAGCTGAGAGATTTCTCTTTTATCGTTCGAGACGATTTCTCATTGACGAAGCTACAGCGTCTGCGGTTTCACGCGTTTGCAAACGCGTAAACGTTAGACTCCGCATTGCGCTCATCTAAAATGACAAGGATCGTCTCATCACTTCGTCAATGGGACAGTAATACTATTGAGGAGCGTTAGATGCGTTTCAGGGATGCGCTTACTATCTGGAAACTGGTTCGCGAAAGCGCTTTATATCTATATAATTCCAGTTATATGTGCGCGTAGCGTATACACAGGGTTGCGCGCCGACTCTCCGCACTTACCGTGTTGTGTCACTGCAAATTGCAAACGAACCATTCCCGCTTCAACAATATGGAACCATCAGTTTTAATTGAGATAGGGTTTGCGATTTCCCAACCGCATGGTTGCAAACTATTTCGAGAGCCACACACGATTCTAATATAATCGTATAATTCTTACGTGCAAATATATATATATATATAAATTACGCATTGTCGAAGGCGTTAGAATCTAGGGTGAAAACCGTAGTCTTTTCGCTCTCGTAGGAGCTTCCTCTCAACGCGCAACGTGTTTCGGGATGACTCAGGCGCAAATCTCGGCTCGCCCTCTCAGCCGCGAGCTCCGTAAGCTCGGAAATAATGTAGACGGGTGTTGGGTTTTCAATCTCACGAAGATTAATTCGCGCAAATATCATTCCGTTTCCGCTCGTCGGCTTACGCGTTGCATTGTTTACATATGTTCTCGCGGGCGGAGGCCAACTTCTCCGGAGCAAACTCGTTTTTGCGAAAATGGCCCGCCGGCGAATTCTCTCGGCGATGCCTGTTAGCCGTTCTCTCTCTCTCTCTCTCTTTCTCCTTCTCTTGTGTAAGACGCGTTCCGCTTCAGGAAATACGACGCGGTGCGATAAACACGAAAGGCGCAATATTGCATTTCTCCCGAAGAAAAATTTTACGCAACTAGACTATCGTATCTACACGATGAAATTTGTTCAACGTACAAATTAGCTCGTAACGTTATTTTCAGAAATCGAGGGAGGAGGACCTCGGAATACGATACTTTCGCTGCAAGTACGCATTATGCAAAGCGACGCTCCAACTTGGCATCGTGTATCACGAGAGGGGGAGAGGGGGGAAAGAAATGGCCGTCCAAATATACGGTGAGGGACGTTGCAGGAAAGGCAACGATTAGGTAATTAGGACGAAAAAGCTCGTTGGGTAGGCGGCCCGCGTGCTGGAACGCAAAAGGTTCAAGGTGCACCCAGGGATGATCGTTTCTCCCAGGGATAGGTAATCCGGGAAAGGTAGGGGAGAGGGGGGGGGAGAGAGGGGGAAGGAGAGTGAGGGTGCAGTAAGGGAGAGAATCTTCGCTTCGAATTGCCAAGTGCACACATCGCTAACTAGGTTACGTAACACAATTAGCGCTTCCGCTAATTTCTCAGCGCCGACTAGGCATGGAGATGGTAGTTCGCTATTAATGGGCAAATACAAAGCGCCGACTATTCGGAACACGTTGCCGCCAATCCTTCTCTCTCTCTCTCTCTCTCTCTCTCTCTCTCTCTCCTTTTCATTCTATTTGCTTCTTTCTTTCTCATCGCGTTTACCGTGCTACCGTCTCTCGTCTTCTACCGACGAGAGGAGCTGCCGAGAAAACCCTCGCTGTGTACGGTCCAGACGAACAAAAACAGGTTTGATCGCGTACACAAACACGGGGTCGGGCCGGTCGGCTGGCCCGTATTTAATCGCGCTCTTCTACGGCTCTTACATGGCGCCCGCATCCCCTAGGTGCATTCGTATTCGTACTAGGGAAAACGCGCGTTGAATATTCAATTCGCCGCGATATTAATAGGCGCAAATATCTATCTTCCGTACGATATTCGTCCCTTTCGATATCTTCGGAATTACGGAAACGGTAAAAGGAGGTAAAAAAAAGGCGAAACGAGAAGATTAATATATATTTTATCAACGTTTCTCTTTATTTCAAAATTGGAGAGACGCCAAGACTCCTGTAGCAGATCGTAAAAGCCGCGCGTGTATCGCAAATTATATGTGTCTCATTATTTTCATTAAGGAAATTACTTTCAAATTGGTCAAAGAATTCGTACGTGAAAGGAGATGCGCGGAAAAACCTTTTTGGTGTACGTCTCGTGTATACGTAAAATGAAATTAAGTGAAGTACAAGTGACGCGGGAGGGATGCACTTACTAACCCGCCGCACCAAGTCACGGCACAACCCTATATAGTAGCGCTGCATAGGAGGAGCGCACTAAAACGAAATTAACGCTCGCCAGAGGCCGGTCAAGAGGATGGTGTTACTCAGGAAAATGAATAGCCGAGGAACACAAAGAAAAGGATTTTAAAGAATCACGAAGTGAACAAGCGAGAAAAGGCGAGAAAATTCACGGAACAAGCACGAAAATGTTGAAGACACGCGAGGAAGAGGGCGAGTTAGAGGGAAACAAAAAGAGTACGAGAGAGAGAGAGAGAGGAAAGCGGATAAAGAATTCGCGGATTTGTATAGAAATGAGAGGAAAGAGCGGAGATGAGCGACGAGGAGGGAAGAAAAGCGAAAGGGACGGGAGGAGGGAGGGGCCCGGATAGCTATTCGTGCTCCGTTGAGCTCCGTTCGGCATCGATGCGCTCGTGCACGGGCGCACGCGCGCATCCAGGATATTAAAAACATACACATCCGATGGTAAATCCGGCGTAAAATATAAATCGGTAATGCCGCCGAAAAACTCGGTCGGGGGCTGAGCCTCCCGTTTTCCCATCCACTATCCATCCCCCTCCCGTTGTTCGTCTCCCTCCCTCCCGCGCGTTCTTCTCTCCGCACGTTATTCCGCTCAGGCGGAATCGCGTCGCTCTTTTACCCTCTTTTTTTTCCCATTTCCCTCCCCTCCCCTTCCCCCACCCCATGATAACAGCGCGCAGCTTGAATGCGCGCTCTGTCGCGGCGCCCAGTCTCCTCCACCGCGCAGGTGAGATTTCGCAGGATGCTCGATAGAGCGTTGCGAGATAACACGAGTGCCTCGAGTGTTTTACGCGTATCGAAGGGAGGGAGGTTAATGAGAACGCGTGGGTTCAAGCGCGAATTAATGAGCGAGCACCGAACGGAGAGAGACGCGCGCAAGCACATTGAGCACATCGGGATAAACAACAAATTGCATTAGTGTCACGAATATGATTCGATTTAGCGCGATCGAATAAATCTGCGAACAAATTGTAACACAACGTGCGCGACGTATAACGTCATTATTACTATTACGAATGATAATGTGTAAGACCATTACATCGTATAATAGTCGCGCTGACGGTTGATAATTGAAAAGGTATCGATATAAATAGAGACGTTTGGATAAACCGATATGAGCGAGAAAATTTACCGTGTCAATTTTCCTAGGAAACAATCCTGCCGCTTTAATCACCGATCCGCCGCCTTAAATGTATTTCCCCGGCGACGCACGTCCGAATTTAATACCCGACAAAACGTTTTCGGCTTTATTAGAGACAAAGAGCATAGGACGCGGAAAAGAAAGGAGAGGGATGGGAGACGGGGGAGAAAGAGAGGGAGGGACTGCGAGGGGTCGCGTCGTCGGGCTGGCTTTTAATCGTCGTCGCGACGCTCCTTTTTTGCATCCTCCTCGCGGGTGGGCCGCGCGCAAGCGCGTTTGCATCATCAGTGTCGGAATCCACTTTAACGGACCTCGCTAATTACCGGGCGGGTAGCTCCGCTTATTTGCCTTGACTCTGATTAACCTTCCACGTGGTATTCCTCTTTCTACGTTACGGAAACGAGAGAGAGAGAGAGAGAGAGGTAGAGAGGCGAGCCACCAGCTTCGCGCGCGTGGAACAAGCATATATAATCGCTTTATGCACGTTTTCGCGTGATACGGCGATATATGAAAATTTAACGCTCCTGTCCTTGATCGGATTCGCGATACAACGAAACGATATACTTACATTTTACGATTATAGCTTTTTAATGTCGCCGCAACGCATCGAGCCGAGAAAATCGGTAGGCGACATTGTCATATGTCCGATGTCGTCTCTGTTATGTCGTAGGTGGTCATTTGAGGAAAGAACGACATTCTCATTTATTATATTTCTTTCGATATAAATTGACACGTTGTTTTAATTTGATAAATTAATTAAATACTCCAAAGTTCAAAAATAGATGTTAATTACGAAATCATTTTTTATACATCGTGACAAGGAAATATATAATCAAAAGAATAATCAATATCAAGTCAGTATTAATGCGCCCTTAAACGATATGCGCGCTTATCTGTTTGGCGGCTTACAACACAGGGCAAATATGACCGCGGGCGATTATGGCACTAAATCACGTGTCTTGCGAGACGGCATAGAGAGGATGGAACAATCTAAGACGATGTGCGATCGCGAAAATCTACCGCGTCGGATGCGCCTTATCTCGGCCGAGAAACGTGCGTATCTGCTAGGCGGTCAGATAAGGATGATCCACCGAACCCGCCACGCCAAGTAGTCGGCGGTAGAAAATTATGTGTGCCCCCGTAAAAGCGTCCTCGTGCTCCCGTCCACAAACACATTGCCGGAGCACCTCGGCAGAGGGAAACTTATCGCCAAGATTGGGAGAGAGAAGCGAGGTAAAGGACGAAAGATAGGATTGGATCACAGCGTCGTTCCCTATCCGTGATTTTCGACTTCATATACCCGGTGTGTACGAAAGAAAATCTCTGGACTTCGCCTTTCCTATATTTATAGTTATCGTCAGATTTTCGGTTATAATACCAATAAAAACACGCGACGTGTATAAAGGTGCGCGTATTCGTCAGTGTCAATGACTGGGTAACGTTTATCGCGCGTTTATCGCGTCGCCGATAAATTACCAAGAGCAGCCAGATATAAACGTTACGGTCCATTAACCGGAAATTCCGCCCCGTAATGCCCGTCTCCGCCGCGTAACGTTAATTTCAACGCGCGCGTGCTGTACGCGGAAATGGAAATGCAGTTTTATTACAAAGGTACAAAACCACTCGCGCCAGGGACAAGAAACGAATTCAGAGCGCTTCGCTTCGGGCGCTCGCCCCTTACTCACGACCGGCCAGTAAACGCGCATTTTTCTCGTCGTAAAATTAACTCTCTTTTTCGCTCTCTCACTCTCTCCCTCCCTTCCCCTCCTCCCCTCATCCTCCTGTCTCGAGAAAGGTTATTCATATCAGGGGGCGCGTACCCTTTCCCGCTGCAGATTACTTCAAAGCAAATATTCATCGTGCGTTCAAAGGAATTATAAGAATATAACTAAATCCGTCGAATTTTTCCGCCGCAGTTTAAAGCAACATTGCTGCGATATGAGCAAAATAACGGGTGTGCATTGTACCAAATCCAAAAAACCAAAAAAGAAAAAAAAAAAAACTTAATACGTTATCGCGCGCGTGAATCTCTCGCAATTCTGCATAGCAATCAAAATTATAGTATTGGTTTTCTCCGTGCGCGTGAAGATTGAAAATTTCATTTCGTGTGCCACTGAAATGTATCTAAAAAAAAAAAAAAATTGCCAATTACTGCAGAATTATTTTTCTATCGCATGGCAAATTATTTTACGGCGGATAATTTCTTTTTCTTTTATTTGACTCAATTTTTGACTACAAACCAAAATTAAAGTTGCACTAATGAGGAATATTTTTTTTTGTACGTGCGCTAAAAATAACATTTAACCAAATGTGGTTTGGTATTTATTTAGGGAATACTACGAACCGTCTCTCGTGTTTCCAAAACCACAATGTCCTCGAAATGACGGTAAAATTTGACGGTAAATGAAAATAACAGAGACAAAATTGTCGGAAATGATACTGTGACCAAATGATTTTATTCGCTAAGGGAGTGCGGAGCGTATTTGCCTCCAGTTTACGTCGGCTTAATGCCGCATTGATATTCAAAATAATAGCGACTCGCATAAACGCGCACGGTAGTTCTCGTATACGTAATGCGGTATCCATGTAAGCGTTTAGATTTACAGTTTCCAGTGACCAGCGACCAGCGAACATGGCTTTGCGTCGAGGCATTATATCTCCACTGAGCAGACCAATCTGCCATATTGTATTTCACTGTCATTTACTAAATATGTGCAAAGTCCAACAACAGTCATAAATCCAATATCGAATAATCGTCTGTTTGTGCAATCATCCATTTACTCTCCTAAAGCTTAATTCATCTTTTGACATTTTCAATTGCTCAGGAGCTATTCATATTCTTGTTAAAAAAAAATCAATTTCGGATTTATTTCAAAAAATTTTGGAGACGCTCCTGATATTAATTAAATTATTTTCCGCACGCATTTAACGCACTCGATTCGAAAAAAGAAAAATGTGTTCCTTTAACAACTTAATTGGTCGTTTGCATCAAATGCAAAGTCTCTCAGTAGTCCCCTCGTAATCTCAATGGTCTTTACGCCATTGTCCCATAACACCCATGCCATTAACAAGTTTCGAGCTTCTTAGTTGCCGTCCACGACCCTCTGAAGCGTCGTGGTCCCGCGCCACTTCAATCCACAAAGACGGTCCGCAGTCGTCTCGAAGCCGCCAATTAAGTTAGTTACCACATTCAAGAACTCGAAAGAAGTGATTTACCGCGATAAAGAACAAATAACGCGATTGGCCTTAACGGCTACATGATTTTCACAAACCTGGGAATATCTCCAATAAATTGAAAAGTCGAGAGATGATATAGAACAAGTCTACGATTGATCGAATGGCTTCCTTGTGGTTTGAAGCTACCACCCAGCAGCTTTTCCATACAGCTTGTTGTATGGAAAAAGCACAAGGCAAGTAAACGAAATCATGGATATTATTGATATCGTTTTATCAAATAATACACGATCGATAGGAATTTAATTTAATTAAATACATTCCCAGTAGCTAAAACTTATATATTCAGCTGAAAGATTTATCGGTTTAATATATATCGACAGTTGTGCATAAACAAAATGCACGAAGTAAATTAGTACACCTTACTAGCCTTCCCGTACTTTCAATATATCTTTGAGATGACAGTTCGCTACTTGACCGCCAGCTCGTTACTTCGCGAGTCTTTATACCATTGTTTCGCGCCGCTGACCAGTGGCGAGTTTCGGACTTCTCTCATCGTTGAAAGGAAAGTCAAAGACGGTCCCCCCCGTACGAGAAAGCCGCCAATTAAGTCAAAAGGGGGAGAAGGGAGGGAGATGGAGAAGGGAAAGTTTGCCCCTTGGCGAATTTCGAGCGCGCGCACTCGCTGCGGTTCGTTTGCCGCCGTCAGAGTGCGACCGAGAAAATACACTTTGACCTGGATTGGCGTTAGGTAGACGCGTACTCGATGTCTCTTGTGTACTCGAAATCGAAGTTCGTGTCCGCGGTCGTCGGTCCGGCATACTCGAGAGAGATTGTGTCCGTTCCTACGTACGTGGGGGCGGGAGGGAGATTTGCCTCGATAGGGCCAAACAAGTTGAACACTGCCGGACAACTTTCAAATAGGGTAGTGAGCTTACCGCAGCACGAATGCGGTCGCACGCGCCGTTTCAAAGAGATCGAAGCGCGATCGGGCTCGTACGAAATATATATTAATTAATATATAATAAAATAAATTTTAAAAAAATATATATATATATTAAAAATTATTATTATATATAATATTATTATAAATTATTATTATATATAATATTATTATAAATTATTAATTATATATTAATTCAAAGGAAAAAAGGTTAAATTTTTAATTGTATTGTACACGTTAGAGAGAAATATTTTGCAAAGAAATATTTTACTATCCGACAACTAAAAACTTGACGGAAATATCCTCTCTCCCTTTGAATCGATCGTTATATTTTGAGAGCTCGTATTTCACGTCTTCGTCGTCATTATAAAGCGATCTGTTACCGAATCGCAGGAGCTTAGCGGCGAAATAAGCCCCATTGATACAAACGCTGAGCTTCTTAGCCCTCATCTCGAATAAGGGTGAAAGAGACCTAATTTGTCTATCCGCGCGCGCGTGCGCACGCGTACAGCTGAGGGAGAACTGGAAGGAAAAAGCCGTGTGGTTATGGGGTCACGCTTGGATGTGCAATACATCCGAGAAAACCGCCCACCCACATATCCACCGGGGGGAAAACACGAACAACGCTCCGCTACGTTGTTTCCACGATCATCATAATCCACCCCTCGGCGTTGTTTTCGCACGGGTTCACGCCAGATTCCGAGCGACCGAGGTGGATTAAGGATTTTCCGCCTGCCTCCCGACTACTACACCGCTCTCGTCGTTGGTGACGGAACAAAAAAAAAGAAATGACCCAATTCGTGGGTTTTTCTGGTTTTACAGGCCTGGCTTTTGCAGCTCGTTGCACAGCAGGGAGGACAGTAACGATGGCGCAGTCGTGCAACGAATAGTCTCGGTAGTATGGGTTGGCGTATTCGCGTAAAATAATTCACAAAAATTTCTACACGGTACGGTGGGCTTCATCTTCTCGTATAACGTATACTTTTTCACTTCATATTAATAAACACGTTACTTCTTTCCGATTTCAAAATGTTATTATAATAAATATACAAAAGTTTAAATATAAATAAAACTCGATAAGTCTTATGTAAATTTAATAAAGCGTTAATTATTTTATAAATTTTAGATTATATATATATATATATATATATATATATATTATATATATATATATATATATTATGTTTATTATTAGTAATTAAATATAGTTGAATTTGTCGATTTATTATAAATATCTAATATAAAATATTTGACATAAATTAGGACATCTTTTAATTTCATATATATTTCCATTATTGCATATATATATATATTTATAAATGACACAAAGTTATAAATTGCCTTATAAGTCGCAAATTATATAGCATCTATAATTATAGTCTCATACCATAATTTAAAATATTAAAATAAACAAATATTAAAAATCATATAACAGAAATTTGGAAATAATTAAGAAAATTTTAAATTAAAAAACGTATTTAATTTAATATCGTTATAAAATATTCTAATGCCTTTCTTATCGCACAGAATGGCTATGTATAATCTCAAATATAGTTGCTGGCAGAAATAATTTTTAATTTATATTGATAATTATATGATTAACTTACCGCGCTGTGCGCCGAAGATGCACGACTGCGGCAGCAAAAAGCAGGTCAGCACCAATGGCCAATTCATCTTCGAATCTGTAACAAAAAAGAAATGTCTGAATCATTAAACAATGTAATACTATTTAAGCGTTATTTGTTGCAAATAGCCAAGAAACGATGCCCTGAATCGATCTAAAATAAAAGAATATATCTCTCGAAATATATCTATGTGTATGTAGTGGAAATTCTATTCGCGAATAAATCACAATATATTTTTTCCGTCTTAATAAAGCAAGGCGATCGTCCTCGAATACTACTAAAATAGCCTGTGTAAACAAGCGCCGGGGCAATATCGGTTTTCTTCTTCGCATTTCTTTGGCTATTTCGACTTATCCCTCCTTATCCCTTGAGAGAAACCGTGAGAAAACACATACCCGGTGCAAATTAATGCGTGCTATACTCATTTCCAAACAACGGCTTCGCGCAATTAGAAGAGGGAACAACCCTTCTCTCTCGAGTAATATTGATATGAAAGAATGCTCCCTTAATCCTTCCTTCGGTCAGTTATAATACGATACCGATGGATGTGCCCGCGGCTACGTCACGAAGGAAGATCTTGGCACGATAGAAATTTAGGGATCGATACGGCTAGCGGGTAATTCATGTATCGGTCCCGAGAATATAAGTAGCCTATTGACCTCTCGGGTACGTTCCGAAATTAGATCGGTCGTGATAAAACAGACAAGACATTCTCGTGTTAAAACATTGTCTTTAATGTGTCTCGGCTTTAATTCCCTCGTGACTTATTCGCGAAATAGCCTCGATATATATATTATGCGCCGTGATAATATTATGCGATAATCCGAATCCGAATAATAGTTTTTAACGTACAAATCAAATCGCGTAAATATTTGAGAAATTCAAGATCCCATAAAAATCTCCGATAAAAATACATCGAGTGGCTAAGAGAGCAAAGACCCTTTATTCGCGTATATATTTGATCCGTCTCGCGAGTGGGCGAGCGAGCATCGACATTTTCCAGCGGGGCGGAGAGAAATTTGACGCAATCTTATGAAAGAGCCCTGCATTCCGCGCAAATTTTCGGAAGCCACATACTACGCGGACGAGAAATTTCGTTCTTGTGCTGGATGGAAGCACAACCCCTTATTCCCGCTTCCAACTATTCCAAAGGAGCGAGAGCTAATATCCGATAACCGATTTTTATTTTTCTCTATCGATTTGACAGAACGACATCAGCTGTTTCCTCGGATCTTTCGAGCGAGCTTGAGCGAACCAATCGACCGAATTCGTGGATTCTCTCACGATATTCAGGCACTGTCTGTGTACGAATTAAATGGAAAAAGAAAGATACACGAAAACGAGGAAGGAGTGAGACAACGGGAGCAAGATAAAGAGCGCGAAAGAACACAGCCGCCTTCCCCACTTAGCACGTTCGTGATAAGACGTATAGATATAATGCAAAGGGGACGCGAGTATGTGTTTGTGTATTCCGTGAGCACAATGAAATATGCATGTAAACGTGCGAAAACATATATACATCTTGTCGCGAGATAAAGGTACGAGATATAAGCCACGACGCTCTCTCTGTGTAAACGCGTCTGACGTAAATTTTACCACCGTCACGTTAAATAAATTTGCCTTCTCACCGAGTATTTTCATCTTCTTGATATAGATGCACTTACTTTCGTAATTCTTTCGCGTCCAATCCGGACAAGCACGAGCTCGCCGTCTTGCAGTAACCGTCACAATTAATACGTGGTGACGCATTACAATAGTTTTCAATCGTCGCCCTGTATATGAATATGTCGCAATCAATGAGCGCATTCAGCGCAGACAACAATCGTGTAGCACTTGAGTAGCAAATTGAATCTGACTCGCTGAATGTCTCAGACCATATGCCGATCGCATTCAATTGATGCTAAACTATTGTTTCAATCCGCTGAATGTGTCCAGTGTAAACATGGAATGAGATGTGACCACCCACATTTAGCCATACAAATATAAGTTAACAATCTTAATGCGTATTGTGCGCGACTATGTAATACCGCCACAAGCGGCGTAGAAAATGAATGATAAACATTAACATACGAGATCTTCCGCTAAAAGTTGACGAAACTTGCACAGCACGGATCATTATCCTTTTGACATATATTGTATTTTCCTGAATAAATATGTTGTATTTTCCGGAATAATACACGCTTTGAATTTTATGGCGGTTTCTTTTTGGTTTCTCAAATATGCGATTTTAAAATATTATAATTTTCGTACTTATTTATTTTATATATATATATATGAATTGCTATAAAGTACTTACAGTATGCCTCTCATAATATCAATGTTATTTTCCACAATGATGCTGATTCCTTCGTTCCGATCTACCTGAGCTCAAGGTTGACAACTAACTAAACAAAACTCGAAGTCTTCTCACAAGCGCGGCGTACATCAACACAGCCCCCACCCCTCTATTTAGTGAGCTCGTGCGGCAACGCGCCGTTGTAAACAAAAATAATGTTTACGTTTAATTTTGTAAATGTACATATCTACGAGATGTCAAGAATAAATTTGTTTTCATTTCTAAATAAATTTTTCAATAATGATATGCGAATAAAATTGTTTGTCGCACAAATTTATGTCTTATATCATATAAAAAATTTATCTTTTTTTTTAAATTTATTATTATAAGAAATAGATATTCATAATTATTAGGCTAAATTTTTTCGTAATATCGTTAATTTATTTTAAATTTAAATTTATTTTAAATTTCTCCTTTTTTTATTTACTCGGTTTAGATTCGCGATTAGCTAATTTCATCGCAAAAATTGTTGAATAGCCATTTATATCAGATTAATTATTAATTTGAGGATGATATTCTATACGATCTACGATTATTACATCTTTGCTTTATTGCGAGCATAGACATATATATATTTTCATTTATATTTATCAGTAGTGAACAAATAAAATTGCTCTATCACGTTGAGAATTCTTAAATAAAATCCCAGAAGAGACGTAATCGGTACTCCCATTGAGAAACACGTAAAGTTCCGTCACGCCATTTGTCTCTCTCCCTCTCCTTATCTCTCGTCTTTTTCTCGTCGGGGATCGACGGTTTATTCTTTTCTCGCCGCATTCCGGCCTCTCACGAGCACATAAGACAACTAATATCCGCGTGGGCGCGCGCGTCGCAGCTTCTATTTTTCTTTATTAGCCCGTCACTGAGCAACAATACCGTGCTCAGCGCGCGCCGCACTGGTGTCACTTGGTCTGGCTTTTCGCAAACTCGCGCAAGCCAGGCCTGCGAAAGCGAGACGTGGGCCGGGACGCGGATACGAGCGAGCCACATCTGCGGATTCCCGCAGAATATCACTGTCGCCCACGCGAACAAAGGGAAACGGGAAATAACGGTAGGGTCGGCACGAGGGATGGCTCCTACAGGGTGGAGATACCGGGTGAAGACGAAGAAAGAAAGAGAGAGAGAGAGAGAGAAAGAGTAGCGAGGAAGAGACGGTAGAGGAGTATGAAAGAGGGTGCATCGCCTCGGGGGCGTCTCTTCCTGCCGGTCTCTTACGTTTTCCTCTCCCCGTGTCCTTACTTCTTGCAGTCACACCGTCGCATCGTTGCTCTCAGCGACCCTCCTCGATCCTTGCTTCTCTCTCTCTCTCTCTCTCTCTCTCTCTCTCTCTCTCTCTCTCTCTCTCTCTCTCTTTCTCTCTAGGCTATCCCGCAGCTCCTTTAAATAGCCATGTGACGCTACGAACCTCGCCATATTACATTCCGTGTACACAACGACAGCACGCGTCAGTGTATGATGATACACACATGCGCATACGAATCTTGAGACATCCAAGGACGCGAATCCCTGATCCTGATGACGGGGGTGCGCAAGGAAACGACCGTATCGCTGTGGGTCGTTTTACGCGTTTGCGTGCGCGTACTTATATTCTCCCCCGTAACTTTTTCAGACTTTAAACCTTCCTTCCGTCGCTGTTGAATTTTACGCGACGCATTCTGTGTGCGATCATCGCGATTGCCGGTCACATCGATTATTATTCGTTGTCCTGGTGATGCAAAAAAATTCCAGAATGTCATCTGTGACACACCATCGGTATAGAGTTCGAGAGAAAAGTCGAAAATTTGAGATAGAAAGAGCACGTTTTAAGTATCTGCGCAGAATCGATTATTATTACGCTATAATAATAGGACGCGATATTAGAATTTCGATATTCGATAACAATAGCGAAATTGAATATTAACATTAAGGCATGTACAAGCGAGAGGCATATTTGATGATAAATTCAAGGAATGTTCGATTATTGATGCGATACATTCAATTTATTCGACACTATTACGCAAACTATATTGTTATTTATTCATAGTTCAATATTAACTTACTTGCTATGAAGTTACTAATTGCATTAATAATATATTCTTCCATTATACGTTAAAAGAACAATTGCGCGCATAATATTTGGATACGTTAGTTGAGTTTGCTTTTATTAATAATTCAAGATCGAATCGCACAAATGAAACGTCACGGAGACGAGATAAGCTATATAAAATATGAAGAAGATATTTCTGGTTTTAAAAATAACATTACTAGGCGATCAAAAATAAGTTATCGCATAAATTTGGCGTTTACATATTTTATGTCTTTCGTAGAAAAAAAGTAAAAGATTTCAAAACATCACTACGTTAAATTTAACATAGGAGACTAATGCAATTTAAAGTTATTTCCACATGCCAACTATTTCCAGATTTTGTTGAATAAATTTGCGTAATTAGTTTTTCATTGGATATAAATGTGGAACGATATGTGTCTATATGTAATTATTGCAATTAAACATATTCGAGAAATTATTTGAAATCACAGTTAATATAAAGCGAATATTTTGCACGAGATGACATAATATAATTTTAAATAAAAGCTTATTTAGATGGAACAATTGTTAATGCGATATTATTGCGATATCCGATATCGTTTTCGAGGTATCATCTTTCACACGGACGTTACTGTCACTTATAATATGATATTATAAAAGCAATTTAATGTAACCAATTGCTGTCGTTGTATTTCAACTTGCAAAATGATTATAAAAAGAAAGTTTTCTAGAGATGTCAAATTTTTTTTATCGTCACATGGACATACAAACGGAAAGAGTCGGTACGACACGGCTCAACCGATTTATATTGCATGTCATATATACATATATGTGAATCATGAATAAATTTAAATTTTTCAAATTTTTTTCGAAAAAAATAAGCACTTTGTAACTTAAATCCATCGCAGTGCTACATTTTATTTAAAGCAGAATTTCATCAAAATGTACACGATATATCTTTATATATCGCGTAAAACATAAAATATTAAATATACAAAAAATTATATTCTACTAAAACTTATAGATTCGAACAAATTAATTCCGGAGCAGGCTCTGCTTCTCTCTTTCTTCTTCCATTTTTTTTTTTTTTTCTTACACTCAATTTCGCGAAACGCTCATTAATGCTCGTTCCGCTCGCATCCAATCTACGCCGTTAAGATGGACCGGTTAATATCCGACGCATTATCTTTCGAGGTTCCACAATTCGCCGGACAATATTAAGCGTTCGATTACATCGTTACACTCGCCGCCCCCAATTGTAAACAAATAATTCGATCATGTCGATATGTACATACATAGGCGAGCACTTGTGCTCCAAGCCCTTTCAGCGCTCCAGCAATACTCACCGTGTCCATCGTGAGTTGTAATCGAATAAAGTGCAACTGTTTACGGGCAATTCTCGTGCAACGTTTAACCGGTAATTTGAGCTAATACCGCATTAACAAATAATACCGGATGCCGGACGAGTGCGAGAAAGAAAGGGAGAGGAAAAGAGAGAGAGGAAAATAATAATGAGAGAACCGTGGATGAGGGGATGAGTTTAATTTACAGATAATTATCTTGCTAGCTGCTGAGTTTCACTCGAAGCGAATTGTAGCGTATCCTCGCGCTATCATCGGTGAAAAATTACAGCGAAATATCGTCGAACGTAGCCGCGTTCCTGCGGCTTTACTTGAAAACTTATAAAAGATTTATTTCATTTTCTTCCTTTTTTTTCTATAGCTATAAAATTTGACGCGAAACTCTGGACAAAATTCTCATTCTCCGTCGGCGCAAAATTTTCACGAAATTCTCGCCGTTCCGAAATACGAAGCTGATTATGTATTGAAATTACACGCCCGTCGAAATTAATAACTTTCTACTCGGCGTTTATGCGATCGGTGATTCGTTGCCTCGTGCAGGGCCGAATTTCATTAACGATCGAAAAACAGCGCGATGTATGGTCCATTGCGAGCGTGCATTAATTTTAACGACGCTATGCCGTAATGATTTGACGTCACGATTTGTGGATCGTATCGTTGTATTATATAGGTACTGCGCATCGGGAATTTATATCGCACGGCAAACAATGCGTGAAAAATTTCCCGACGCGATACGTTGTAAATAGTGAATTATGGTCTGCAGCTAATGTAATCGTAAAATAGTACGTGTTAGATTGATACAATAGCTTTATAATTTTTTTTTTCCATTTGTGTGCGCTTTTACAATATTATTTTGTCCTATTTTGCTTGAATATATCTAATCCTGAATAATCCTAAAAAAAATTTAATTTTAACATATATATTTAATTAAGAAGTTTTTTTCTTAGTTATATGATTGTTATTCTTTTTCTCTCTCTTTCCAATAAAACATGAAATATCACCACCGACACAAGCACATAATACCTTATCGCGCGCTCATCCAACGAAGATACACAGATGAAAGTAACTCGGAGGCAAGTGTGTGTTACGCTACTACCGATATCATACTACGACGTACATGCAGAATGTACAGATTGAAATCCGTCCATCGATCGAGACAGTGAATTCCATGATACGAGTTCGATGGCACGTACGAAAAGACAGGGACGGCGCCGCGAACAGAAATACCAGAGTGCCATGGGAATCCTGCATTTTTCTCGTCCGATATAGAGTATAGCGAGAGAGAGAGAGAGAGAGAGAACAAGAGACCGGATATTCAATTAATCTTCACCGGAAATCGATTTTAAGCGAGATACGAGCGCCCGCTCTTATATTCCTCGAAGTATATTTCTCTCTCTCGTGTAATACCAAAGGAAGGAGAAAAGAGGGAGAGGGAGAGGAGGATCGTGTAGACTAGTAGATGAAACGATGCTTCGGAAACTGTAACGTTCAATTAATTCCACGGACACCAACGAGGAGATAAAACACTACGGAAATCGAGAACGTGCGTATTTTCGTCCAATGTTTTGCTCCACGTGTACGAATGTGCCGGCGAAAAAAACATACTACACATCGCGAGGAGAGACATAAAATATTGTATACGTACTCCCGTAAAATACCGGTAATATCCATTCCCTCACACGTGTATGAACTTTTATCGAGGGGATACCGCAAAAAAAGAGAAAAATAAAGGATACGCAGAGTACTTCATATGAAAAAAGTTTGAGAAAAGCTATTATATCCTCCCTCCCCCCCCCCTCTTCCCTTCGTCCCTCTTCCTGCAACTTCAAATTTGCGACGAGTTTGACGATGATTAGACAAGCGAGGAACATCGCGTCGATAATAAAAGCTGAGACGACGTCTAGTCAAGAAAAATAATTTAGCCGCGTAGACGATTCGACGAAGATATATTTTTTTTCATTATAAAAAAAATTCTCAAATATCGCGACTTTTATTATTTCGCTCTATCAATCTCCGTATCCGTAAAAAAATATTAGCGCTTATTATACTTCCGTCACATTTTTGTATACGCATTTATTCATGCGTTACAATGTAAAAATAGCCACAATGGGGGTTAGTCAGGGTAATTTCGTCGAGAGGCAATACAATATAGAACTGGTTGCGAGCCAACGAACACGTTGATTGATAATCTATAACGCTTATTGTTCTCGGTATAACAGATACTAAATATCGGCTTTATAGAACGAACGTCGAACGAACTATGCCCGCGCTAGCTTTAATGAGATAACTTTGAGAAATAAAAGCGTGTGGTTTAATTCCGCGGGTATCGAAGATTGATTAGCGAATAACGATCTCGTGTTACAATAGCCTTTTTATAGCCTCTGTTAAAGTTGAAAAAAACCGTTATTATTTTTAATCCTTAATTATGATAAATTGCTATAATAACTATGCTATTATTAAGAATTATTTTATTAAATTTATAATTATTTACGGAAGTAAAGTTCAAGTTCTAGCGTGCGGAAAGCAAAAGTTTTCGCTTAGATAAATAATTGCGTTCACAATCTAATATGTCGTGACAAATAACAGTATACGAACGTAGAATTAAGTCCGACCGTTCACTTCTCGACGTTTTCTACCGGCATCTCTCGCCGTCGTGGAGAGCGTCTGAAGAGATTACGATAATATCTGAATCTTACGTCTCTTATTCTTCCAGCTTGCCTTAATCTCCACGGCTTTCGGTTAAAACACTCGATTTCAGTGCCTTAAATACTTATAATCCGTAAGAGAACATTACTCGTCGATTAATTGCATTAAATGCTTAATATGATGTACCTTCCCTCTCCAAAGTCCGTTAAATACTTTGGTACTTAGACGAAATTGGTGATCGGATAAGACTTTAAATAGCCACGCATATGCATCGCATTTGGACCGAATAGAATATCAGATTACCATTAAGAGCTTCGTTCACTATCGATTAATTAATAAACGGCGGCTTGGCATAATTATCATTTTTTTTTTGTTACGCGGAAAATTCAGTATTTTGTATTATAATTCTTTCTCGGCTACCCAAAATATATAAAAGAATATATGGTGTAATATATATTATAGTACAATAAAAAAAAAGAATAATTAATGAGATAAAGAGACTATTACAAACTCTGTATGAGTTTATAAATAAGGAAAGTTTAAAATTTTTGTTATATTATGATTTCTGTTAATAATAAGAGAAATCCAGTATTTTACAGATTAATAGAGATTTCATATATTGTAATAATTTAACGAAAATGATCATAAATGAAATTAACGCATTGTTTCAGCCACATCATCAAATTTAATCATCAAAATACGAAATTCTCTCCATGCTATTATATCGTCGCGCATATTATAACGAAAATTATTATGTATTCAATTTATTCGATATATCGAGGTACTCCATGATATAATAGATCAATTTTGTTTACTTGATTGATGTACACAATTTCAATGTCGCCAATTCGTTGAATATTACGGAAGAAAAATATTAAATGTTTCTTGTAAATACAATAATATAAAACTGATTGTTATAATTAAAAAAATTGAAATAAATTTATTTCGTACAACGAATAAAAAATAAACAAAAAATAACGATGAAAAAAATACATATATATTTCTTTGCTGTTAAAATTTTATAATGGCAATACTACATACTCAATTTTTCAATTAGTAATTAGAAGTTATTAGAAGGGAAAAAAAAATCTACAATAATTTATGAGATTGCACATGGATTTTTGAATAATTAAATTAGCTAATCTATTATCGAAGATCAATTATAATTTGAATAATTTCGATCTGCATATTCTAATTATTAATCATCTAGAGCGTTATTTTAATTCATAGATTACCGTTTAGTCGTGCATGAATGCGGAATGTCACGGGTTATTTTTACATGCTTGAAGTTTCCTACGTGGCTCGATTTGTCAATTGAAACTTTCGCGCGATCTTTTGTGCCTTTACCCGACATTGTATGTACACGTAAGCGTGCTATGCGCAAATGAAACAAATCAGAGCGACGCTAATGCACGCCGAGAGTTCACGAATTTTCCGTCGCGCAGAGAGAGAGAGAGAGAGAGAGAGAGAGACGTTCTCTCTCTACCTTATGGCTAAAAATCGGTATCTCGAAAAATCGCGAGAAATGTGTTGCATGTAGAAGCGCGAGTGCTATGCCACCGGTACTCGCGTACCGAGCTCGAGATAATAGCCTCGGCAATGATTTATTACTAACGTGGCCATTGTAATGCTCCGAATTACCGTTAACTCGTACAACCATCTGCCTTCCACATAGCTCTCATATAACGAGCGTATATTTAGCAATAAAAGCAATGAATGTTAAACTAATCTAATTTGCTATAACTTGATTTTTACGTCCTTCGAGAATTAATGTAATAGCATTAGATGTGTATGTGTGTGTGTGTGTGTGTGATGAAAATATATCGAATAAAGTAATGTTCAAACTATGCGCGACAAGAAGAATAAAATGTCGACGAGCGTATGTTTCCTGCATCACTCTTGTATCTTCCCGTTTCCTTGTCATCTCATCCTCTCGTACGCACGTATACATGCACCATTGTGCATTATAGATTCTACGGTTAACGGGTTAACAATACCCGTGCTCTGACAAGCGCGATACATGGATGCAAAGATAAGGTTGACCGGCGGAGTGATTTATTATTGCCGTCCTTCTATTCGCAATAAATCGATTCGGCATTGACGAATAATCGTAAGCACTTTGCCAGCGTCACGAGAACAGGAAGGGGGAAGGGGGAGGGGATGAACAAAGGGACACAAGAGGCGCGCTGGAAAATCGTAATTGACTATACCGGGGGAGAATCTCATCGCCAGTCCGCATCGATATCAATTATCGCAAGGAAATTATCGCGCCGCGGATAATAGTTAATTTGCCGAAAGTGCGTATCGATCCGTGTTCGATTTATATTCGCGATACATGAGCGCGCAATAAAGTAACGGATTGGAGAAACTTCCTTTATGCCTCGCGCTGTACGCGAAATTGCAGTATTATGGAGACCAGTCTAGTGCATAATTATTCCTGCGCGGCACGTCATGATGCAGCAATTGAATAGCAATCGAATTGCGCAGATTACATGACCTGCGTATTAAACGCATCGACAAAATAGAGAGAGAGAGAGAGAGAGAGAGAGAGCCGACAACCCCGAAACTTTGCCAGCGCGACATTTATTCGGTTATAAAATACAATACAACCATTTATATATAGGGCGCTTTTACATAGCTCCATTTAATACGGGTGTCTAGTTTAACATTTAAAATAGTAATACAAATATATCACTAAAAAAGAAAGAGAGAAAAAATTCTTCTTCCCTCCTATACTTAACAAATTTTATTCGATTATATTTATTTGTTTAACTTGCCGTAAAATTGTGACAAAAGAAATTCTTGTAAAACCAAAAAAAAATTTGAGTTATGAGCGTCGCATGAAAAAAAAAGAGTTAGTGCGTTCATATACAGGTGTAATATGGGCGTGCTGTTAATCAAAGAATTAATCAATCGTGTCACGAATTGATCAATGTCGAACGCGCGGATATATATCCTCCGATGCAGACAGAAGGGCTCGTCTGATCGATGCGAACTAATTTGCCGTGTCTCCCGACGTGACAGACCCGGAGAGTCTATCTCAAGTCTATCTCCAAGTAATACCGGGATTAAGGATGAACAACTTCGGAAACGGAGTGCAGTGGAAACTTCCCACCGTCTCTCCGTCCTTACATTTGTCACGTCGCGTGAATTCAAGAAAATATATGTAGTTGACGTGAGAGATGAGAAAATTGGCTGATTGCCGCGCGTATCTCCTTTATAATTCAGCATCGCGATCAAAAGCATACCGGGCTTGTCGGATATCGCGTAAATGGCGCCACGAGAGTCATAGCCTTGCTCGTAAAAATCAAATAAAATTATCCACCCTCGCGCATAAATAGTTGTACCGCCACACGTGTTAAATACTTGTTCGATACTGTATAAGCTAATGTGATACATTTCGCAACTTAAAAATCAAATAAGAGAAAAGGAAGAAGGGAAAGAGAAAGAGACAGAGTTTAGGGGTGGAATACAAATTTGTAAGTATGCAATGCCCAAGTTTTGACAGAAACAACGGATCGATAGGGCTTCTTGGCAAGCGGATACAGGGCCTGTGGGTGAAAGACAACGTTGGTTGTCTACAGTGACACGGGCAAACACGGGCGCGGACGATGCAGAGATGCGCCCGCAGAATCATCCCGATAACTGATCGCATCTGTCAAATTACGGGTCTTCCGCGTCGTAGGCATAGCAAGCATTCGTTATCGTCCCGTGTTATCATGCCGCATTACGGGATATTCTAGTTCGGGCGCGGGGGGATAATTGATCAAGGTATTTATTGGCAGCGAGACGGAGAGAGGATAGGTAGGTAGGTAATTCGGTCGTGCGTCGAGAGAGCACTCTCCATTCACGCGTGCACGACACACTTCGAGGGTGGACGTTTACCGGACAGCGTAGGGAGAGTGAAAGTGGTGTGTGTATTGAGCGCGACGCGTGGACAGTGCGAGGAGCACGCTTATATGCATACATTCTCTCTCTCTATTCATGTATGCACCATCGAACACACACACATACACACGTCTAGTCGCAGATGTATCCGCATTCTGGGTATTCGGATGGACAGACGCGCTTGTCCATTCGAGCGAGCGCGATAAACGTACGCGTGTGTGGCGAAGCTTTGCTGCGGCGAGCGAGGAGACAAACGGAGAGAATCGTGGGACACACAAAGCACTCTCACGCACACAAAGCAGGGAGAAGAGGAGCGACGGGGCGGCGGCAACTAGCCTGCCGGCAGAGCGGGATTGTGGGACAGCTCGTGTTCATAACGCGACCCCGTATCGGTTGATCCAATTTGACTCCCTCTGACACGGTATACACCCTGGGTACCTCTATCCGCGATAACGCCTAACCCTCTTAATGCCCAGCCTAACCCTTTAGACGAGCGATTCAACGGTCCACCGCGACAAGAAATTCTGCCCGTGTGTATGTAGGTCAATCTTGATGATGATGACGTTTACAAAATCAGATCAGGCATTGAAATACGTCACGATGAATCGAATACGATTTATGTGAGGCAAGCTAATAAATTATCGATTGAATTATCTATTTACGATGAGGTACATAATTCATTTTATGTAATAATTATTTTAGTGTAATAATTACTTTGGTATCTAATATCGAAAAAAAGTAATCAAAATTAAAATAAAGATTTGAGAGAATATTACTCCTTTTATGAGTCAACCAATTTTAAAAATCTTTTCTAATATATGTATTTTATATGTCAAAATTGCTATATAAAATTATAGAATACCTTGAGTCACTTTATGATAAATCGAATGATTTATGTAAAGCAAACTTATTAAATTACCGATCAAATTATTTATTCACGCCGAGATACATATATATATAATTAAATTTATATAAAAATTATTTTAATGTAGTAATAATTTTATATATAATATCGAAGAAAATAGTAATCACGAAAATTAAAGTAAGAATTAAAGGTAATATTAATCCTATTCCGAGTCAACTAATTTTGGAAACCTTCTATATTATATTTTATAATTTTATGTCAAAATTGCTATATAAAATAATAGACTACTTGAGTGTTTGTACCATGTTTGCCCGAGACAGAGAGATGTGTATGCGAGCAAGTAGTTTTTACTAGCACGCGGGAGACACACACTGATTTGCATGGCACACGTGTTCGCGTTCCTCGGCAAATTAACGCGACCGGTTTCATGGCATGAAAGATTATTTCGCTGCACGTTCGCGTGCAGCACAAACGACGCTTCTTTCTCGAAATGATACAAGCCTCTGAGAACGATCCGCGTGAGCAACGGAGCGGCATCAGAGGGAAGCTTTTGAGGGTGTACAAATGATATCAATATGTATCCATTAAGCTTCCTCTCTCCCTCCCTTCTCACGTCCGCCTTCCCGTCGTCCCTTCGCCCCCTCCCCCCCCCCTCCTCTTCACCCTTCTTCGCCAGGCATCTCCCGGTCGAAGTAATGTTTTGGGGTTGCGGTTGCCAAGCGACCGGGTGGTTACGCTTCGCCGGAACGACGGGACGGAAGTGATCGCGATCGACCAGACAACACTTATGGCGTTCTTGTATATCCGTTGCCCTCGTTTCTACAGGCCTTCCTTCCGAATATCTTCCTCCTCTCCCTCACCTTCCCCCCTCTTCTTCCCTCTCCATCGGACCACGATTGCTGACGCGAGCGTTCATCGCCGGTCAAGGATCATCCTTGATGAAAGATACCTCTCTCTCTCTCTCGATTCCTGACCTTACTCGTAATCCCTATTTCTCCTGCCGAATCTGAACCATCGATCTTCATCCGCGAAATCCCGCCGACGTTCCCCGATCGTCGATTTGTCTCAACTTAATTTTGTCACACGGCGCGGCGCATCAGATCGACTGTCGCCGATAAAGTTTCATTCGAAGAGGCAAGATTGATCGCACCTTCGAAGCGCGTCGCGCATCGATTCTCGCGGAATCTTTTCTCGTTTTCGCAATCAAGAGAGCGAGAAATAAGCTACATATCGACTTTTCATATATTAAATGTTCTTCTCACTCCCCCTATTACGAACGAAGAGAGCGCGTTATTGTTGGAGGCAACAATACCATTGTTTATATTTCGAATTTTGTTCCCTTTGCGGAGGCTTCAATGGGTGCTTTGCGCACTCTTGGCATTCGCCAAACCACTTTGTCATCTCTTTGTTCGAGAGTTTCCGTTCCGGGTGCATTTAGCTGCGAAACAAAATGAACCGCTCGCCGAGTTTAAACATTTGTTTCGTACAGCCTGTCAGTAGTGTATTTCGAATATTTTCATTTTATATGCTTTCAAACGAGGCACCATGTTATTCTCGTTATTCCGCGTAGTGTTTTTTAACATTTATAGCTCCAAGGCACCATGGGTCGGTCTGCAATGTTCGCGGTTATGAATTGATAAAATGTCATTTTCACAGACATTGTTTATTACCGTTGGCATCGAAGAAATTTGAAACGGTTTTCGCGCATACATGGAAATATATGAGATCCGCCGCGTATTTGTTTGGCTTATCATGCAAAGTCCAGGCTTTTCCGCGACTATAAAGCTTCATTATGTAGAAATATTTTAAAACGGAAAGACCGCACATGTAACGTAACGTTTCATCCAACATGATAACATAAAAGTTGGACTTCATCCCGAAAAGAACATCGCGTTTAAATAAATTAATGACCGTAACTGCTGGCTAAATAGCCAACGGTTAATGAAGACGTAGGGGGTGGGACGTAGTCGCTTTGTTCGCGCATAAATTTGCTAATGCAAACGCAATTATCTCGTATTCGATCGCGCGCTCTATGCTTCAATTACGCTAATCCGAAAAGCATTCGCGTGCTGGTGCAAAAAGGGAGGGGAAACGTAAACTTCAAATTTGCAATCAACACGTCTCTCGTGGCGGGAAGATTAAGATGCTTTCTTCTGCTCGTAACACTTATCATTTCGAGCGTGAGATCTCGAAAAACGGCTAGACGGTAATTGCTGCCAAACCAAACGGGGGAAAGAGACAACGACAGAGAGAGAGAGAGAGAGAGAGAGAGAGAGAGAGAGAGAGAGAGAAAGAGACAGAGAAAAAGAAGGAGGGAACCGAAGAGATCCGCGTGGTTATGCAAAAGCAGGCCGCGAGAGTTCACGAACCGGGAACGCAGCCCCCCCCTAAGCTTTTAGCGAAATTGCTTTTACTAACTGATTACATAACGTAATAAAGGTTATTTTTACGTGGACCCCGTTCCACGATCTGGAAAGCTCGCCGGCGGCGATGTGTCACTGGCGAAGCGCAAGCAGAAATTCCGTATCTCGATAAGAAACATCGAATCTGCTAAATCTCGATGCAGGCGCTCCTTCTTGTTATCCGCTAGGAAGCAGAAAATCTTCTCTGCGTCGAAATATTTTGTCCGAGAAAAATCAGAGAATTTCTTTCGCGAGACAAAATATTAAATTGTCAAAAAAGTCATATCACGTTATAAAATAAAAGTTCGACGCCTCGGATCTCTACTCGATTAATCGCATGCATGCAGAATATTCTTCCCGATCGATGTACAGCGGTAAAAAAATGGCGCGCGCGAATATATGTACATATATACAGCCACGGTGATATTATTAATTTCAACAAGGGGGCCGCCACGTAATCCAAACCGAGAAGCGTAGATTGGGGCACGCCGTTTGCGTGGTCATTAGGCACACAACGAGTGCGGATCGATCGGGGACCGTTCAGCCCGGTGTACACCGACCGCAATTACTCGACCGTTATATTAGGTAGACTGTCCTGATAGATTACTCGACAAACCGCGTAGCGCTGTGCCTTTCAAGATTTAATAGTGATTTATGAGCGCCGTGCCGCGTCGCGCCACGCCACTCCGCCGCTCTTTCTCCGCGCTCGCTTTTCGTATCCTCCCTTATTATTACCTCGCCCCTCCTCGAACGAATGCGAGTGGAACTATTAACGCGCGGACTAATTCGTCGGTTAGTTTCGAACCGGGATCGACCGCAAAACGCGGAGCCTCGCGGCAAAAAGAGAGAGTAACGACCCTCGTGCGATCGAGATCGATCCGGTTCGAAAGTATAGGCATTAATCAAGCCGGCGATTTTCAAGTCGCTTGTTTGGAAGCGAACATCTTTTCACCATCGAAGCACCATCGCCGCATAAATCTTCGATTATTCTTTGAGAAAAAAAAAAAAAAAAAGAAGAAATTTCGCGCGCGGCAAAGTATGAAAGCGCGGGAAAGTTATCTCCCGCGATGATGCAGCTCTTGTGAGAACGAATCACGACGTAATGATATTCCAAAGTTTAGTCTGTGCGCTGCGGCAATCATGTTAGGAACCTAATCCAATAATAGTCGGGAGCCGCGAGACAAGAAATTACAAAGCCCCCGTGTCAGGAAGATTTGTGTCTAAATCTCGGCGAGCGTTGGCAAAACAACGCGTAATTCCGTCTACCCTTTAGATGACGACGCTGCCGGCGTCTTTCACGGTAAGTGTAGGGAGATGTGAGTCACTATGACGTAAGTAGAGGAACGCGCCGGGAGAATAAAAGTATATGCGAAGTGACGCGAGTGAATCACAACGTCGCATTACGTGTCCCGTGTCGCAAAAATCTATTCGCTCGTCGGAGAAAATTGTCACGCGCAATTCACCGAAAGTGAATAGCAAAGTGCTGAATCGCGCTAAAATGATGAGCTCTCCCCGCGACGCCTTCGCTGCACTCATCTTTACAATAATTGTTTATCTTTGCCGTTGTTGAAATACCTTCAAAAATGCAAAATTAATTTTTATACAAGCGTATCAATTTTTATCAATGCAAGAATATAAGTATATAAAAAATGCATTTTTACGCGACGAAACGCATCAAAAACATACAGGCTGGGAGAATCAAGTGGAGTCAAGTGACGCGACAACATATTCGCGCGAGACAAAGGAATATGACAGCTTTCTCGCTCGCATCCCTTGTGCGTTCTCAAAAAAAAGCTGACTTCTCGCCATGGTAAATGAAGAGCGACTTCAGTTACTTTGACAGCGAGTCAATCCGGCGGCACATATCGGTGTGCGTCCTCCCCCTCATTGTATATTCGCCGTACCTTAACGGATAGGTGGGGGGGATGTCGTGGGACATCCTCGGTACCCTGGCGAGTTAGCCGGGACTAAAACACGTCGGGTCGAGACCCTTCTGTGTGCATCGAGAGTGGCGCAGCGCGTTCGCCTCCTGCGCACCTCGTCCGTCTCTCATGAATATTTAAACTGGATATTAAAGGCGCAAAATCACCGCACGAACGAGCCCTCCACTACGGTTACCTCGCCACGGGATCCCGACGAGCGGAGTCGGGGACGCCGCGAATTTCGAGGAAGGGTGTGATCGATCCACGATGTTCTTGAATCACGATTCGCTCGAGAAAAATTCTCGAGAGTTTCGAAAGTACGAGAGAAATGAAAAATTCGGTGAAAAAAAATCGCTTCCCGTCAACTTTGTAAATGGCGTTAACTTTGTTTCAAACACCCGGATTAGCGTAATAATCCAAAATTCGAAGTGACCTATATTCATACTTAGTTAACGTTACTTTCTCATAAAACCTCCTGAGGTAGAAAATCACCTTAAATTACGCACGAGGATAATATAATCGCTTAGTGTTCCACGATCCAATGGACGACACAAATAAATTTCGTGTATCGAAAAATCAATAATGGAAGCATATTCTCTCCGATTTCACGGCGTCGCGACATCATGTAGATCCCCGTAATATCCCGGGCCTGATATTGGAGCGAGACGAATTTCACGTCGCACGACCTCGCGTAACGTCGGTCACGGCCGCCCCCGATCCTGCGGTAAAATATCCGACGGCGCGTGCAACGGGATATCCTTTGTAAGTCGACGGGCCGTGCGGCGACAACACGAGGAAACATTGTTAATCGAACGTCGCTGACGCCGCCCGAATGAATAATGCAGGAGGGAACGGCGGCAGCAGCGACGGTCTCGCGCAATCCGAGCCTGACGGATATGTCCGTCTATATCGCGTCCGTCCCTACTTCGCGCGGCCTTTCAGATTGGCCATTTGTCCGCAAACAGTACGGAATCCCTAATTGCCGCAGCTACGTCCGACATGCGATCGAATGCCGAAGCAATGCCAGCAATTTTTCATTCCTCCTCGTTTTTCGACGGCTAGTATTTTAACCAGATTGCCCGCTCGAATCTTGTAAATAAATTCCCTCATCTTTCAGATATTTTTGTTCAAAACATCAGTAAAAAGAATATTTCATATATTTTTTTTTATCAATTTTTTTAAGATAAGTTTTTTTTTTATTATATGCGTTTTCTAAAGTTTTTCATACGAAGGAAAGATACATACAGAACTACTTAAGTTTCAACTGTTAGGTTTGCAAATGTATTGAAAAAAACTAAATAGCTTTCGTAACAAACATTTTTCACTTTCATGACATTTTCATCTTTTTATTATTAAAAATTACAATAAAAAATATTTATTGCTTATTCAATATATTTTGTTAAGACAAATTGAATAAATAGAGATAAATAAAGATAGATATATATTTATAATATATTTTAAATACATAATTCACAACTTGGCTTATCAGTGAATTGCCTATAAACATAAAAACAAAATTATCAAAGAAATAATTTTTTTTAAATTCTCTAAGATTCAATAAACTTCCAAGGAGTAGGCACTCTATTAATCGAATATCATGCTCCCTCTCTCTCTCTCTTTTTCTCTCTTGCAAATTATTACTAAATTTATATGATTTAAGCGAAGAAGAAAATAGTTTGACAAAATTCTATCTATTTAAATTATATTTTTTATATTCAATGATTGTTTTTTATTAGACATGCTTGCTTGTTGTAATTGTGTATGGCCAATACGAATAATATTAGCATGCAATTACATGTGAATCGCAGTCGACTTTTATATCACTGTTGATACTCCAATCTCGTCCTCAATTTTCTGACCACGATTCTCGCCTGGACATCGGCGATATCCGTTTTTCATTTAAATGCAAACGGAACGTTCGTATATAGAGAAAGAAAGAGAGAGAGAGAGAGAGAGAGAGAGAGAGAAAGAGAAAGAAGAACGTGATAGAGAAAGAGAGAGAATGCATCCGAGGAAAATAACTTATTAAACAAGCTACGCGGAATTAATTGCGTCACCGTTTAGACCCGCGGCTTTCTTTCAACGGCTTACTTTACATAATTGGCTCTTTCCATACAATTGGATTCCTTCCGGGCGCGATTGCCTCAAGCTCGACGGGCTCGCTTTGTCGTCGGCAAGGCGTTACCAGCCATTGCGAATTCCGAATCTAATTCCGGAACACGGGGGATCGTACGTTATAGCCTCAGCCCCAATCTAACCGCCGTTGTCGACGTTTGCGCTCGCTGTCAACGGCGAACAAACAAGTTTGCACGAGAGCGCCTAATGTCTAATACGCGCCATAGAATTTCTCCGGACTTGTACGGAAATCTTCGTTTCACACATTTCCATCGTCTTTGTTTGGAAAGTTTGGAAATTCGCGCGATACCATCACTGGCATCCATCGTCTTAGAAATATATTGCCTGATGCGCGACTGATTAACACTCCGGATGCGACGCATGAAAATATCGTCTGTCCGATTTTTCGCAAATTCGTTTAATTTAATTGCGAAAATTATATAAAATTATAATGACAAATAGTATGTATTGCATAATAAATCATTATTTTTTTCGCTTGTACAAACTAATATTCTAAAAATTTGCAAAGTCAAAAGAGAGAAAATCGCTCGTCGTATTATAAGCACTCTAAAATAATCGCTCCGTAATTATACGGCAGATGAAGTCTTCGTCTCTTCAAAATTCGCCGCGCACTTAATAGATGACAGAAACACTGGATTCATCCATCATACTTAATCTGCTGCCGAAGAAAGGATGCAGCGTCGTAAAAACGCCGCGGCGTTCCAGGATCTGTCGCGTATAACGTTAACGATGCGTGCAGATCGCGTAAGTGAAAAAGGACGATCACCAGCCAGCCGTGGAAGAAACAAGACGTGTTCGTGGAAACTGCGAGGAGAAGCGCGCTGAGGAGAAGAAAGTCCGTAAAAAAAAAAGAGAAAAAAAGAAACTTCCCTGTGAATCATCGCCACGGCCGCAGTTTCGCAACAACTCTCGTTACGACGTCACCCCTGCGCTAAAGTGGAAGCCGTCTGCGCGAAGTAGCAGACGTCGCCGTTGTTATTACAGTGCGAAAGTAAAAATAATGCCGGTTGTTTGCGGCGCTGCCTCGCTTCCGCGCGGACGTACGCTTCAAAGTTTCTTCTTCCAAGTCTCGTGTGCAAAAATACACATGTCCGAGATGTTTTGCAAAACGCTTCGATCGCGTACACTTCTCTGCCTTACAATCTCAACTGGATACTTCGAGCTATTACACGAGCAGAAACTTTAGCGTCACTTGAAACATCGTACATTACTCAAACGTTAACATGTCAATTTATTACAAATCTTTCTCAAATTCTTTAATTTTATTTAAATTATATTTAAATAAAAATTAAAATTATATTTAAAAAATTTTACACATACTCGTATATAAAAATATATTTTTAATTCACGCGAGATATAAATACATTTATATTTTCTCAAATAATACAATTTAATCTTTGCAATATAAACATCGCTAGAATAAATTTCATTGATTTCGATGATTCACAGGGAATATTGAATTTAGAACGAATGTAACAAAGCATGATCGCCAAAGCAAGATATCGATACGATGCGGCACGACACGATTCGGGGTGGTTGCAAATTGAAGAAAGCAATATCGGAGCAGAGCAACGCGGCGCCCGCCTTTAATACCCCTCCGTCAGCTATCCCTAGGAGAACCCTCGCGGGCTGGTTAATCCGGAGTCAGCTGCCGGAAAGGAATGGAACCCATTTCGGTAGGCCGAGGCTGATACCCGCCCCACCTGGCAATATTTCAACAATCCACTCGTCCAAGTGAACAGATTTGCTCTTTGTCGACCACCACGGCATCGTCATCCAGCAATTAAGAGTGATAAAATTGAGAAAGCGTTTTGCTTAATAATCTTCTAACAGTAATTTTATTCGTGCCAAGATAAAAAATGTTTATTAAATATTTTTAATTTTAAAAACTAGAGAATATTTTTAAAAACTAGAATATGTAATTTCTAAAAAAAAGTTTTAAATCTTTTACTTATTAATGAATAAAAGAAATGCAGAATATCCATATTTATAGTTTTCAGTAGAAAGAAAAAGAAAAAAGAAAACAAATTCCCTGCGTCCGCGCAAATACAAATATAACGTGAACAGTTATACAAAAAAAGATTGAATATCCAATATTCGGTAAATTCGGCTCTTGCACGAGTAAAATTCGTCTAAAATTCTCCGATAATTTCAGGATGATTTGTCTTTCTTTTTTGCGGATAAACCGGCCATGCATGTTTCCGGTTTGTCGAAGATTTTAGCAAACCACTTGAAACTCCGAGAGAGAGAGAGAGAGAGAGAGAGAGAGAGAGAGAGACAAGGCGAAGAGTCTTCATTAAGGATTTCGTGCTTCGGCAGTGCGCGCTTCCGGTGCCGACGCCGGGGAAATGCAGATTAACAAGGAGGAAAACAAGAGAAAGATATTAAGCCGGGTACTTTTCGTTGTTTCCCGCGCGCGCCGCCGTGTCTTATTTTCCCCGGGTCGTGTCTATCCCGACAAAAGGTCGCCCGGATAATTACGTAGCGGTAGCTACGGTAGTAACGGTAGCTCACCCGCTGTCTCTCTCTCTCTCTCCAGCGGCGTCAGGAAGTCAACGGGTATTCATTAGCAAGAAGAACAACAAGTCGCGACAAAGTCCCGTCTTCCGTGTGCCGCGTTTCCGGGATTATACGTCTCCATCGCTCGCATAACTTTCCTACTGCCCGGACACTAACGTAACAAAACATCTTGACGGGAAAGAAAGAGAGAGAGAGAGAGAGAGGGAGAGAGAGAACGCGGTTTATCCGCGTATCTTATGCCGCGAAAATCGTAGAAGAAAGTGAGAAGGAAAGAAAGAAAGAGAGAGAGAGAAAAAGGGTTCAAAGGCAAAACTAAAGAGAAAACTTTTAATTGTGCGCCCTTTTGAGATTACAAGGACTTTAGAGTATTAAACCAGCATTATACTCGAAACAACTATCCCCTTTTGAAAAAGTGACATTTAGAAATTTTTACGATCTCCCGTGGAGAGATAGAGAGAGTGTCTCCGAGATGACTACAGAATTCTTTGAGTGCTTAATAAATCAATTTTAAGCGGCACTTGAGTAAACCGGTCTCGATTGCTACGTTATAAGATTCTGATGTTCTAATAAAGAATAATAATTTTCTCATGCATTATATAACTTAGGATGAGGAATTCAAAATGCGTTTCCCTTTCAGAATATTCAACTTCATAGAAAATACGGCAGTTATTCTTAATCTGACCTTTTCGAGAAGATCTAATTAGAAACTCGCGCCATGCACTGTAACGAACGAATAAATGAACGGCCGTTATATTAATTAGCAAATAAAACAACAAAATCCCAGAGCCGGCCATATCTCGTAAGATTATGTTCTTTAAATTATACATCTTTATCGCTCGCGGAACTTTACGTTCTCTTTCGCTGCTGTATTCTGTGACAACTATCTCTCGCGAAGACGGGAAAGACGGGAAGCGAGAAACGGAGATAACTGGAACAGGAACAAGAGAGAAACTTTTAATTGGTTTTAAAAAACGAGCTGGGAGAGCTGACATTTAAAACAATCTATGAGCTCAAGTTAGCGTCGTTATATCCATTTCGCGAAAATGAAATGATAAATTCATTTTGAATTCACCAAAGTCGCAATGCATATTTCTCTTCCGTTCAGAATCTTTTAATTACTTAAAGAACTGACATTTGTTGAAAACCTATATTGCTTTCTCATTTCAAGATGATAAAGAATAGCCTTTATTTAAAAAATTAGAATTCTCTTATATAATTTTCTTATATAATAACATAAATATTTTATATATATTTGGAGGAGAAGGTATTTTTTTATTTAAAATTTCAAAATCCTCTGGATTTTTCGACTAACACTTACATTTTAATATAATCGATTACCCAAATAAAATTATAGCAAAGAATTCTCGTGTTCTCTTATTGCGCTAATTAAACAATGAGAGAAGGCAATATTAAATATTAATTTCAATTTAACCAATTTTAGTACCTTTATAAAACATTATGGCACGTTTTAAACGATTTATAAAAGAAACTTGCGTATCGTAGAAAGGCTTTCTTATCGCATCGGCGCATCCAGCAGAGCGAATAAAAGGCATTTCGTATCTTAAGCTCAGTAAGAAAAATATTCAGAATTCCGGAACTTCAGAAGGAAGGCAGCACTGTAACGTTTTTTTTTTTTTTCTTGTTTTTTGCTTTCTATTGTCCGAGATCCGCTTCGATCTTTTGTCGCTTTTAGAAATTTGTCACGTGCCTGATCGCGCCGAAGGTCTTTGCAGTCCTGTGTTCCTTTGCCTTCTTTCTCCTCCTTTTATCGATATATGCTTGAATTTTCCAAAGGTTGTGAAAAGTAAGATACAGATGATACGTGATATGTATATCTATCGCGTTTTCAGATTTAAATAAAAAAATATAAAACATATATAATATCAAATATTTTTATATATTAATCCTGTCTCCAAAAAACAAATATAATAAAAATTTATCCAATTTACGAGACAAGTAGGAATTATTGTCAATTTAAAAGTTATCTTAAAATGTAAAAAATAAAAAATGCAGCAAGCTAAATTTATAACTCGTATAAATTAAATATTTTCAATGTATTCTTAATATATGTACTAGATTTTTTCGACGGAATAAATACAAGAGAATTGACTATATATATATTAATATATAAGAAAAAGAGGCGATAATATTGGTGACGTATCAGCTTCAACCGAGAATATCCGGTCGACCGTCAGACGAAAAATAGATCGAGAATTGCAATACTTCGGTGGACCGGATATTATTCATCATTAATTGTATCACGTAATTTCTTAAGATTTAGCTTTGCACCACTTATCCTTTTACTGCCTTTTCCGCAGTGGAATTTCCGTTATGCTTGGTCACGTCTGCAAAATGCGGTATCCTGATTCCGCCCCTGTCGTTTTTTTTTTACATTCGTTGTCTTGTACGAGAAGCTCGACTCTCTCCCTCTCTCTTTCTTCCTATATATATTTCTTATTCCTTCCTTTTCCTTTTCATCTCTCTCTCTCTCTCTCTCTCTCTCTGTCTCTGTCTCTCTTCCTCTTCTGTGTATGAGAGTCATTCTCTTAGCTACTGCGAGCTCTCGATTCGAGATGCGCCTCGACAGACGCGTACGCTGAACGGTGTTTGAACCCCTCACCGCTCCATCCTCCGCCCTCGCAGCCCCTTTCGGCGAGTACATTATGCAATGAGGATACTCGAGGAGCGAAGGGTACTTTCTGTAAGACGCGCTGGGGTGTCTGAGGTCGCCCGGACTCGGAAACATTTCTTGCTCGCCCGAGTAATGGTCTGTTTAAAATTGGATTACCGTAAGTGCCGTGCAATCCTTGATGACTAAATACGCAACGGGAAGGAAAATCGTGGACGGGCGAGAATCGATGGATGTCGCATTATATTAAGTGCGAAGGAGATTTCATTCATTTCAAATCTATATAGCAAAAAAAAAAAAAAAAGATTCTCGTTTCCACAATATTAATAAAGATTTATATACGTATTATAATTATATTGCTGAAAATTTTGATAGAATTCTCTATAAAATCTTTTGCAATTTTGTTGTCACGTCTAAATTGCAATTGAAATTATAATTGTTCGCTCAGAGATACAAACGTGCATATAATACGTAAATGATATGTGGAATCCAATAGAGAATGGATTATAGGTATACGGTTGATATTATAATGCAATGGCGATATCGGGAATGGCGTCTGTCATTATGAGCTGGTATTGAACTCCACTATGGATTTCTCGCAATTACACAATCCTTACATAATCGCAAACACAACTCCGGCGAGCGATTTATCCTAGCGATCACTGGGAATACATGTATATACCCATTCGACGCTATCGAGCAACGAGAAACTCATCTAAGCTCCGGCTAAGCATGGCGGAACGTCTATATCTCGCAGAACTCGTCCGTCTCGAATTAACCTCTCTCAATTAAGACAATGGTCCCCGGTTCTACGGACATCTTCTCCTCATCGAAGCGAGAATGGAGGACCTACAGGCTGAGTTTCAGCGGTTCTCACAGACAGTGGTCTGTTCGCGAATTATACCGTGCCGTTCAAAAGTAAACGACCGAAGATACTGAGAGACTATTCTCTTTCTCTCTTTTTTTCAGTATATCAAAAAACAATTCGCCTCATTAATTCGTGTAATAATTAAAATATACAGCACTGAGAGATAATCTATCTATTTAATCAAGAGATCTATTTCGCGCATTAAATTATGAAAAAATCAATAATTTATTAGCATCAAGAGTTTAAACTGTACGCAAAGATTAATAATAAAGTCATAAAGTAGATAGTATGGATAACTTTAAATCTTGAGGATTTATGAAAATTAATAATATATATCAAAAGAGTAATTAATTACCCTTGAACGACACTATACAAGACATGGTACAACCACGAACGGAGCAACGTGTCACAGGCGTAGGTACTCGGAAAATGCGGTGTAGGAGCACTCCGTTCAAGAGGAAAGATAGATAGAGAGAGAGAGAGAGAGAGAAAGTACCGGAAGGAGGAACGTCGATATGGCTCTCTTCCTTTTCAACGATCGCGTCTCGAAGAAGCACTCTCACTTTCAGCCACTAGACGGAGACTCATCGATTAATCGGCTGGTAGCTTCCATTGTACTTGGACGGGACTTAAACTAAACCTGCATTGACTTCGAGTCGAGCAGAGATTCGACCTGATGACGGTACTTTCGCTTTTACATTAATGATATGTCAGGCATGTAACTCAATGTAATAAATTTTTAATTCTTTTCTATTACAATAATTGAATTTATCTAGCAACACGATACGTAATACTTTTTTTTTTATAATGTTATTTTACTTTCTTGGTCGCAACAATGGGATAACAATAATAAACTTGTCAAAAAGCAGCAATTCTGAAAATATTCAAAAATATCTATCTCGCGTTTAGAATTTTAATTATTTAAATATCGACCAATTCGATTTATAATACATCTCGTATATCTCGTCGAGAATTGATATATAATTTCCTTCTAACAAGTTAATATTACGCATTAACGTTACGAAAATACTGAAAGTGTATATCGTCGGAAGACGAATGCTTACCGCGTACCGAGTAAATACGTTTTCTGATGTTGATGCACGAACAATGCACAAATATCGGCAAGTTTGCATAGAAACGCCGTGCGGTAACAATGCAGAATATTTGTAACTCTCGCATAGTAACGTGGCGATGGTTTGCAACGAAATATTTGCAAGTTTACACAGCAATGCCGTACGCCGCAGTGCGTACGTATGCGCGGGTTGTACGTATAAGTGTGGTTTCCGTCGTAAAATGAGCAACATGGGGGTGCCCACGGACAGTCCGTTATTGTATCAAGCATGCGCGTACGCAATTTCCACAAAGTACCGAATTTCTCTTCAATTCACGCAATTATCGACCGCGACCTTTGTATCGCCGCCCTCCTCCTTCTCATCTGACAAAATTACCCTCACATTTTTAATGGATCACCGTCGAGCGATCGTTCGGACGTTTCCTTCGAATTTTTGAACGCGAGAAAGTTTCGCGTTCTGTTTGGACGTACGAGAATAATAATCGACGTGGAACAAAGTTTCGCGATAATTGGCCATTTTCGTTTCCCATCGGCGGAAATGAAAACTCGGGCGAGCTCGCAAATTAGATGATGTCCCGGGGGTAGAATCGAATTTAATTTGCTTCAACCGAACGATAATTATCAATAAATTAATAATGTGCGTAGTCGGCTTGCTTGCGAATAGCCGGACACTAATTTATGGAGCAATGTTAGCTTTCTTCCGGTTTTCGCGTATATGGTATGCTGTTTGCAACTGCCGCCAAATTCCCATTAATCCGTGACCCAAACTCCGCTAAATCCTTTGTATCCCGGCTTGGAAAAGCCACCGCGGCATCCCCATCAGGCCGCGTTTTAAACTCTCATTCCACCGACCGGTATATCTCGAGAACATCTCTCGCGTCGTTTAAATTCGCAGCAATTTCCGACGGGAACGTCGACGCGAACGGCGACGGGAGCGATTTTAAGTAAGAACAGAATTATACGAGGGCTCGATACGAGCGGTTCGAATTGCTTTGCAAATTGGAATTTCGATTATGCGGTACGCCAACACGCTTCGCGCCGCCTCTGTCGTCGTTTATCAAGCACGAGAAAAACTCACTCGGACGTTTATTTCGCGAATAGAGATCAAATTGCTCGATGAATTAACAATTAATGAGCGAATCGACGCAATATTATGTTTTGTAATTCATGTAACGTGGCTTCATTATTTCATTGCGCTCGAATTTTTCCTCTCTCTCTCTCTCTCTCTCTCATAATTGCAGAAATAAAAAAAAGAATAGATACCGTTGCAGGGATAAAATATTGATTAAACTCGCTTGCGCGAATAAAATCGCGATGGGACGCTAATAAGAGTAGGAGGCAGATCAGCGTTAATTTCTGAAAATCGTGCACCACGATGGCATAAATAAATCACAGATTTCGCCGCGAAAGTAACAAATTCGATTGGCAACTCGTCCATTGTATAAGCCAGATAAACTTTGCGCATTAGTTACTCTATACTCTTGCACACGGATAATTCCTTACAAATCACTACATAGTATGTAGATTCACGCGCGAGAGTCACGTCGCGCGTAGAGCGAGAATTTTCAATTTCGACTTTTTGTAATCCATTGTGTTCTATGCGGCGGCGAATTTGATTTCGCCCATTGTTTCCACGGTGTATGGGATAAAATCTCGTTCCAATTCGCGGTCGCCGCGCGGAACAAATATGAAAATAATCGGCACACCCTACAATATTTCAGCGGCGTAAGCTCGACAATTGGTATCCAAGCTGGACAGGTTCACTTATTGCTCTCGAAAAAACGCGAATTAATATAAGTTGATACGCAGCTGTAACTAATACAAAGCCAGCAATTATTTTGATAGAAAGTATCAACTTACATTGTTGCATTTAAATGAATTTTGATTTTCCTCATTATTTGTTTCAGTTTTATTGAAGTCCTATAAGTTTCATGTGAATCTAATAATTAATAAAGATATTTTTCGTAAAATAATTATTGCTAGACAATCGAATTTTCTTTAAGGCATCCAGAATATTTTGTAAGGTCAAATAATTATTTATCGCCGAAGAACTATATTCGAAATCGATGAAATATCAGAATTTTTTCCCTCATTTTTTTTTCCCTGTTGGCAACATCGAAGCATTTCTCTACAAAGTCTACAAAGTCTAGCTTTAAACTCTCGTTACGCCAATGCAACGGAACGAGCGTTGAAACCAACCACGCAGAACTGAAATTTTGCAACGTTGGGAAATAATCCGATCGGTAAGCGAAAATCGAACGGACGGCCGACACGTCGAGCGCGTATTTCACATGCTACGGCACTGTAAGTAGCTTCGACATCAAGTTTGCACGTTCGATGCATATTGCGAGATATCTATCTGCCTTTAAACACTTTCAATTTTTGTCCGAGATAAATGTACGTGTGTATAAAATACTTTGACCAATCGGACAAAAATGTAAATAAATAGTAAGTAGTGCTTTCGCACATATATTCGAGATTTCTCGAAGTATCGTAGTTTTTAATATTTTTCAATAATCTCACCGATATTTTAGCAAATGAAACAAACGATCTCCAATTGTTAAAAATTTAAATTCAATAGTTGGACTGCTTTGACATGTCTCAAAATGATATAAAATATTTTTACAAAATGACAAGAATATATTCATAAAATTTCTTTTTCAATTGCGTACAGTAAAGTTCTCGGGTCGCGATAACAATCTATCTGAAACAATGAAAACTTTTTACGATAGAAGCCGTGTGGCTTGGATTGTTTGTATCCAAACATGATAGGAGGAGGGAGGAGGAGGGGGAGGGGGAAGGCAGTAGGGTAATATCGGGCGTTACCGTTTGAAAGAATCATAGAAACACACGTACAGGATCGCTCCCCAGGAAATAGTTGCGGCTAAAGGATGACCCTAGCAGGAGGCGATCTTTTAAACGCGGACGACGGCTGCGGGGGACATTGCATGAGATATAACGGCAAGATGATCAGATAACGTAGCTAACCATCGCGGTGAAATTATTTACAACGCTGAGGAAAACCGCGACGAAAGTACAGTCTTTTCCAATTTATAGACGCGATATCGATCGCTCGGTTGGCTTATTCAAACGTGCTTGCCTTCTCTTTACGTGCGATTTATGTCGATGTGTGCGTCGAGTTTTATTTTATTTTTTTTTTTCCTTTCCCTGTACCGATCGCTTCAACCGAAATTTATATGACATCCGAAAGCGCATAAAATGTGAACGGTCGCATACAAATAACAGTTTATATAATACCTTATATGTAACAAAATATCTCTTTGTAAAGCGGCTGTTATCTATATTTTTATATCATAATTTCCATAATGTATCATCAAAAAATTAATGATTAAATCACAAAATTATAAAATTACAATCCATTAAAAATAAATAAATTAGAATTAAACTATGATAGTTCTTTTAATTACAAGCGCATGCACGTACTCGATTTTTTTATCATATCACATACATAAAGAAGACGATGTTACCAAGCCATTTATCGATATGGACTATTGGTCCCCAGGAGCCGGCAGCGGCTGAAAGATGACTCTCGTAGGAGACGATCCTTTAAACGCGAAAGATGGTAGAAAGCGAGGGGAACAGAAAGAACTAAATGAGAGAGAGAGAGAGAGAGAAAGAGTAGTATGCCGACAAAAAGATCAGGCCTGAAGGCGTTTGGCAAACGAGGGCGGCAGAATCGTGCCTGGTTCCGCGATTCTTAGACGGCGAAATTGATGGGAAGGACAGAAGTTTAGTGGGCGCCTATATATCTCACCAAGGAGGATATGGCGACCGACGAAGAAATAAAAAGGGGAAGAAAAAGAGAAGGTGAGCAAAAGAGAAAAAGGGGAAGGGAAACGCCATCCAAAGTCTCGAGGCTTGTAACTTCGGTAACCGAGTACCAGCTTGCGGAAAAAAAAGAGAAAAGGATCACGGTCCGATGTTCGGTCATCGAGAAAATCTCTCTCTGTCTCTCTCCCGCCTTCCTGCTCGTAGTAATCGCGAGCCACGGTCTACGATGCTCGCGTGCATGTAAAAAAAAAAAAAAGAAGCAGCCGGAAGCGCATCCGGCTACGTTGTTCTACAAACAGAAAGGAGAGAAAAAAAAGATTGCCAGCGAGTATGGGATCATTCTTAGGAACCATCGACTCTTTGATGAAATTGAATCGAATCGGAGCAATCGACCGAACCGTGATTGATACATTCAATCCGAGCAAGTTTGAAGGAATTTAATCATTTCTACGACAATTAATAGAAACAATTAAATAGAAAATTAAGACAAAATAAATTAACATATTTCTATCAATGTCACTTCATCAGCACTAAATTAATAGTGGATATATATATATATAAATATAATAACTAATTTTTTTAAATAATAGAAAAATACACGGACAAATAAAATTATTTAAAGAATATAATGTTTTTTGTATTTCAATTATTGAAAGTATTTTAATGTTAATTAATTGTTCTCAGACAGATTAATTTATTAACCAAAACTGAGATAAAACGGAAAAAAAAATCACTTTTTTTATAGCCAAAATTCTTATTCAACATAAACCATGGCACTTTGACCATAGGAGGCTTTTATCTCCTTCAAAATAACATAACATTTATGGGGCTTTTTCTCTCCTCCGGACTACGAACGTCGTCAAGGTAAACCGGACGTTGGAGACCTTCGATGAGCGTTTCTCCACTTCGAAGAACTACGTGTCGGGATATATACCGACTTTAGTCAGCCAGTAGTACCAGAAACAGGGCGACGAGCCGCGAGGACGACGGATTTACGAGCGTCGAGAGTACGAAAAGACCCGATGCAGCCTCTCCGCATACTTATGCACATCGGATGTGAGTGCCCTATATACACTACATTCACCTAATACAAGGAAGGAAAAAGTCGCTTGCGCGTTTCCAGAGAACGAAAAGTATTAAATTAAATATATATTAAATTAAATATATATTTACCTGTCGTTGCAAAACAATTTTATATATATATATATATATATCCTCTTTGATATATCCAATATTTATTTATCAAGATTTTTAATTGCTCTTAACGCGAGTAAATAAACGCTCCAAAAATCTTTAGTAATTTAGATAAATGGACCAATTTTTTTTTTATCACCGACCAATTTAATTTAATTTACCAATTTAATTTAACCGACGAAAGAATCGAAGTTATGTTATCATCGTTCGTCATTTTTTTTTAAATTAAAGCACTGATGACTAAAGTATCCACCGTTTGTTTTCGTAATCGCAATTCGGACTGACCGACAAATTACACCGACGTGCATTATCACCCGGCAACGCACGTTGCCTCTCTGCGCGATGACGGCGCGATACCGACGACAAGTCCTAATGTCGCTCGTGCATCAATTAAGTTATCGCCCTCTCGGGGAGGTAAGTAATATTGGCGTGACCGAGGCTGCTGGCTGGCAGGCTGGCAGGCTGGCTGGCTGGCTGGCTGGCGGAGGTTCAGCGATGACGCCATCACCCCACACGCGTTCCTCGTTCCCTCGACACATCGACGCCACTATCGCTATTAAGACGCGGGTACTCTGGCACCTCAACATCCACCACCATCACCACTACACTCCGGCTGTCGTTGTCGTCGTTGTCGTCGTCGTCGTCGTCGTCGTCGTTCGTCGTCGTCGTCGTCGTCGTCGTCGTCGTCGTCGTCGTCGTTGTCGCCACCTTGCCTTCGTCAGGCATCCAGCAGGTCCTCCTCCTCTCCCTCCCCTGCTCTTTCCTTCATCCTCTCGCCCTCTTGAGAAACGAGAGCCCACTCTCTCGATCGATCTTTATTCTCCGCCTCTACAAGTCGACATGCCGCGCTCGCACACTCTCTCCAGACGAGTCGCGGGTTCGTCCGTACTCAGTTCGTACCATCGAATTTTTTATCCGATGCTTTTAGCATATTTCACGCGGTTTGTCGAATATCCTCGCGAAGCGGGAGTATTCGCCGAAACGAAGGAAACGTCGGTGTTAAAGTGACTCCGACACGAAAGGCGTGATTTTTTAAAATTCCATGCACTTGGCATAGTAAGCTTAAACGCAGCGAAGTGTGAGGCGAAATATTTACGGTAAAGCAAACAAATGCAAATCTATGTACGATGTTTTTTTTACGCGAATTAATAATATTTTGTTACATCGCGTGAGATATTTTAGAAGAAAAATAAAACGCTTCAGTGTAAACCGACGATAACGTCACGATAAAGTTCGTTGTGTCAAAACACCGATAAATGAATCGATATTAACGGCCATTAAATGAAGACACGTTCTACGTGAGTAGTTGGAAATTTTATCGCAAATGTACCCAGCGCCGCGTTTTATACAACAATACTAATCTTGCATTCGCTCTCCTCGCCGATCCCCCTTTACCGCGATGCAGACATGAAAATCCTTTAAAATCACGCCGAATGCTATGTACATCGATAATGCTCGCAAATGGGCGCTCAGCTGAGTGAAACATTAGCGTTGCAATTAATATTTCGCTACGTGCAAGCACGACGGCCGCAAATGCCATTAATTCGCGCAGGGGCTTAGCGGACCGCAAATTTGGAGGTATATATATATACTGATATACAATTAAGTATTTAAATTGCCCTTCGAAAGTAGACAGCGTACCAATTTGTCTTTTTCCGTTCGATAATTTCTCTACTATTAAATTTTATTGCAGAAAAAAAAATTAAATAAATGATAATGTACTTTTATATATATATATATATATACATACATTACACTGTATATATACTTAAAGAGCAGACTGTTTTCTGTGGATTCCGTTTCTCTCGCGTATACTATAATTAAGATAAATTTCCTACGGATATTTTTTCATCCACCCGGATTCCACCGATTAACCCTTCCATCGCGAAGGGGATTGACTCCGTCGGAGGATTTAATTTTCATCGCTCTAGACGCAATAATGCGGAAGCTTCGAGCAAAGCGGTGCGAAAACAGAGGCGGTTCGATAAATTCGCCGCTTCATCGACGCAATAATTTCGTCAGCCATTTACGACGCAACTTGGATGCTGCATAACGATACATATTTTTATTCCGTGCATGCCGGACACGTTGCATTATGCGGGCGTCAACGTGTACTCGTTACGCCTCGACGCGACGGTCAGGCGTCTCCTCGTCGCGACGTGGCATCAGCAGCAGTGGCACTTGGTCGTAATACAAGTGTCGGTTCACTCTATTTCCCTCTCACGATTCGATTTCCGTTTGTACGTTTCGGTATTTTCGCAAATTGCGCGCGGGAGAATATCGCGTCGCGATGAAGGGAAGATATCACTTTTGAATTTTGCAAGAATTTTGTAAAGATATTTAAGTGGGAGAGGGGGAGAGAGAGAGACAATAGGTTGCGTATATATCGATGTAGTAGTACACAATGACAAACTCGGATTAATTACTAACGGCTATAGTATGTGCATTATATGTACGATTATAGTCAGTTCGGAGTGTGAATAGGGACAGCCCGCTATATAGATCACGTGCGACGCGTCCGGCATGATAATTGAATGGCATAACTCGACGCTGTGGCACGTTAATTAATTCTATAACGTTAGTGTGAAAAATAAGTAACATTTCGCGTTAAAATGTTATTTACCACATAACTTGGGACTAGGTTAATACCGTGTAATTTTTTTTTAAATTTTTTCTAGAAATACATCGCGTGTTGAAATTTGCGACGTCACTCCATGCAAAGGTTCTTGTCCAAATAGAGAATAATGAAATCTCTTTCTTGTAATTTTGCGTATTTTATTGTATCGTTATATTTTTTCGAAACTCTTCATCCAGATTACAATGAAAGACACGGAATCGTTTTCACTTCCACCCGTAGTTTACGGCGACAAGAAAGAAAACAAAGTGTCAACTGATCATAGTCCAACTCGGACTTTCAATCGAATACGAGGAAAGTGAAGGAAAGTTGCATGTGCATGCAGTTGCACCGACAGTGGCTCGTGAAGTTAATGCGAGTACCAAGTCGTTGGTTGGATGGGCAGTTCAAAGAGAGAGAGAGAGAGAGAGAGAGAGATGGGGGGATGGAAGAGTGAGAGAAGAGATATACAGGGTGAGGATTGAGGCCGCGGCGGTTGTGCTAGGGGAGGGAGGAGTGAATGAACACAGTTTGTTCGGCGACGAACGTTGCGGCTGTCGTCTGTCGCAGCCACACCATCCCGTACACGAGCTCTAGAGGAGAAAGGCTCTCGGGGTGGTGCGGAGAGATAGGGTTGCGAGGCAAGCCCGGGCGCCGGAACAATGTTTAATTGGCAATCGTGCCACAAATAATTATCCGTATGCGCGGATACGCACGCGGTACACGCACACACACACACACGTGCATACATTGCCATTGGCTTAAGTTGACGCGAGGACGAATTGTGGTGGAAACCAGTGGCACACACCGGTGACGATAAAAATCGGTGTAGCTCGGCAAACGACCATTGACGATGCGAACGCGATGAAAGCGTAAAAAGGGAAAATAAAAGTACGAGACGTTTTATACTTACAGATTCGTACAGGTTTTAATAACATGTTATTACATCCGTTACATTGAAATCTCATCCTTTTCGCGTACAAATTTGAATTTTGTGTCTCTATAAAAGTTACGAAGTGGATGGTTGGTCAGCGTGAAGAAAATATTAATCCACCGTGTATATCTCGCCCTCTCCATCTCAACTCTTTTAAAACGAGATAAGGGATAAATATTATCCCTTCAACGCGAGTCGAAGTTCGGTCGCTTAGAAAAATGGCCGCTGTGAATTATTTGACGGTAAAAATAGCAACCTCTCCCCGCGATGAATGAGTGCCGCCGAGTAAATAAGACGGACGACAAGATAAACGGCGGTACAATGATCCCACGATTTTTTATTCCGCGAATGAAGAAGCCTATAAAGTTGCCTTCTTCCCAACCTCTTTGGTATTATTTACTCAATCATCTCCATGAATCCTATTATCAATATCGAGCTGAAGGAAGGAAATCGTTCGAAAACAAGAATCGAAAATTTCCTTAGAATTGACGCGAGTGATTTTTGGGGAGAAAATAATTCTCTCGATTACGCAAACGATCATCCTTCCCGTAATCGCAAAAGCGGTATATAAATTATCCCCCTGAAACGCGGGTACTACTCGTCGCGCAGGACGACTACCATAAATTTATCCTGCGACTTACCGGCCTCGGGAATAAAAATTGTCCGATTCTTCTTGCGTTATTACTCGAATTGTCCCGTCAGCTTTAACGACCGACGAGGACGCCGCGAGGAGAGATTTTTCAAAAAAATCTCCGCGAGAGGAGTGAAATTACGGGCGTGGTACCGGAAACGGGAAACCGGAGCCGCACGCGGTAGATTATCATTAAGACAATTTTACCGTAACGAATATCAAAACCGATTTACATTGCGAAGCGACGCGTGGGCAGCGCCTGGCGATGGAGAAGAGGACCTCGTTTAGTCCTGAAGAGGAACGTTGAAGAGAATGTCGAGGGCGGAGATTGGTGTTAGTGGAGCTAGGTTGTCGCGCGGTTGAAACGAAGATGAAGTAAAGAAATGACACTAAGAGAAAAATAGATGGAGAAAGGAAGAGAGAGGGAGAGAGAGAAAAGAGAGGATGGCACAAAAGCTGGGCGAGAAGGAAAGGAAAAGGGCGGAACTCGGTGGGAACGGAAGAGATAATCTCTGTTCATCTTGTAATTCCCCGGTAATGCCATTATACCATCGGACTCGGCCAGTATTCGCCACATTACCGGCTTACATCTTTGTTTTCGTTCGGTCACTAGCGCGGTGTCTGGGCGAAGGAAATGTACCGGAGCTAGACCGGAGTCCGGTATGCCGTTATGGGAGACGCCGGCCGGTCGTAATTGAATCGGCTGTTCTTAAAGGGTGATAAATCTACTCAAGAAACTGCGTCGTTGGCGCGGCGTGTCCCCCACGTCGCTATCCGTCCGTTACTATACGGCCATTTCTCGTAGTCTCCTCTTTTCGTCCTTTCGTCTCCGCGAATACGTGACGATCGATATCTCGCGAATCCTCGCGAGATTAATCGGCACGGCAAAAAAGCAGAAAAAGTGTCGCCGTAACAGAATTATGCATATACATGTGACACTATGTACTTGATAATTAACGAAAAAATATGATAATTAATGAAAATAAACTTTTTAAAAGTGCTCATATATTTTAGTTACTCATTCATTTCCATCATGATTATATTAATTATTCTCTTTCCCTTTATTCTGTTCTATTCTAATTAATAAAATAATAATAATGTATGAAATAATAATATAAATTAATCATTGATTGATTTACATTTTAATTTTTCAAATAATGAAATCGAGATCGCTGTCACCGATCGTAACGACTTATGATCAAATATAGCGAATACATTATCATAATTATTGACAGTGAAATTCTCCCAATACAAACATTGCCTTCCACGAAGCATCCTATCGGGTAATATAATTAGCGAGTGCAGGCTTACTAGGTTTGTTTTCGCATGCACGCATCATCGGTCACGCTAAATACGCATCGGCAAAACATAAGCGAGTGATATCAGCATTAATTTTACACGATTGGAGGGATTGTCTCCGATAATAATTGGCCGAAATTATCGACGAGTTGAACGATATGTAACTTAATACAATAATCAATAAATAATTCGAGGAGTTTAGTTTTTTGCACGGTTCGCGTTAGTAAAGACGTATCACGGTAAGCGAATCATTACGGTCGATTCCGTACGATCGCACGAAAAAGACGGGATTTGCGGCTTTCACGGAAAACCATTCATCCCGCGAAAATGGCCTTCCGAATTTGAATGCGAATCCGATGCTCGGTCACGAGGATCGCCGGCATTATTCTCCGATAATGGGAAGTAGCTCTGTCATTCGGGAAAGTTTGCGTGCAGACACGGTTTTTTTCTTTTTTTTTATCTCTCGATATATAATCCCTCTAATAGGTTTCCTAATAGGCCTTAAAATCAAATAAAAATCGTATTCTCAGATAAATATACGCAATATTATAATCATCCGATTAACAAGTGCTGAAAGACAGTCTCAGACACATGGATTCTATTAATTTTATACAATTACTATATCATTGCTACACTATTTGTACTATTATTATTATTATATGTACATGAAAAACGTAGTCTAATGCACGATTCATTAGACATTCGCGATAATTCGAATGTTTATTTAGATGAATCTTCTTGCGCTGCGATATCAGCGAATATACGGCGTGCATCATGTGTGCGCACATGTGAGAAATGTAACAACGTGGTATTTAGAGAAGCATCTAATTATGCGGCGTGATAACAGCTCAACGAAAACCGCGAATAATGGAGCGCTAATTAGTCGCTGTGCGTTTAAATGAATAAATCTAGTACTTGCCATTGTGCTCAAAAAAAAAAAAAGAAATAAAATTCTCAGCAGAGGATGCTACTTTTTTTATACGACGTTTCCGCAAATTACGATCTTGGAATGTCAAAGTTAAAGCTATGGCATGTATATAAAAATACAATTTATATACGATGGCAGAATTCTATCTCTTTTAAGACATCAAAAATAAAATTGTATAATTTTTTTTTCGACAATTTCAAAGCTCATATGACAGTTAAAGGCGTAATAAATCACGTTCAAAAATAAATTGGCTACGAAAAAAAGGAACATCATTCTAGATCATTTTCTACTTACTCATTACATTGAAATTGACATCCACGGAAATTCGGAACTCTACGATGCTTGGCATAGTTTCTTCGGAATCAAAGTGTGTCGCGTCTGATGGCAACAGCCATTAGTAACTAACATGCTGCAGCGTAACGGTTGATGTAGCTTATGACGCTGACGAGGACTGCAACCCGCACGGCCAAATTTGGCGCACTCAGGTTCACCATGCGGTTCGAAACTACCCACTCTCATTACGTGTCGCCGCAGAATGGGCTAATCTGCAGTGTCGCGCGATGAATCTGTCGCCTGGCGCATCGCGCGAAATCACCAGAAGTGACCGCAGTGATTCGAATTGATATTGGTTTTAAGGAAAGACCACCTCTTTTTTTATCCTTTTTTTATAATATCGGCAGAAACGAAAGATTTAAAAACGGAACGGAGAATCATAAAAAAAGAATAGAACTCTAAACAAGAAGGAGAGAAGGAGAGAGAAAAGAGAGACGAAGGACCTGGAAGTACTTTCGACGCTGGCGAGGCTTTGCCTGATTTCGGGAAAGTTGGATAACGGCAAACCGATCGTAATGGTGCCGATAAAGACACTATCGATGACGGCGACGCAGAAACGCGCGCGAAGATTCGAATCTATCGTTAGACGTTATTTACTCTCCGAAAGCTCTGCCCCTATCTAGTACCAACCCGCCAATTCAACGCCGCCCCCTTCCACGTTTTATCCGCTCTTTTATATCGATAGTTTTGATGATAATAATGGCTGTTAATAAAAAAGCGCGCCAATTTTTTTAGGGCACAACGATACGTTCATACACAGTTTCCGCTTTTCACTCCACGTGCTCGTGCTCGTACTCTCTTCGTTCCGTTTCTACTACCTGTCGACCGATCTGCGGGAACAATGGACAGGTAGCAGAGCGAGCGAGCGGACAAGTGTCCCGGGAATTACCTATTGTTTTTCCCAGCTCCGAAAACGCGCAGGGATCATCGGGAGCATTAATGCCTCTCGTAATAAAGGGAGGCACGTAATACGAGCCGATAACGCGGTGGCAGATGCTCGCGCGTAAATCCTATGTAGTCTGGGCGCACGTTTCGAGAGCATCGTCTACACTAGAGGTGGTGAGTGAAATTCGACACCGCAATAGTCACGATGCGCAGATGTTAAGTACACGAAGCAAAATATACTTCCGTACTCAAGAAACAGATGGATACAGGTCGAAAAGAAAAAGGATAGCATGGTCTCTCAGTGTAAGTTTATGAAAATTTTAAATCGCGTAAAAAGAGCGCACTTTCAAGGCAAATTTTGAATGAATTTCATTAATTTGTGTGTAGAGAGAGCACATTCTGATATTTATTTAAAAAGCTTTTATCGCTAAAAATATATAATTTATGTATATGTTTATTTAAATATTTATTTTTATGTTTATATATTTATTTTATGTTTGTGTATATGTATATATATATATATATAGTTATATAAAAAATAGAGTAGTTTTTGAATAAGTATTCTCCTGCGTGAATAAACTGGCAATAATTATCGTCTCCTTAAATGTGTTTTCCATTCCAAAATGTACACGTCGTTAGCCGCCAGAACTCCCACTGCTTCTTTAAAATGCAAACCGGATGACATAATTACTCTTGCATCCGCGCGGATGCTACAGTATGCTGGGATAAAGGGAACAAGCCGAGGATGTAGAAACAAGACAAAATACGAAAAACGATAAAAAACGAAAGACAGCAAAGAGTGACGGAAAGAAAAATGTTTGACCTACCGAGATCACTGTTTATGCATACTGTCCAAAGTATACAATGCGTCCTACTGTCGCGAAATATGTGAATATTTTATCAGAATTTTATCTCTCCCCTCTCTTGCAAAATGTATAGTACGGAAAGTAAAAAACATGAGGAATAAATCTTTCAAAATATTTAATACGTCGTGTCGCATTTAGAAATTTAATTATCGCGCGATATTATACTTTACTTTTATTTCAGGGAAACGCGATCAATAAGCAAGCAGCGCGACGTCGAGATCGTAACCTTCTAACAAGTTTCGATAGATATTAATCCCGTAAGGGAGCTTGCCCCGGTGTAAAGTCACGTTCGCTGATCATTTTATGCGGTATATCTAGTATGTTTTTATTTGAACTAGGTCATTGCAAGGCTGCTGCCTGGCTCTCCAGGAAGCATTCGTAGAACTCCGGAGGCACTTGAACATCTCGACGACGCCGAGGAGTTTATTGCGTCTTTGACACCGAAGTGCAGTCAAAATCCATCGTCGTCGACGTCGTCGTGGAAGTACGCGGCAGCTGCTGCAGTGTAATGCCGCTTCCGCGTACCTTTCCGCATCGCGACGAAGGAGAATTCGACGGACAGAAGTCGTCGTTAACCGCTGCGCGATCTTTCGCGATCCGGTAATTGAAAAAATGCGAGAGCTCGCAGTCGAGCTCGTTCTGCCCGCCTTATCTGTAATATCGTTCGTATCCGTTCGCAGTTATTGATCGTTCTCGAAAGAGAAAGAGAGAGCCTCGAAATAAATAATAATTACGCTGGAAAATACAAATTGAAAAATCTTTAAAATTCATGCAACTGTGCCGTAATTTATTATTGCTCTATGTCAAAACCATTATGTTTACTCCGCGAAATTAAAATAATTATTAAATTAATATTGTTTAGATTGCGAATGCAGATGACCCGATGCAGTTTCTTGTTATTCGCCAATACATACGAGATACTCGTGCACGCAGAGTTCTTACGTTTCGATTATGTCAGCGCGGAGAATTCGTGTTATTATACTTGGATTAAGTAGGAGAACTTGCGCTTCAGAATTTCAAGTAAAACGCTCGAAAGTTAGAGCACCGCGACAGAGTGGCTATTAAAAGACTGCTTCAAAACGCGCAAACGCCTTACGCTCGAGCTGCAAGCACGTGTGCAACGCTTCATACATCTGCTCTATCTTTCTTTTTTTTTTTTTTCTTTCTTTCTTTCTCTCTCTCTTTCTCTCTCTTTCTCTTTCCGTATCTCTCTGCGAAGCGACAAATGCGTTTGCAAACTGGGTCACCAAGACGATTATCCCTCTCAGATGTAACTACCATTAAGGTAGTTCGGGCATTATTATCACGCTCGAGAGATTTCGCGGAATCGTAGCCAAATCGAGAATAGGATACTTTCGATTGCTCGCGACCATCCATTCCGCGGAGTTATTTCTACAAGACTTCCTACATTGTTGACTCGCGCTATTCGCAGTACATACGCAAGCGATAAATCCGGTATACCGATATAAGTTGCACAAATGCAACGTTCCACAATTTCCGTAATGCACTTTTACGAATGTCGAACATTTTGCGGAATAAATTTACGGAGCAACAATGTGTACGAAAGCAATACTATGCGAGGCAAGGAAATACTGATACGGGTATCTACGCGATACATTCACGTATCCACGATTAATATCTTTTCATTTCGATTTATGATCTCTTCTTTTTACATCGTTAATGCATTTTTGTGAATGTAATAAAAATGTGTTTTAACAAGTTATTGTATCAATTAATCAGAATAAAAACGTAAACTTGAAACATGAGAAAAATATATTCCGGAAGAAAGATCAAATCGGTTATATGGTTTCTGATAAAAAAATATTTTCGGATATCAGTCACGGCGAAAAAGTGGCTGGAGAAAGTAAAGTCGTGCGAAAGAGTTTACAGCTGATTGCCGTGAAATTTATAGCGGATAGGAAAGGAGGATGCTTGGAAAATCTTCGGAAACATTACCAAATCGGCGCACGTGAGCGCGAATAAGTCGCGCCAACAAAGAAGGTGGAAATAAAGGAAGGGAAGAGCGGTTACATATATAACGATGGAAAGTGGAAGACAGTGGGAGCGTGCGAGATGAGGAATCGGGCGGGAGCGAAAAAATATCCTATGAATTCGTGAGTGACTTCGGATATCACGTTCGGTCTCGCCTGGCGAAGATTTCCCACGACTTTTGTAGTCCGCGATATATATCCGGAGTACGCTTGCAAGTTTAAACCACACACCTTGCGTCCTACGTGTTGCAAATGTATTCCACGCATAGCGCGCAAAGATTGTCCGTTGTACATGCCGTTGCACTATAGTTGCTGCAATCCTTTAGAGCGGCTCCGCAAAATTTAAATTTCGGAATGTCATGATTTTATTCGTTAAATGCACCGAAGTTTAACAAAGCTTAACAAAGTTTTGTCAATATGCACATATTAATTGAAAAAATGCTATAATTTATATTTCAAAAAATTTTTTTCAATTATTGCACGAGCGTGAATTCGTAAATATTTTGTAAATTTCGTTCTACAATTTAGATCTATCAGCTCGATAACTTATATATTTTATTAAACCAATAAGTATTATCTTTGTAGAGGCCCCGATTCTAAATTACAAATTCGACGGGGGAATTGGTACCATTAAATGTAATTCAAAATGTGCCAGCGTAATTAGTGGGCTGCGATGAAAACGCATAGATCGTACCGATTAAATATCTATGTTTCAATTTATGCTCGATTTTCATGCATAGCTATCGGAAAACGTAATTACGCTTATGACATTTAATGCAGAGTTATGTAATTACACGTCGAGCTTTGTACCTGTAATAAATCATGCAAAGTCCAGTCAAACATGCATAATCGCTTACGTCTTTATCCAGCGGTTATTTGATCATCCTATTTATCCCGACTTCGTATTCCGTCGATGATGCGCCTCTTCTCAGCCTCTCAGCCTTCTGCCTCGATTCCCCTGCAACGAAATAAAAATGATTAGAGGAGTCAACGATATCACGTTAAATTTCACGCGATAAAGTTAACGAAAATCTATTATTCCTCTCTGAAAGGATTAAATATTCACGCATCAAAATGATATGAAACACGTACACGTGCATGCCTACGCATAGCAAAACCACAAATTGGATGCATAACCGCGAACGAGTAATCATTATACCTTCATCCTTTCAAAGTACAAACATCCGATGATCACTATTCGGTTAATATACCAGAGAAATTTGAATCGCGCTCGCGATTCTGTTATCCCGATAATTTCACGCGTGCATAGAGAGGAGGTAAGGGGTAAAATAAAACTCGAGGGGGAGGGGGGGGAGGGGGGGCTTTCAACTTGGCGACTCTGGCGAATCGAGGCGAAACGCATTTTCGAGGAAAGGAACGAGCTTGGACGGTTATTCATGAGTCCGTCGAATATCGACAATCTCGTTCACGCAAACTTTGCAGGAATACTCGCAAGATTCTTCGCGCGACGTCGCGACGGCGTGTACTCTGCTGAAATTAAAATCGATACTTGTGCAGAAAGAAGGATAGAAGGAGGGAGGGGGGGGGAGAGAGAGAGAGAGAGAGAGAGAGAGAAATAGAGATAACGTCTGGATTTTACTCCTCTCGCTCGCGTTTATAAAGCCGTGTAAAATCGCCGAAGAAGGGAACGTTTGGATAAATAATCATTCTGTAGAGTGCGAGTCTTTTGCGTCGCTGGGGGAGGGAAAGGGGGAGGGGGAAGAAACGGCCCGATAAGGTGGGCGAATAACGAAGTGGAAGAAGCGAGTCGTAAAGCAGCGGGAATAAATAGTCGAGCGTCAAGTCGGCGACCGAAGTTTGCGAATGCGCAAATCCTGAGGGAAGTCTTAAACGAGAATTCCGCGTGATCGTCTTCCTCCTCCGATTCCGCGCATTCTTCATATAATTATTTTATCGTTACAAAACGACATCGCGCGCTGAAAGTCTGCAATTTCGTCGATGAATCGATCATTTCTCATTGCATTTATTTGATATATAATAAATAAAGAGATGATCTATTCAACATATTTCGATAGTTAATGAAAGAATAGTCAAAAATAGATTAAAAAGAGTAAAAAAGATGTTAATAATATTATAATATCGCTGTCCAATAAAAAAGAAATAAAAAAATGAAGATTTTCAAAGCGCATAAAATGTACGATCTTATGCTAAGTGACAGGATACCAAGATATGATTTCTGAAAGAAAAAATGGTAGTACTCGCACGTAAATGTTCGGCAAAGTTTACTCATTCATGTTCCTTTACTTGAGTGTCCTAAAACGAAGAAAGTTGAGCGGAATTCTGAATGGAGGAAGGTGCAAAGCCGTCTCACGAGAATAAGTGGCGAAATGCTCGGCCAGAATTTACGAGCAATACTTTTCCACCGCAAATTCTCGGGATATTCGTGAATACCAATCGCATCTCCGAAATCGCAGTTTTGTATACTTAATATAGTTTTGTTCCCTTTTATAAGTCATGTTATATTTAGCATATAATTGTGTTTATATTATAAAAATAAATAAATTGCAGAGTAATCCGAAATAATGGTAGCTTTTAATTGTCATAGTCAAAGTATAAAAATTATATTAAAAAAATATATGACATTCTAACACTCATTCTAAATATCGTGAATTAAATTAATCTAGAATCTGTTTTTATAAGTGTCAATAAACGAAATTTGTGTTTTCTGGAGAGAAATTCCGATGTGCCGTGACGAATTTTTATAAAATTGTCTTCCACTGACTTCGTAATTTTTATGTTTACGCAGTCTGAGGGAGGAGCATTTTTCTAGAGCGAACTACCGATGAGGCGGCGTATTCCTTTTATGAGAGAATCCCTTGCAACGGCGTAGACGCGTAGACGCGATATTCATACGAATAACATTCAGTTTCTCGGCCGTCACAGAATTTATGAGGAAGACGAACCCGCGGATCGGCGAAAAGGAATTGAGAGACCGGTGATAGGAATAAATAGTGCAATATATTTGACGCGACAATTTCAGTTTACGACTAATATATCCTGAAGGAAATCTTCAACGTCAATATATATTCGCGCATCTCACGTCCGTTTTCTGTGCTTGCTTTATCGAAAATAGTTTTCTTGCGCAAATAATTCTGAAAATCCTTTATTGTTCGCGTTTAAGAAAGATTAAAGTACTCCTCTCATACAAACAACATTTTATTTAACACACTTGCTCACAAATCAAAAATTATTTTTTACTACATTTACAAAAAAAAAAAAAATCCAAATCATTAGGAATTAAAAAAAAAATTTTTTTTTAAATACAATACTTGTCAGAAAATTATTTTCCAAATTTAATAATTTTATTAGACAAAAATAATATTCCTTTTTTGTTACAAAGAAACATAGAAAAATTACGTTTAGATTGATGCTGAAAACGGCACCGTTAGCCGCAGAAAATCGCTGCAAATTTGCGTCGCAAAAACTTTTATCCCAGGGATTCCGTAATTTTATCCTTGTTGTACCGCGAAACAGAAACGACGCGTCTGAACCAATAATAATTAAAGAACAAAACTCATGCCGGTTGCGCGGTGCGTAGTTACAAAAAATATTTACGTTAAATTCAACGAACGAGAAAAATAACACGAAAAAAATAACAAAAACGCAGCACGCTGACGATATGTTTGCATTCGATTCTTTACGAGCTCGTACACAAACATCGAAATAATATTATTTGTAAAAAAAAAAAAAAAACGGATTCAAAATCGATAAATTCGTATCCGATATCGATATAAAAAAATATCGCCCTTTTCAGATGTTCCCGAAATCCGATATTACTATGTGAGATCGGATAGTTTTTTATGACACATCATATATTTCGTTAAGTGCTATATTCATATCTATATAAAATTCTATTTCTACTGAGTACTCTGCCAGGTAATAAAATAGTAATAAATTGCATATGTGTATACACAGTATCAGTGCGATTAAAAAGATATGCCGTATTAAGAGAGTACATTCACCCTGTCGTAAAGTAACTTCGGTTTACGACATACATCAATCTCGAAATCAACAGTCCATTAAAGATGTAATGCAACGCAACGTTCTTAAAAACTTGTTTTATGTCGAGAAGAATCGATTTAAAAAACGTCACCGAGCTTGAGCCATATTACGTTACTTGCTTCAGTCAAGTCGCATTCTTAATTAGCATCCCACATTCGTCGAAGACAATGGGAGGATTTCGTTAATGAAATGCCTAAGGCAATGTCAAACGCGAAGAAAACTGGCGGAGGTTACTCGATACCGGCCGTTCCAAGCCGGAGGTATCCGCGGAAAGTTAACAGTCTGATAGAACGGATGGCATATTGAATTCATCAATACAGGAGTGTATGTTTCACGCGCGCAAAAAAACAGCAGACCCACGGAGTCGAGAGCACTATGGGAAAACGATCGCGTAACATACAAAAAACAAGTACTCCCCAGAGAGATCAAACATTTCGATTAACAAAGTGCTTGAAATATCAGATGCACAAGTAGTTATCCGCGCTTGATGGATTCAGCTAGAAATTCTACCAGCACTTGGGACGATTTGCACGTCGAAATAAAAACGTGTATCGCACTGATTTCAATTGTAAGAGCGCCTCTTTATCTCGCCACGTGCGATTGAATTTAAATGATGCGCAATAACGCGTAATATTTAATTAAAGAGAAAAAAGATGGAAAGAGAAAAAAAGGGAGAGACACGAATGGAAATAGAAACGCGTACTTTAACCTTTCGAGTGTTAACCTCGGTGCCACCATTTTCCACGACAAATGTCAGACTGTTTTGCCAGAAATTGCGAGGTTTTTGGACACCTTAATTATAAATATTACACATATATTTTAAATATACTTATATAAATTAAATATTAAATAGATTTATAAATATATTTTAAGTATAAATGTACAAGGCACACACACAAACATTATATACATATATATATTCATCAGTAAAACATCGTACTAGAAGTTTATAAAAACAAAAGCATCATTATCATCAAGTCCAGCGCTCTAATAATAATAACATTAAATTATACAAGGCACATTTTTCCTATATATAATGTAAATAAATGGACGAGAGAAAAATATATTATGTTGCGTTTGGGGATTTATTTCCTTGAAATGTCTACACAAAAAAAAAATATTTTATTTTAGACAAAATCAGAGATAAGGACCTGAAAATATTATTTACACTGTGATTTTTGTTATAATTTTTCCATTAAATAATTTCTACAATAAAATGTACGTAGAAAAATGTGATGGAAAACCAGTCACGAAAGTAATTAATTTTTCCGTTTTGAGATGCATACTCTTTGTAGAACAGAACGTTTCTCCATTCGTGCAGTTAACTTTTATTTTCCTTCTCATTTCATCTCGATTCTTAAGCGTCGTTTTCTATTTTACGCGAAAGTGACAGCGAAAAAGAAATAAAATACCGAAAATGTAACCTAAGTATTATATACCGTGGAAAGAGGAGAGAAATTCGCTGGATGACGGTAACGCGAGCTTCGTCTAGAAAATAGAGACTCAAGACGAAGTCTGGGAGTTATAATTGCCAACGCGACACTTTCTGTCGAGGTGCAGGAGAAAGAAAAAAAATGGAAACAAGATAAGATAAAACGTTTCGTTCGTGCAGAAAATGTCTAATGACATGCGTGACATGTGATAGCGAATAAAAATGACGGCTACATAGATAATAAAAATATACGACAGACAAAGAAAGAGAAAAAGCTCAATGAAAAGGTTCATTCAATACAACGCTGATAAGTCAATCAACTTTTTTTAAATTTCCGATCGGCTCTTTTCTCGTTCTTGGTTGAACGCGCGTGCAGGGCAAAGAATGAAAAAATAAAAGTCATTTTTTTGTACACTAATCTGGGCCACTCTTTTGCTCTCATTTTCACAACCGGCGGCAATTGTAATTGTGCTCTTCCGGATCGGCTTGACGATTGAGACAGCTTTTACGGTGACCGATATGATCGGTTTTACGAGTTTCTGTTCGTACAGCGGCTCAGAGGAAACTAGTCGCGGAAGCTGTTAAGCTGTGAGCGAGATAAAGGCCGATACATCTTGACCACGGCGAGGAGAAGCGTGCGTAATAATTGATATCTGCTGGAGATAAAATTTTCTATATCGCACGCGAGCGCATTTACGACACGCTCGCGTCTTTTACGTGATGGTACGACCGCGGGAATTTTGCGGATTTGATAAGGAAACGCCTTGGATGCGAGACGTAGCGCATTTTAAATCGGTAAAGGCATTTTGATCTTCATCTATAGATCGTTATAAAATTTTTAATGTGTACAAGAATTATTGTAGCGCAATTTTTATTTTTTTGCGACAAGAATATTAATTTTTATACTGAAATATATATTCATACGTTTAATTTCTATTCGACCATTTTACGTGAGAAGAATTAACGTCATTAATTTTTTACGTCATCAGTTCTTTCATCACATCTCCAAAATTTTGATACGCAAAATAACGCCCGGCATCGCCTATCCCTGCAGACATATTCGGTTCTCGATCTGCCATGTTACACATCGTGTCCGTCCAATTGCCTGCTTTTGTAGCGAACGATATTAAAAAAAAAAAAAGAGGAAAAACAAAACGCAATCGACGTTTTACCGACACCTGTCAGACAGGAAATAACTCTTGTCATTGTTTTGGTAGTCAGCACTAGTGCCGATTCTAAAATTGTTATGTCATAGATATAGTATCGACTATGCAACTCGGCCGTCGTACTTCGTACAGATACGTGATGACCAATTTGTACGTCATATGTGTTTTACGTCGTACGAGAAGCCATATGTATCATCCAAGATCAAATCCAGATATCGCGTAAGCGACACCAAATCAAAATCGTTTGTAAAGCCAAACGCCTTTACATTCCCTGCGCCATAAAAATATAACGATCGCATAAGAATATCCCGTCAATCAATAACATTTTTATTTTATATTTATATTTTATATTTAATAAATCAAGAAAAATGGTAATATTTGACTAATCCATAAAAAAAAAGAAAAAAATACAATGATATTAAAGACCGACGAATCGCTAAGCATAAATGTACACATTGTTAATGGTTTTATCTTAGCAATTATATTTCGCGATATAGAGATAAAAAGATACGGATTACCCAAGATTTTGTACGTTAACAATCGAAAGGCAAACAATCCATGTGAATCCGGAACAATCGCAGAAAATTTCGCAAGAAATATATAGCACCATGGAGATTGCACCGTATTACTGATAGCGTATCTCGAATAAGTGCACATGCACCGTGTACGGCGCACCTGGGGAACATTTTGCACCTTAGATTACACTCAAAAAGTAAATGTAAGCTCTACACACATAGAACTATATTTTACGAAACATGTATGAGAAAATAGGTCGTCGCTCTTATCTCGAAATACATTATAGGTGTACCCTTTTTAGACATGACAAATGACAATAATGGACGACTCGCGAAACGGTAAGTGAGGAAAAACTTACAGGAAGCAACGGCGTGTAGGAATTTTTCACGTAGCGATACGATCCTTTTTCGCAGAAATTCTTCTACGACAATTCAATCGAATTAATTACAATTAATTAATCGAAACGTGATTTTTAATAGAAATCGAAATGACAAGCGACCGACTGTCGACTAATGTTTACAAGCGTAAACATCAGTTATACTCGCCGGCAGCATCGACAATCAATTAAAGCGTTATAATTAAGACGACACGAAGCACTTAATGATATTGTACTTGGACGATAGCGGCCAATGTGCATGTAAAATTTTAACGCGAAACGATGAGCAGAGCTAAACGATCTTACGTCATTAATTCCTTGACGCCTGATATTGTTGTTTACGATTTCGCCAAGCCCGTTACTGTATCGTGTGTATAAAATTGTGTTGCACATGGCGTCGCGTTGGTGAGGATGATGCTCCCATCACAGGAAGGTATTCACTTCGCGAAAGCACTCGCCCGGCTCGGATTTATGATCGCTGAAAGGGAACTACCGTCGATCCGGTTTATACGAGTATTATATTTCACGGTCAAATGTCATTACTGTGCTCGCCATACCGGCAGCTCGGACGTATTGGAAATGTCAAAGTCATAATATTTCCCGTTAGGAAAAAACCATAGGGGAAAATCCACCTTCTCTCTCTCTCTCTCTCTCTCTCTCTCTCTCACTCTCTCTTTTTTTCTCTCCACTTTGTCGAGCTCGTGTCTTGAAAAGGATCATCATACAGATCCTCGTTATGTGAGACCGAAGCGGTATCACGTTGTTATATATTCTTCTGACTACTTTTTCAAATTAATTTATTTTTAATCTTAAAGCCATCGTGATAAGGTGTGTATTCACATCAAAAACAATGCCCATTTGATTAACAAAAAGAATTATCATACCTGAAATTATATGAGACGGCCTTTAATAATTTAAATATATAAAATACGGGAAATCTTATATTTCTCATTGAATACTGATGAATACTTTTTTATTCACTTCAAGCAGTTCAGTTATTAGTATGTGTGTCATAAATTAAAATAGTGTGATAAATACTGCGAGTTTCTAATATTTGCTACGGAAAATTCAACTCCCAGATCCATCTGAAAAATGAAAGCTTTCGGCACAAGTATTCTGCACAATGTAATAATAGCATGCACAAAAAAAAAAAAGGAAAAGAGAGAAAGAGAAAGCTTGGGGAATATTTTTTCTGCTATTTCTAAAACCTGCTAGCGTCGCGCATGGCGTTGCACTCAAAATGCAACGATGATTGTTTATGTTGGCGATTTAATTAAGCTCAGTGTTAATTTAATGTACGTGTTCGGAACAACTAACGAATCACAGTCCCATCTGCGTGCCGGATTAGTAGGCATCCCGTGCAGCCTACCCTCGCGACTAAGAAACGTGTATCGTGTGCATGAATATGGGTAGTAATTAACCGCGATTGTGGAGCGACAACGCTCTCAAAACACGCAGCGCATGCGAGCCCGCTTTATCGACGTGAATACTTATGCATAGCGCGTTTAGCTCACGGGGCGCATGAACGCATCCCGCTCTCGAATTATTCAAACAAACGGAATATTTATTCAAATAAACAAAAATTCAAATATACGCCAATGAGAAACATGAGTGCGTCGGCAATGAGTTAAAAAAAAGTTGCTTCTGTATCAATAATTTTTAATAAATTAAATTCGAGGGAGACGTGCAAGTAATAGAGAGAAAAGGCAATTTTATCTTTTAATTTTTTTTTTTTTACGTAAACACACATTTTAAGAGGATCCTATTTTTCAAACTATACTTAATATTAAATTTTTTAAATTATTTAAATTATACTTAATGTTAAATTTTTACAGAGAATCCATTGTATCAATTAAATTTTGACATGACAAATGTTATTTCAATTTTTGAAAGGGACCGACACAATCTATACACGAAATGCGACGGCGAATAAACAAGTTCTTGTATAACGAACGTCAATCCGAAAGCATAATCGTTCGGGCATAACTCAAACGTACTATGTGTATTTCGAATTTACGTTACTCGTATAAGCCGGGGGCGCGAGGCGTTACCGTTAACGCGATAGATGGAGTAACTACATCTAATAACAGTTATCCCTCGTTATTCCTCGCTTATATAGTCCAAGAGTACACTGACAAAGTAAACTACCGCCAGGTGTCGAAGTACGTCCTCGTTAGCGGGTTTACAGCTAGGTCACCATTGTGTAACCACGTAGTCGTAGCGTTGCATGCAGGCTCACTTGGCGAATGTCGCGGGCGTACAGTGCTTCGTACTACAACGAGACGATATTATCTTGGTAACGACCGCGATAACGAGAGTCCCTTGACTTTTCTGTCCGATCCGCTCGCTGCGTGCCTAACGTTAAGTGCGATAAATCCACGTTCTCGGACGTTCCGTGACGATCATCGCGGTTCTTTCGAAACTCTTGATAATCTTCGCTTCGTACGCTTTAACAACGCCGTAAACTAGCGTCGTGAGCTTAATACTAAAATTATTTTGTGCAGAAATTACTTCACGGTAACACGTTAAGCTTGCAGGTTGCCCGGCCTTGAGGAGCGCAAGATTTATCTCTCGTAATAAACGGATAAAAATTCGACATAATTTCGATCGATTGATACAATCGATTGTTTGCAAAAGATGATGTCGATATCCTCGAGCGACGCCTTGAGCTGTGAAATGTCAGAAATACGAACGTTTCTTCAAGCTCGTACCGTAGCACCTTTGTCCGCTATACTATCGCGTAGAATCGTCCGCCGGAGAAGCGGACTTTAGCTCGTGGTGACGCAAATTCCGCGCGTCAAATTTCAAGGTAAATAGCGCGGAGGAACGTAAGGCGGAAAGCGGATGAGTGGAGATGATGTCGCTCGACGAGAGCGAGACAAATGGCAAATCGATGCCACCATTTGCTTCTCTATTCTTCGGCGCGATGGAGACGATCTCCTTCACGTGTAGAGTTGCGCTTCGCCGTTGTCGTTGCCGAGAGAGATGACGTTTATTGTTAGCGAAACTCTCCCGACACGGCTCGGTGGGAGGAACGTCCTCTGTATAGCACTGCACCAAGTAGAGGAAGACCGTTTCCGAGGAAAATTCTACAGCGATATCGGAGGCAACAGCCGCCGCCGCCGCCGCCGCTGCTATGTCGATCCCATTGTGGCACCTTGATTGGTTTGTTGCTTGATACGATACACCCTACAAGAGCTTCGTGTCATAACCGGCGAGACGAGAGGTTCTCTCGCGACGAGGCGGCGGTGGCATATTTGCCATGAGAGAACCGCGTCCTGACGCTACGCGTCTCAGCTGTTACTGTCGTCGAACGCCTTGTCATTCATCGGCGCGATCCGATTACGAAATTCCGAGTCCTGTCTCTTCCGTTTTGCGACATTTACGTATTACTTATGTAATTCGCCGCGCGCACGATTTAATATAAGCGCATTTCAAACAAGCGCATTTCACAACACGCTGTTTATCATTGAAACAGAAATGAAATATCTGGATGGCGCGTTATTATTTAGATTGTTTAGATGTAATTGTTTTAATGCACGACATACGTTTTCCCTGAAGTGAATTCCCGCGGTTTTCCCGATGCGGTCACTCCTCGAGTTAGCGGGATTTCCGAGAGACGCGCTCGTGATTTATACACTTGATGCGGTCCACCCGGCAGCACCTAAATCCGATTTCTAAAGTCTGGATTCGTTAGTCAGTGATATCACGTACCAGCGCTCGATCGAACGGTCGTATCATAATCGACGGGGCGGCGCACCGTGACTACGAACACGAGGGAGGAGAGGGGAATGGAGGAAACGAGTTTTCCCGGAAATCTCGCGAATTCGATCCATAAATAAGCCCGTGGAGGCCTATCTCCGCAATCTAACGAACTTGTAACCCTAAAATACTCCAGGAATAGCTCCTCGTCACGAAGTCTCCCGTGGCACCGCGCGAGTCGAAGCCCCTTGGCGCTCCCATCCCGCGGCTCTGCGGTTTTATATACACGATATAATGCGCGTGATATAATCGATATCAGACATTACGTCGAGAGAGAGAGAGAGAGAGAGAGAAAGAGAAAGATGAGACGCCGTCGGGGCGTTGTCACTATCTCCCGCGGAATCTTAATAGGTTAAATCCGAGATGAGCACCGGAGGAGAGATAGCGGGAATCACTCTGATCGTATGTGAAACGAAAGGATACTTCCCCTCTGCTTATGTTTCCCAGAAAACGCATTACAAGTTATAAGAGAGAAGAATCTTCTTGATGATTATTTCGTAATCATAACCAAAAGTGAAGTAAAATTTTATAAATGTCATTAAATATTCAGTAAATCATCAAACAATGAAAGATATATGCTTGTGTAATGAAAACTTATGGCAATTTATTGCCAACGATGCATTGATATTTTTCAATTAATATTTATTATATTTATTATCACATTGTGTTGAGTTTGTAAACGCAATTGTGATAAATAAAATTACAAGTCCACAAAAATCGCCTCTTGTTCCTTTCTTATCGTCGCGTTCTCGCGTTTCCTTTTTTCAATTACATCGTAAAGATCGTTAGAATTATTCGCGAAAATTGAAGAAAAAATATCCAAGTTTCATAATACGCTGCGAAAAGGTGAGAAATATTATGCAATACCGTCACTCGGAAAAGGAAAGTCATCTTAAATTTTGACAGGCAAACAAAATGCAAAACGGCTGCGCTCTAAACAAATAATATGCATAAATTTGCATTTTGTGTAAAAGTTTGCAAATCTTGAACGCAATCCTGGCGAAAAATAAAATCACCGAAATACGTACGGCTTCGCAAAGTGCACGCGCAGTATAGCGCATCAATCTACTATTGAAGTTCAGCATATCGTCCCATTCAAGAAAGAGCAGCTTCATTCAAAATACACACAGTGTGTGCATAGAAAAAAAAAATCTTTTCCACACGAGAAACATTTTTATATTCCTTCGAATAAATATATTTTTTTGCATTTTTCTAAAATTCGAGATTCGAGATATAATGAAGCGAAATTTTAACGTCCTAATTCCACTATTATTACTTGCACAATTTCGCATCTTAACTCGAGCGGCGCTCTTCTGTAAATCGTGATCTCGTTGCAAAATATCGTTACATATTTGTCACCATAAACACATTTCTGAAGTACTTTACTCGTCGTTGTAAGGAGAGCCCCGCATGACAGTAGTGACTGTGCATCTTCACCGGCACAAGTATATACACCGGGTTACCTGCGTTTCTGCTAGGTATTGTATATGCATCCGCGCGCGCGCACAATGCCTCGCCAGCATGCCGGCATTAGACTTTCACGTATTCACGCGGGACGTCGGGTACCGCAGGAAGTACACAAGCCCATAATACCGGCTTGCAGGTACATGCAATATGTACCATTGCGATGTATCGCCACGGTTATGCGAATAAGTGTGCACGCGCGACGACACACACCTGCGTTTACGTATCGTGTGTGTATATAGGCGGGCATCTCTCGCCGTTACTTCCACTTAATAATACTCATACATATACGCAGAGGACCGATTTGTAAGATATGATTTACGCGTTACCTCTCGCCTGCTTTCCGGCAACCGCAATACATTCGCCAGATAAGGGACTTGGCAGCTTAAAGCGGTGATATTTATTAACTGGCATCTCATGATACACGAGAAAAGTTGTTTCGAAAATGCTGTGCGATTAACCCACGCGAAGAAAAACCGTCTTACTTAAAAAATGCGAGAAATTCGTATTTTTTCTCTTTATACTTGATAATAATCATCGGACGTATGATTTGATCTCAACAATGACCCACATTTTTCCTCCGTTTGTACCCAAACGGAAATAAAATTACGGCACACAACGTTGGCGTCGATGTCAAGTTGATCAGTCAGAGTTTTATACAAAGGCGGGTATTCATGTCACAATGTCGATCGAAAAAAAAGGGGCGCGTATATATCATCTAAGAGCGTGGAAAAGAAGAGGGAAAACTTAGTCGACAGGTAACACAATGGCCCTTTTGTTAGCCTACCACGAGTTTCGATGCGCGCTTCGGCGATACAAGAACACGAGAGCCCTAGATCCCCCGCGACTTCTTCATTCCCTCTCGAAAAGCCGACCAGGATCGATATATCGAAGCACCGCGCGTGTAACTTGTTCTCCCGCTATTGTATATTTGGGTCAACCCCTTCGATATGAGAACCGACATAATCATATGCATCCTTCGTTATCGCCTTGTGATTTTCCTACTTTTCAATTCGTCTCCCTTTTCATTCGATTTTCCTCCTGTCATAATCATGAATGCCTCGACAACGCTGTGATACGACATCTATTAACGGCATTGATATTCTTGAAGCTTTTCATCGAGAATGTCAAATAATTTAGACCATCAATGACAAATTGATCAGATATTTATTACTATATACAATTATTATATTGCATATATTTTTATTATTTATTATTATTATTTAGTACTCTATGTTCTTTTTATACAATAAACAAAATTTGTGTTAAACTTGTCATTTAAAGTAAAATTTATCGATATCACTTTCAAGCCTTTAGGTTTGAGAATTACCTGTTTGAGAATTGCAAGCTCTGGATGTGTCAGAAAGCTGTCGCGACGTGCACCAGCTTAGAGGCGACGTTTTCTTGTCACGTGAAGAAGTTTTCCCGTGACGGATAGCTGCGGCTTCTTTGTCATTCCGAACGTTGAAAAGGCCGCGTCGGCTCTAACTCCTTCCGCCAGCCCCTGTGTCATTTCTATTCAGACGAGAGATTTCGGCGGGCGATAAAAGAGCGAAACTCGCGACTAGGTTTTTAAGAAAAGAGCCTGCCGGGGGTCCCCCTTCCCGCGCGCGCGCGCGCGCGCGAGGGCGCGTTCAATATCGTCGGGTTTAATATAAAGGGCGACAGGCGTCGGAGTTACTTTGTGTATCCCGGGTCGTTCTACTTTTCCGCCGGCCAGTTCTTCGTAATATCAGAGATGTTAATAATGTCAAACTTTTCTCTGCGTTCTCCAACGTCGGCGAACGTTTTATCGAGTATAACGTCGATACTGCTCCGGACTATTCGCTTGTTCGCGTCGATAAATAAAGCACGTTTACGCGATACTAAATATAAAATACGGCGCGATCGAGAACTATTTCCGCGGAATTCATCGCATCGTCTATGATGAAAACGAAAAAGAGAGAGAGAGAGAGAGAGAGAAAGAGAGCGTCTATGTTTTCTGTATATCGCCACAATTTCATTAAACAACGTACTTTGGATCGGCTTGTAAATTTTATTCTCAAGCTCTTAATATCTTGAAAAAATTTGTAGCTTCGTTTTTTTTTTGGCATTATCTTCTATTTAAAAAATATATATTATTAATTTGTAGATTCATTATACGATATAATAGAAAATAAAGTTGACATTTAACGTTGCTAAGAGAAAAGAGAAGAGTCCGGATAAATTATTTACCTAAAAACGAGTAACTAATTAATTGTTAGCAATGTATTTTATGTTATTTAGATGGATTTTTGAAATCGTCATGAATCAGCAGCGAATATTATTTGTCCACATGAGTTGCCGTCATGGGAAATCGATTATTATAGCTACTCGTTCGTTCCCAACAACTGTCGACAATTTCATTCTGACGGTTACTCACTCAACCGATGCCCTTCGCGTCTCTGCCCGCTTGATCCGACCATTTCTCTCGATTATCGCGTTTCCGTGTTTGGAATCTGCATACAGACCACATGGACCGTGTCTCGGCGCATCCAAAGCTCGATTTATAGTCGGAATCGCGAAATGTCCGATGTATTTTCTAACGGCGAGCGAGAAATTTTACTCCATCGCGCGACCATTACAGCCCCTTCGTTTACGGGTTACCCTTCGTAATTCGCGTTACTTTCGAGTGCGGATATTACGTTATGCCCTCGGTTTTTGGCAAATGAGTCGCGTCCGATTATACACAACTACGCACTTTGCATCCCCGATTTATGTTGCACTGAATGTTTGACAAATGCATCGCGATGCCTCGTGTGCCTCGGCGAACCGGAAGCCAAAGACGCACGTGTCGCCGGATTTACAACGGGGGTACATATGTGTCGCGTATTGTAGCCGCGTGTACGTCCTACCGAGCATCTCTTCTATCCCCCCCTCGCTCTCTGTTACACGACGCGTCCGGATTACATCGTGCGCGAGAGTGCGTGCGGCGCGCGCGTGTGTGTGTGTGTGTGTGTAAGTACGAGGTGAACGTTTCCACATAGGGATTTATTTCATGGCGGACAATTAGCGAGATATTTATGTGGCTCGCACGACACGCCACGTTCGTCCGCGCACGAACTTGATGCAATAGAGCACACATATGTACACTGCGAAAACGGTAACGTGTCGTCGGTGAATCACGATCGCCGCGATGAATATGGCAACATTACTATCGCGCAGTAGGGTGTGACATAATCAGAGTCCTCCTGGTTTATCAACGGTACACATATTAATCGATTAGCGTACATATCTTTACATCATTAAATATACACATTTTTTGCCATCATATCTCCAGTTATACGTCTTAATCCTCTGATATCTCGCTCCATTGAATGTCGCGATTAATCGCGAAGCTAGCGGCCAGGAGGAACGATTTCTTACGGCTATTTAAATGGCGGAAATTGCGTTACCGGTAAAGCAGCGAGAAATAAGGCGGAAGAATACGGCTTTGTCTCGGTTTCATTCAGACCAGGCTCACCAGCTACCCGTCCTCTCGCCGTTCGTCAACAACGTCGCGCCAATTTGTCAGCGCCCTTCCAAACGGCCCGCACCCTCCGTTCAACGTCGCAGCTCGTCGCAGCAGCCTCCCTCCCTCCCCAGGGATGTAATGAACCGCATTTTCACGGTGGCGGTGACACGTCGTCGTTCCGAAGACGAGAAGCCACGGAGAAATGGTCAGGGCTTTGTCAACCTCGGCGGCCATAGTGGCGGAAGACAAGTAGAATTCTCTTCCTCGAGTCAGCCGAGAATTCGTAAACGTCTTACGAGACACGATGCATAATATAATTCGTATTTAATTAACTGCCAGCGCGAGAGCACTCGTTTAAATCGATTCAGTTGTGAATTAAGGTAGTTGTCTCGCAAATCACGATTAACGAGAAAAATTTGGAAATTTAATTAGGAAACTTAATGAATGTGATATCTATACGTTTGTATAACTTAAGAGCAATTGAGCGTCCCGAACGCGAGATAATCCTTATCAAAAATTGCATTTTTTATACGTGTTGCATAAGCAAAACGTATGAAAATGTCATATTTTGCATTTTAATAATTAAAAAAAGTAACAAAAAAAAAAAAAAAATGATGAAAAACTAATACAAGAAGAACATTTTAGGAATTCTGTTAAAAAAATTATCGACCGAAATTATTGACCATTTAGTTTTAGATTCCAATCTGAACTGAATCTCGCGGAATAATAAAGTATGACGCGAGGCGCAATATATCATTCTTTCAATTGTTCTCCTTCTCGGATCTGCATCGATGAAATTCTCAACGAATCGAACGAGTCTTACGGACGGTAATCAGAGATTCTCGATAAGCGATAGCTACCGGCTAGATTAGCCGGTGGAGGAATTTGAGGAAGGCTACCCATCTCCACCATTCCTCTCGTCGGGGCATTGTTTTCGGAAGTTACACTCGTTAGACCGGACAATGAAGATTTGTTCGCGGGTAGACGTGGCGTGCGAACGGCGGCGGCGTCTCGTCATGCGAGCATTTCTGAAACGTTGGAGCTGCATTGTGCTCAACGATGGACTTCAAGGGGGTTAAACCAACTCCTGACGATTCGCGCTATATATAATATGTACTTGTATGCGAACCGCAAAGAACAATTTCGCCTCTCTAGTTAAGATTCTTTTACGGAGAGAACTATATAAATAATGAACAGAGGAAGAAAGAGAATTAATATCGGGTGTTCTCTAAGCAACGCGTTGCTAATATCCAACAAATAACGCGGGTAACTTGCGCGTTGTATTGTTGGTCGCGGCGCATAATTACTAATCTGCGAGAAAGAGAGAGTCGAAATATATATTTCAACGCCGTAAGAGCCGGTCGTCGTGTATTATTTCGCGCGCGGCTCAAACAAACAAGCGCGCGAAACAGCAAGAGTAATATTTGTATATGGCGCAGGTGCAACGCTAGCCGCATTGTGTAACAAACGATTTCAGCGCGGAGATGCGCTCATCCCGGCGTGATTTGACGTATTGAACTTATTCATTAAGCGGATTTATCGAAATCCAATCGACGTTCTGTTTACGATGCTCTCACGGTACGGAAATCGATTCGTTTAGTTAAATTACCCCATTGGCGATAACGTCGTTGATGACGTAGTGGCCTGCGTAAGATAAATGAACGTCACGATCGTGAAACTCGATAAGATAAATGTAACAACCGCGACCCCTCTCTCCCTCTAACAAAATATCATTTACAATAATATTTTACATCGTCCAAGTTTTTAAATTATAAATAGAAAGACTCCAGATAGTGACTTTGTGATTGAGTTAATGTACGTTCTCGGATAAAAGATTTTGCGCGATTTAATTATAATAGATCCACGCATCATCGCAAATTATGTTCATTAAAAGCATTTTAGCGATTAATAGATAATTATATGCGTCATGAAATATTAATGAAAATAAAGTAGAGATCGAGATTCTAACGATATATATATATATATATATAGTATGTGTGTGTGTATGTATGTGTTATTATTTATTTATAATTTATTTCAAGTCTTATCAAAACAATGCTGATTAGACATTAAAGATAGATTGAAAAATATTTTTTCTTATTCAATATCGAATAGTTTTTACAATGTAATTATCATATTTTTTCAACCTGTATATTTGTTAATTATCAAATTATCTCATTAAAGGATAACTAATATAAAATTATGTACAAAATTAAAAAAGTTCGACACGTTCATCCTTAATACAATATTAACTTGTCCCAATGGCATCATTATTGCAATAAATTATCAAAAAATAATTTCCAATCCTCACATTTTGCATTATTGCACAATTAAAAAATTATTATAGAGATCCAACAATGTTTTATCATATTTCGTCATTATGATTAATTTCTTGTCTCTTATATAGATAAATTTTATTTTCATTCCGTATATAAAACTATTCTACATTTTAGACGAGTGTGTATAATATCATCCATAAAGGACAAAAAGAAATCAATAGAAATTCCTTTAATTCAAGACGGTAATTTCAGGATTTGATAAAACCCTTCCACTCATTCGGCATGTTACTTTCGACTTTGCGACACTTTGCTGAATCGCAAGATAACGTTGGATATGTTGATGAAACCTGACAAGCTATCCGCGTGGCGGTTTCCGTTGAAGTGCCGAATCCTAAGTTACTCAAACCCCTGACAAAGGACGACGACGACGACAAGGACGATGACGACGACGACAGGATCCACTGTACCCGAGATTGAATCTGCACAGACCGGTTAAGAGGAGCAACCTCGAGGGTAGAGCAACCAACGGCAGGAGATGGGAGAATCAATGGGGGGAGGGGGGAAGGTTGCACAGCCTGAAAACGTAGAAGCTGCAGAACGGTCGGGGGAAAGGAGGTCAACGACGTCCTTAAGGATTTCGACGAACTCGAACGAACGGGTCTTGGACTCGGGAATGCCATCGTCGCCCGACGTTATCCCGTGAAGTATGAAGGTAAAGGAGGAGGAGAATGAGAGAGGTAGGAGGACACGAGAGCGAAAGATGGAGGAGACATTGAGATGGAAGGCGGAGGTAGTGAACGGTAAGAGGGGGCGGGAAACGAAAAGCATCCTTCGACGGACCACGAGTATCTAGATTCCCGCGGGATCTGACGCTGACCGAAAGCCAGAAATAGAAGAGAAAAGGCGAAGCGAGACTAAAGCGATACGACGAGAGTAGCCGAGCATGGAGGAGGGAATGGCAAGCGGGAATCGAAACGGGAGAGCAGACGTTGCAGGGAAAAATGCAAAATTCCTCTCCTTTCTGTCGACAATTCCGATCGACATCTTTTTTCTCTCTTCCGGCGATCATCGTAGATCACTAGTAGCAAAAAATTATATCATGGAATGATTTTTAGATCAGCAAAAAAAAAATCTCGAATAAAAAAATTTATTTTATTATTTATAATTACTACAAAAATATGAATTATATTCTCATATAATTTTTAATATCAAATGATGAATTACTGTTGCGCTAATAGAGACAAGATTATTATATTCTCAATAATAAAAAAAATTTATATAATGATTAACATGTAATTATTGTCAATATAAATAACAGAAAAGAAATCTATGACAGATTGATGTTCTGGCAACAATATTTTTAATCTGCAGGAGTAACTGAAAGACATTATTTGCGCCTAAAATAATAAAATTTAAAAAAGAAATGGGAACAACAATGGATTAAGAATGAAGATTAAAAGAGGTGGAGAGAGTAAAGCGTGGATATCCTTCAACGCATCACGAGTACCTGAATTCCCGCAGGATCTGACGCTGACCGGAAGCAAGAAATAAGAGAAAAGAAGACACGAGACTAAAGCGATACGACTCGGGAGTAGCTGAGCGTGGAAGGGAATAGAGAATAGGAATCGAGACGAGAGCAGCAGTTTTCTACGAAAAACACGAAATTCTCCTCATTTCCTCAGATCGCCGTCGACAATTCCGATCGACGTTTCCTCTCTTTTTACGACAATCGTCACGGCGCTTACTGTGAAAAATTACGTTAGAGGATCGTTTCTCATGGCGAGTGGCCGTAAGGATCGTTTGGCTACCAAGAAAGAGAAGGAGGTCAAAAGGATACAAAACAAAAATAGTAGCGAACTAAAGATAAAGCTTATAGAGAATTCGACGAAGGAAATAAGATGGAAATATATTTTTTTTTTTGCGACGCAACGAGGCGAAAAGAAGCATGAAAAATAAAGAAGGAAAATAAGTACGAGTAAAAGAACGAGAAAATTGTAACCGGCAAGAAATTTTCAGAACTTCATTAAATTGCATTATGTGAACTCTTTTGTGCTTTCGTCTCTCTTTACGTAAATATTTGTACTATAGTTTCAAATGGGTAACGGAGTCACAGGAGACGTATGAAAACGCGCGACGATAGTAAAAGGACTAAGGGTAAGGGTTAAAAGAATAAAGAAGGTAAAACGAGAATGTTTCTCAGCGCGCGACACGGGTATCAGGGGGGAATTCCGCGGGGATCCGGGGACTGACCGGAAACGGAAAAATAGAAAGAGAAAGACAAACGTCGGGGCGAGGCTAAAGCGTGGTATATATCGAGCGGGCGAAGTGTGGGGAGAGAAGAAGAATGAAGTAGCGATCAATATGAAGATCGCCGTTTCCGCGGACAAACAAACTCGGTCTATCCCTTTGCATCGTGCAATCTCTATGCAGAATTTCCATTCTGCTCGCTCCGCCAAACTTTATGACAAAGAGTAAATATTTAAATTTCCTTGCATACGCGCACGAAACATATTGAACGTGCCTACCGAGAGGGCGCGAGGGCAGAGAGGAAGGAAATTCGATGAACATTGTCGAAGGTAGTGGAAGAGAAGTAGGGGAAGAATATTTTCGATAGGCAACGAGGCGGGACTTTGCATTGAACAAGTCGGGAAAAAGAGGAGGAATCGGGCGAGTCGTAGTAAAAAAAAGTAGAATCGTAATAAGTATAGAGAGTTCTGGAATCAAGACGAGTGCGACAGCTTTTGTGATTCTTCCATTCTTTTTCGGAAGAATTCGTGTTACCTTTCAATCGACGACCCAGTTTACGTATCGTGGCAAAATCTTGCTTCGGAAGAATAAACAGTGCAGTTATGTCGAGCGTGTTGGAGCAAAAAAGATGAAAAAAGATAAAGACGCAGTAGACATCGTAAGAAGGATAAAGGGAAGTAAAAGACAACGCGGAGCGCAACATCCTTGCAACGGGCCACGGCCACTTCCGGGTATCAGCGCTGACCGAAAACCAGAAATAGCGGACGGAAGGAGAGCCCCCCCGTAGACGACATGAATAGAGCAATGGACCGTGTAAGAGAATAGAAAACGAAATGGTGAACACGGATAATTCCGATGGCCAATTCTGCGGAGACTCATCTCGATTCCATTACATCTTTTAATTCTTCCACAAACAATATAAAAAGCTAGTCACAAATTTTTTGCAAAGCACAAACAATTCTCTCTCTTTCTAAAATATATGAAATATATCTTAAGAGTGCACAAAAATCTTACGATCTTGTAATTTTAAAAGAAAAAATAAAAGAAAGCAAAATATACAGAGAGAGCTGCGACGTAATTATAAATGCTCTGTGAGAAACAAACCGCGGTTTACGTAGCATTTTACATGTACAAAATCGTACGCATAACCGAGAAGTGGTAAAATGGAAGAGATGACGGAGGAAGGGGGAGGGGGAGGAGGGGAACGAAGGTGGTTACCGGCAGCACCGGTACAATGCGCGCAAGTTCGCGAAAGGAGAGAGGAAGTCTAGTGAAAAGGCGGAATAATTTACCGGTATGAACTGAATTCCGTCGTACAAGTTGGCAACTCCGCCCCGACATTTACGAAGGCTGCCAACGTTAAAAGCGATATTCCGTAAGTATAGCCCAACTTTCGCCTTTGATACTCTTGGACCGTGCCCGCTCCCTACGCGCTCGCGCGCTTTCGCTCGCGCGCGATCCACGCCGCCGCCGGGGCTACTAACAGCTCCAACTTTTCCGCAGGAACAAAGTTCAAGATGAAACCACTCGTCGAACACGCCCGAGTAATCCAAATAATCGACGTCCCGACGTGCATGCACTTCACTCGTTCCTCCCCCGGAATATCGATTAGCCTCGGTGCCCTGATAACTCGATTCGACTCGTCGTATAACTTCTTTAAACACGAAGCTAACACACGACGAACAGCCACAAACGGTCCATCTCGCGATCTTTGTGTGAATAGGATATTTGCCAATGAATACCGGTACTAGTATTATGAAAGCAAACTGCGAAACCCCCTGTCATAATATTATATCTCAATGTTATCCATTACGACATAGATTGAAAATTTTTTTAATTCTTTCATTTTATTATTTTAAAATATTAATATAATTTATTAATATGTATTTGTGTGTGTCTCTAATCAATTTATATTAAATTAAATATTGTGCGGAGATAAATGTGTTGATAAATATTATTATAAAAAAAAAACCATTCTCTTTTAATAATTTTTTAAAATACAAATTAAATTTCTACAGGTTGTTCCGACTATTTGTGTACTTGTTCGTTAATATAATTCTATGCGCGCCATATAATAAATTAAGAATGTACATCACCGAGAAGGGGAGGAAGTTTGGCTCGCTAATCGGAAGAACAGTTTACGCTCGAAATCGATCCTGACTAGAACCGACGAAGCCCGACGAGCCCCGGGAGTCACATTAACACTCTTAACACGTGCTCTCTCTATCGTGGCTAATGGAGGTTCTCGGTTTCAAGCGCGGCAAGCTACGGGCGCGGTGCTTAACCAGTGCAGCCTATCTGCAATTAGCATGAGAGAAGGTTGGATATGCGGGGGTGTGCACGTGACCGCCGAGTGTTTGCCAAAAGCGTGATCCACTTCCGGTTCGATTCGAGCGGCAGCTAAGTGTACGTTAACACTGGTTAAATTAGTATGCCTTGGTCGAGTGATTAATGACTGCCGAGTAAAGTCTTACCAGACTCAAAAGACAAGATTGTTGTTTATTTAATAGTGTCTCTCGCAATTCTTGAATCTTTGATCTGTCAAATAACGCAGTCGCACGATCAGTTGAAAATATTATAAGTAATTAAGTCGACGCTTATAGAGGCGTAGTGTCCTCTGTTTGGTGCAAAGCGCGGATAATCCGGCGAGTAAAATTTTAACAAAATCTCAGTGAGTTTATCTGCATTTCCTACGGCGGCGGCGACATTCGTGACATAATTAAATATTACATGCGTTTCTGTTAGTACTTCTCCGCCGGTCCTCAGAGCGAAGATTAATATTTCACGACGACGGAGCGGCGCACACGTCGGACGACATCCTCAGAAAAACATTTCGCGAGAGAAGAGAGACTCGGTCTAGGCGGTTCCAACTGTGACACAGTCAAGTTAAATATCTACCCAGGACGATGAAAAAAATTTTATACATGTCTCGTTGTAACACAAAGTACGTGTAGGTGTGTGATAATAGTAAAATTTAATATTTTAGATCTTTTATCTTTTAATGTCTCTTAAATTATGATTATGCAATACATACTTTTATTTCCTGATAACGCCAATGTTATCTAAATGATCGTCCATTAGGTAACATGCGGATAATGCCTGACATCTTTTCTCCCCGTATTGTAACGTTGATAACGGCAATCAATGTTTGCGACTCGACAATGTCATATTTTCACGAGACTCTCCGAGTTGTCGCGTCCAATGTGATCGTAGAAAAATCGTTCACGATGTTTGTAGATAGATACGAGCGCGCCCGATTTCCTAAGATTTCTTCTCGCGCGAGTGGACGATCCCGCCGGGAACTAGCGGGTGTCCCATTGTCCGCGTCCGTGGGAGCATGGTGTGGCGTTTATATCCGTTGCGCTGTACGCGAGACAAAGTGCGAGAACCGGCAGGAGGTCATAGATCTCCCCCGATCCTCCGTTGTTCGAGATTCGCTCTCTTACGTGGCCGTTTCTTAACCATAAATCTCTCACTTTCGGATTGCTTCCACGAGTATCGTTGCACTGTGCGGCTATTCGCACGAATCTGCCGCGTGATATCGTGTCCAAAGTGCGACAAAGTCTAACTCATTTCCCATCAAAGTAGATAGTACGACGCAAACAACATTTGACATGTTAACTTACAGAGAAGATAACGAAACTGTCTAAACTTGACACGCGTTGAGAGTAAAAATTTCTCGAGTTAATTTTAGAAAAAAAAAAAATTGTCGCATTATCACTTTCTTTCTGATAAAGCAATATAATACAATTTAATTAAAGAATCGTTTTATGTAACATAGTTAATAAATATTTTAGTGAAAATGATAAATTTATTATAAAATATGATTAATGATATTATAATAAATATGTTCTTGCAAATTTTCAGTAAGATCCATCGCCGTCATGAAACGGCAATGAATTTGATTTTGCTATTATAATCTGACTTGATGCAGAGATGATTTATCTCGCAGATTCTTGAGAAATGGAAAAGCCAGATCTCTTGAAGAATGTGGGTCAAATAAAATTATAGTTGAAATACGCTCCGCTATCTAGCACACGATAATAAATTCAAATTTGACAAAACATTTTCCGCTGCTAAGAGAATACCGCAGTCTTAAATCCCGGATAATGATTAACGTCATTCATTTCATAATGCTCGACTGATGGCTCGTGACCTCTCTCTCATTATGCGGTAACGCCGATCGATCGAACCAACTGCCTCTCCCGCGGCAAGTAAATCGTAGAATTATTCACAACGTGTGACATTCTGAAATGTCTAATGCAAATTTTATTCAGCATTTCGTAAATTCAAAGTATATCATTAACCTTCTCCTTACATAAACCGTCCTCTTTCAGAAAAAAAAAATGGCCACACTCCATGTAAAATATTGCTGCGCCTAATGACAGGATAACGTAGTACCAAAAAATTCTTCTATAAAAAAGATGAACATTTATGCTAAGAGCCATACTGAGAAACGAATAAATCTCGGTGCATCATAACTTGCAATGATATGTTTTGTATAAATTTCGTACAAAATAAATATCCTCTGCCTATTGTACTTTTGCGATGCGCACGAAATATAACGAAACAAAAAAAAAAAATATAATGCACTATAAAAAACACTATCTATAAAAATCTCGTTTTTCGCGACTTTATTAATTAATTTACAAAGTTGGAGAAGACAAATATTACGTTATTGGGATGCATGATTGTGAAAGAAGAAGAGAATTATTTTATTATCATGCATATTAAATATCGATGACGCGCGTTATATTAACTCGATCCGACAAAGCTTACATTGGTGTTTACAGGAATTTTTGAGGGACCGCCCCCTCCTCCCGCAACGCTTAAATGTGTTGAATTCTTGTCGGCGGCTCTCGCAGGAACGATAACGGAAGCGGATAGTTGGCACCATGCCAGACGACACCCCAGGTTCTTTCCCGCTAACTTACGAGCACACACCAACGCATTCACCTATACACCGGCGCGTATATATATATATATATATATATACACACACACACACACATGTGTATGTCTAGTTCTCTCTTTCCCTGTACTCGCCGAGCGCGAGTAATAATCCTAACTCGCGGGTTAGGGTGGCTTAATTAGAACGGGGGTTAGTGGCTTGGTGGATATAGTCACATCTCTATTATCGGATACCGTCAGATATCTTGCCTCACTTTCCCCTGCTTACCAAGAATATTCCAATCCGGTACGAACAAACGATATCGATCAACCATCCATTGAGATCATTTAATTTTAGCAAGATGAATTTCGAATGAAATTTGAGCGAATTATTTACGCAAAGTCATTTATTGTTAGACAATCGATAATAGACGGTTTTACATTGATAAAAGAGCATATGTAGTGATAGTATTATATAAGAAAAAAGATTATTATAGGAATATTTTTCTTTCATTTTTTATTCACATTAAATTGGCCATTATCTCAACTGTAATACTAGTATGTAGTAGCGAATATGCGTGGAAGCATATTTATGTCGATCAATACATTGCAAAGAAAGTCATTATGTTAACATATTTTATATCAGCTTAACGAATTTTTCCAGTGAGTCGATGATATATCTCCTTCAGTGTTTGTTTACAATCTCTCTCTCTCTCTCTTTCTTTCTTTCTCTTTCTCTCTCGATTGGGAAACACCTTGGGAAACTCGCAAGCATAAATATCCAATTCGATAAATTGACTTTTCCGGATTTTGTCACGGTATTCCGAGTTATCAAACGTCGATCACCATAGTATCACGATACCGCGATTGGATGACGGCCGACCTGTCAACTTGACAAGATGACCGCGAAGGCCGATAGAAAAAAAAAAGAAAAAAAAAAAGAGAAACCTTTTATGTGTAACACGCGACACACCGAAGGGTCGAGATCACGAGTGAGGGGAGACAGACAATGCAAAGCGCGTCCCTTCTCGAATGGGGGTTAAGCGAGCCACAATGCGACCGTAGTTGGCGTAACTTAACTCTCGAATTTCACTCAGCTTTTTTTTCCCTCCCCTTCCACACAATTTATTCCCATTGATATGCTCGAATCGCGCAACAGACGCGAGGGTCTCCCTGACGTTTTATTAACAAGACAATGCGCGTATTTTTGTCCGGCCACAGGATATTGAATCACTGCCTGGTATACATTTTCTGTCGATCTCGCGTGATGTCGTCAGATGCTATACATAGAATTTTGTATCGAATAAAAATAAATGGAACACGTGACTGTAGCAATCGCGACGGACTTCGAGCAAAAGATATAATATATTTGACAATTCCTTAAATGTAAGAATACAACACAAAAGTCTACAATCTACGAGAACGCAGTCTATGTATTTATATCGCATACTAACAGCAAAAAAGAAATAACAAAAATATAAAAAAGACACGAGAAATTTGGTGAAATCAATATCTCCCAGTGCTCGTCATTGTTATTGCAGAATTCGATTTCCGTTCCGGATGAATATTTATACGCGTCTACTGTCCAAAAGAATAACGATTTCCGTTTTATGCCATTTTATGAGTTCCTTGATCGTAATATTCCGCCGGCAAGCTGTCAATTTATCATTCGAAAATCTATTCCATGGAGAACAGAGACACGCCAAGATGTCGTCATCTCTCGTCTGTTAACCGTGTTATCGGTACATAATAATACCGCATAATTATATTACGCATAGTTTGCATCTCGACATATCCGGTTACATAAATTTAAATTCATTCCGACATACCGCACGTTTGCGGTGAAATAATATGTCCGCCATATGTAGGATTATCGATAATATATTAATAATACGCTCGCGAGAGAGATAAATGAGCGCCGTAATAATTAAACAAAATAATCATTTCTACAGCGAAAACAAACGTGCTGCATTATGTCTTTACTGCGTTATTACTGTCGTGCTGCATGTTGTTAAAAGCTTACAAAATTGTGTCAGCAATTACCGTCGACAAAGCTGGACATTTTAATTAATTGGGTCACTAACAAAAAGCGTTTGGGCGAATATTGCTTTCGCACTAATTCTCACTTGGTAACTTGGCTGAAACACGCATTATCTCAAAGCACGGAGGGGGAAATAATCTGCGCTAGAAAACTGACAATAATCTGAAAATATTTTAACAAATAATATTACAAAAATTTCTATTAAAAAGATTAAAATAAAATAAAAGATAAATTATACAAGCTACGATTATAAAAACACAACATATTTTATATTAAAAATATATGCGTTGCGTATATAAAATAATTTTATAGTTCATTATACAATTATATCGATTGATATTTCGTCTCGTGTGAATTTCAATTTCGGGAATCTATAAGTTCACGCATGGAAACGCAACACGAAACAATAAGAGAAGGCGAATGAAAGCACTTAGATGAAGGAGAGGTGGGAAAAAATGAGCCGGGTTATTGCTCCGGAAGCAGATACTAAATACTTTAATGAGCAACGAGCAACGGATGGCCTCTATAAAATTCCTCTGCGATGTCATCCTAACCGAGAGGGATAGATTCTGACGGAAATAGAAGAGGAAGCATGCGAGGAGGAAGGGAAGAAAGAGAGGAAAAAGAGCCGGGACATTCGCGCTCCCGTCGCTCCCGTAGAAAGAGTAGCCTGCACTAAAAAAGGAGAAGCGACGAGACAATGGAAAAAAGGCCACGAAAAAACAAGAGGAGACGACGGAAAGCGGTGATCTAGCCATAGTGTCGCGTACGACCGACAAAGACACAACAGAAAGACAGACACACCATCTCGACAGTACACCCATTACGGTAGTCTCTCTCTCTCTTTGCTTTAGTGCTGATAATAATGCACTCTGTGCAGCAAAGCGCCGACGGGAACGCCGTCGGGGTTAGACCGGCTGATTTGCGCTACTGTGTTACTGCCGCGCGTTCCGTCGTCGCATGCATCGATTCCGGGTATATACGGGGTTGTATAACGGTAACGAGCACGGCGTTCCCATAATGAGTGGCACGATCGAGCTTGTGTTCGGTATGACTCGCCTAATGAAGTAAGATTGCGCGCGTTATCGGGAAAACTGCCGGCGTACAAACACGCAATTAATTATCGTTGATAAATAAACGGTAAACGAGAGAGAACGCGGAGATGTGTGTGCAAAGAAAATATACGATACGTCAAAGTGAATTTTCTCGGTGGAAGATGCAATGTATGCGGCCGTTTCTCTTATCGAAAAAAAAAAAAATTCGTTTTATTCGTAAATACATCATTGTCTACATCTTAAAAAAAAAAATAAAAAAAAATAAAAATACAGATTTAGATTCAGAAAGAAAAGATAATCCGTTAATGTGGCTGTACTTACTCGCTCTGTGTGCTCGCAAAATGAGTTTTTTCTTTCTCCGAATACAATTCCGTTCTACAAAGAAACAATTATGAAGCGTATACTGTCTGCCTTGTATATCGAGAATAATGCATCTTGTAGCGGCAGGTTTCTATTTGTTGATTTGCGCTGTCGCTACTATTGCACGGCATCGCATTGATTCCGATACAAATACCATATGTATATGTGCACGTATATAATGCCATTGTTACGCAAACGTACAAACCGAATAATATTTTGTTCATCATATATTACTGAGAAATAGATGCATAATGAAACGATTAGCAGTCTTTCCCACTAATAAGCTCAATAAATCGATATGTATCCTAAATTCGCTTTTGGTCATTCCCGTTTTAGCTGCATCGCAATATAAATTTTATATTAAACAATGTGAATAAAATTTAAATAAATTTTACATTCATATTATACGACATTATGTTATATATTATTACGTAATTATATTGATTTCAAAGTATCATTTATATGAGATAATGGAAATTAAATACTGAAAAAATATTCAATCAAATTTTTTCTAATTTTAATGAACGAAATTTTGTGTTTATTTTAAAAGTTTCTAATAGATTACTGTGTTATCGTTTTCAATAAAAAAGAAAAAAATTATATCGCTCACAGACTTGCAAAGCAAATTTTTTTTAAAAAGAGGGTCAAACCGTTGAATCATAAGATATGTATACAACTTTTCGCATTGAAAAATATATTTCACAAAGATAAAATTAATCCACGTAATGTAGTATTGAGAATTCACAATAATACGATAAATTCCAATTTTGTTCGCCATCTCTCAACAGAATCGTTCGCCGAGATTACCAAATTAACTCGCAATTGTGGTTTCCGCCGTAATTCAAATTAATTAATTATACTCATCATCCACTCTCTAGGAGGATATCTAATCTAGTGCGCACAAAAGAGAGCGAAGTGCTTCTGATAAAATTGTTTTAAAGACATTTCCGAAAGGGCGAACGAGAGCCGAAGGCTGGATTCGGAAGCAGCGGAACATTTCGAGAATGGCAGGCCCGAACCAATCGCGTTTCCACGCAAAGAAAGAATACGATTCTCGGGAATAAAGAGGATGAGGTGGAAGAGGGAAGGTGGTTCATGGCGAGAGAGTGGCTATCTACGCCATTAAGTCCGTACCACAAAACTGCGTCGCCATGGAACGGAACCTCTGCTACCATCGGGGGTCTCTTTGTGTTATTCAGAGGTAAAGACCCACGTTCGTTCTTAAATGCTCTCTTCCGCTCTTTTTTTCTTGTCCTTCCTTACCGCCCCTCGTTGGCGGTCTTTTAAAAGCTACAGGGACGAAGAAAACGCGACGACTCCTCGCCTGCTCGCTCGCTCGCTCGCTCGCCCCCTGCGTGACAATGTCACGCGCTTTTCTTGCCGCGCGCGTACGCGTGACGGGCCCCTCCGTGCGTGCGCGAGAAAAGACGGAGATTTTCTATTACCGATAAACACGATATCGCGATAACGTACCCCGCCGCCGCTGCGCCGTCGCGCGCAATACGTTATAATGGATTCCGAAACTTTTCTCTCTCGCGCGTGCAAAATTTCCATTTGTAGTCACGTCCGTGCAAACTCGAAGTTTCCCGTGTACAAAGATTGTATTACGCTACCGAAACGCGAGCCGTTTTAACTTCTTTACTCTTTTACTATTATTTTTTATTTCAAGGGGGTTTCGAGTTTTGCTCCATCTTTCGCCGACGAAAAAACGCGAAACGAAATTCTGCTTCGACCGCCTCTCGCGCATCCGACAAACATTCCGCATACCTCAAGTGTAATTCGCGACGGAACTGGTGAAGGGGAAGGGGAGAGAGGGAGAAAGGAAAAAGAAGAAGAAATAACTGGCATTGCCGCGGCACACTGTCGGCAAAGCGTCGCCACGTGAAACACGGTCGACCCGTACTTTCGGGAATCTCGTGCGCGGGCATGCAATGACGGAAGCCGTTGAACACGACGGACATGAAACCACACACCACTTTCGACCCTGCCCGTTTCCCGCCATGCGGCCACCATCGCACCAGTTTCGGTGCGTGTACGTGCGCGTGCTTCCTGTACAAGCCGAGGAATGCAAACCCCTTCCTCTCTCCTCCCATTTCCCCCCTTGCCCCGCGTGGCCGGACTAGCCCTCCCTCCGGGCTCTACCACTGCTCTTTACCACGGAGGGTTGATGAATTTCGTCCGGACAACGTCGAATTTGCGCGGAGCTTTCGCGGCAACAAGGCGAGGAAAAAAGAGAGGTAGGTAATTGGAGCACGTTGAAGGAGGAGAAAGTCGAATCGCTATATATATACGCAGAACGATATCCGTAATATTATGCGGAGAAAGGGAGATAACAGACAGCTATATACGAGATTGGAAGAAATATCTTCCTTTTCTTGCGTACCGCAAAGTAAAGCTTCCTATCTCGCAGTGTACTTGTGCAACACAGTGGCTGTTTTGCAACGCGGACACTGTTCATCACTGATGAAGTGATTCGCTCACATCGTAAAATTATTCTCACTTTCTCTTTCGCTCTCTGTTTATATATAAAAAAAAAAATTATAAGATTTGTGAAATTCAATTTCTATTGCTTCGTATTGGTGGTCTTTCAGCCAGATTACAGATCGAAAAGTGTATACAAGGGAGAGAATAAGAGTGGGAATAAATAATGAGGAAATCTATAAAGTTTTATGTGTTTCCATCTCACCTGTTCTACCTCGCTGACATTTATCGAATAATGCATTGATCTCACTGCCCATACCGCGATCGTTCTGGCAAGTCAGTCCCAGGAGAATTACCTGGTCACACCTGAGAAGTCCCGACGTCAGCCCATGGCAACGTTTCACAATGACGACAGCGTTTCAACGTAGTCGTCGAAGCAAAGTTGGGCGGGAGCACCGAAAGTGTGAAACTTCCATGAAACTTTGACGTAGCTCCCGACATCAAATAAAACTTGTATACATACTACATGCAACGCTTATCGACACATCCGTTATATCAACGTGATCCGACAAGAATCAACATGATCGAACGCAAATCGGAAACTACGCGAGCTATCTGCGGGCATATTATCTAATTGTAACGGAGAGAAAGAGAGGAAGAGAAAAAAAAGTACATGATTAAATTTTATTTTAACTCACAGAGCTTTATTTTATATTTTTTATTAAATTATTGTTCTTTGAAAATTTATAATTTTCTCGTTTAATATTATCAAACTTTCCTCTCTTTGAAGAATAAAAAATAATTTATAATTTTTTCATTATATTAAGTTTTGTCTCTTTGGGGTACAAAAATTAATTTATGATGTGCATACAATTATGAGTTCATCTAACATTTTCTATTGAATTATTGTTTTTAATTTATAATTTTTTTGTTATAGTAAATTTTTTTTCTTTAAAGCTTAACAAATAATTTATAATGTATATGTATTTACAAAAGTGTATATATTTGCGAAACTAAAAATAATCATTCCGATAAGAGGAGGAAAGTAGTAAAAGCCTTCGATGGTCAGACGGGGGCGATTTTCCGCAGACATAAAACGAACGCGACACGATGAAAAGTTGGGTGCCCCGAGAATTTAAACAAACATATTACAGCACTAAATCTTCCTCGAATCGCCGGTTCTTCGATCGGCAAACGACCCACTTCCCCGATATCCCTTGGTCCCCGCGATAAATTACACTTCTCGTCTTACGGCCACCGAGACTGGACAATTGTCCGGCGCAACACGCGCCATCATAATAAATCAAGCCTGCCCAACTAGTGCCAGGGCGAGATGGTAGAATTGCGCGGATTTTTGCACCACCTCTCTCACCCCTCACCCCTCTCCCCCCCCCCATCCATCCACCACGCGTGGAGGGAAAAGTGGCCGGCGAGTTATGTAACCTTTCCCGAATAACTTTTTCATCCGCGGACGCGTACCATGCGCCGTCGACTCAATTTTCCAGGGAAATCGCACCTCGCGACAGACGCTTTTCCCTTCCCGCTCTTTTTGCGAGAAAGCCTCTCTCTATTCCCTTGCTATTGAGCGCAAACGCGAGTATTAGTGCGCTCCCGTGCACCGCGACTGTTCCGCACAACTTTCAACCGGCGGAACGCTATTATTGTTCAAAATAATTCCAACTCCGGATATTCGGCAAATAAGCACGGTAATATCTCTCTACGAAAGCTTATTAATTTTGTGGAATGTTTCACGGATTGAATCATCCGCATTGCAAACGCGAAGAGGTCGCGAGACACACATTTATGTAATCTTCCGATTTTAAAATTAATTTAGATTTTACAGAGAAATGTTGCATTTAAAATAAATATTAATAATAAATCTTCGGGAATTACACAAATGAAAAAATCAAGAGAATAATAACGTTATTTGCTTTCTTGTTTTTACCTGCAACAAAAATTAAACGCGTTTATATTACGAGATCGCATGTAAAATATTGCCGCGACTGAAAGGATTAATTACCAGCTGAATCCGTGCGTGCGTGTGTGTGTGTGCATTGCATGCGCGCGGTATTATTATAATAAACTTAATGAAGCTTCTCGCGTGCAAATCGCTTCGCATCAGGAGCGTTCTTAATAAAGCGCAACAACTCGCCCGTTACTATCGTCGAGGATCTTGGAGTGCCCACTTTGTAGCGGCGTTATACAACTTTCTCCCTCTCTCTTCCATCCCCTGGCCGCTTCTCCTACAAACGTTTTACATTCTCGTAAATCGTATGATATATGTAAATTCCATCTGCCGATTTCCACGGACTTTCCCTCTCTCTCTCTCTTTCTTTAACACTCTAATCCCTTCTCTCGTTTTTACGTACTCGTTCATGCACATGAATGCCCCGTGTTTCCGCCACCCTGGTCTCGCCGGTTTTCCCTCTTCCTTCCATCCGACCTCGCCGAATGGCCGACAGCAACAGAAATGAAATTGTTTGCAAACTAATCTGTCCTCGTGCCAGCTGAGAACGAAGTGCACGTACATACATATAGGTACGATGTATACGTGCATGTACATGTGTGTGTGTGTGTGTGTGTGTGTGTGTGTGTGTGTGTGTGTGTGTGTGTGTATGCGCGCGTGTATAAACGTGTCGTGTGGACTCGCGTGTGTACACGGGCATGGCAGCAATATGCGGTCTGGTGGGACTGCCAACGGCAGAATCAGGATAGCCCGAGATCATAGCCGCGGCAGTAGCGAACCCCGGCTGCCCGTACTAGATGGAGGCGCACAATTAAAATTTACTGTCCCATAACCACGTCTATCTATTTTATTTGCCGCTGTGCCAGCCGCGGAATCTCGGTGGCTCGGAAACTAAAACTGAAACGTATTTTCCGCGATCGATCACGCAACGAGATATAGGAAGGAAAGTCGGTTGCGAGTTGAGTGTCGGTATTAGGTGAAATAAAATGCGTGAAAGAAAAGCGCTATCCAATTTCGAATAATGAGACAAGTTTGATAGTTTTATGCAGCGAGCTTTTTTCACGCGATGCGAGTAAACAAGTCTCGATGGAAATTTACTACGCTCCGAATTGCAAAAGCGATCGAACACATACCTTCGCAATGGAGGTACGTATCTCGCGCGTTATCGCGTTATCCACGATGTATACGTAATTAGAATACTTCGCAAAATTTCAATTAATTTCTTTACAGGTCGTAAAAAAGCGCACTATCGTTTTTATGCGATCTCCCTGCCGTTCTCCGCGTGCGCGAACGCTTTATGTAAAAGGCGGGTTACAAACAACGCTGTTCGTCAACAATAAATAACGATCAATAGTTGGCGCAACGCGTCGCGCAAAGTACGGAAATAGTCGAATACTTGTCGCTGACAGGGGGTTTCATTAAAGTCCCGTGACGCGTTTCAGGCATAATTGCGCGCCACAAAGCGAAACGCTGCCCCTTTGTGGCGGCCGCCGCAATGATACATTTTGCAACGGTATCTATCAACCGATTTCCACTTGCTGGAACGAATCTTTGCCCGCTTTAATTAAGCAAACTGTTTGCTGGAAATGTGTGCGCATTCCTGTCTAATGTCGCGTGCACAATCACCGCGTGTCTCATTCCCAGCCGCCGCTCGTGAACCCGATCAGTTTCGCATCGCCGGCTTTAAAGAGCCGCCTATCTCTCTCTCTCTCTCTCTCTCTCTCTCTCTCTTTAATTTACTTGAAATTCTTAAATATTTTTCTCTACGTCCGTATGTATTGTCCGTATGTATATAACTTTTAATCGTTTCTCGATTATTTATCGCGTATGTTTTACATCGTGTCGATGTAGATAAAATGGTTGTTTCGAACAAACGCATGGTCCCCGTGATATCAAGAATCGCGCGGCGCGGCCCCGACCCTTTAAAAGCCCTATCGATCGACGATGACTGGCGGCTGATTATTCTGTATTCGTCGCGTGTGGGCGATGCGACTCCGCTGATTAACTACCCGGAGTGGTTTCGTCCGCATCGTCGCATTTTATTTCGATTGCCGTGTGTTGTTGTTGTTGTTGTTGTCGCACACGCGCGGCAATGACGACGGCGGTCGGTGGCGTGTCGCGTCGATGCATGTCGATGGTCGCCGTGCGGGAGCATCGAAGAACGATCTCGCACGTAGCGTACGAGTGCGGGAGCGATGCATTATTCAGACGACGGAATTCACCTCGTGGCAGCCTTGAATTACCGTTTACAGACGCGATTTGTTCCTCGCGCCGACTTCCACGCGACCGGCTTAACTGCCGGTTAAACGAAACACTTTGGCCGAACGAGAGCGGCGTTTTGCCCGGCTCACTCTCGCGATAGCGCCGACAAAGTTCACGGAGTTTTAGGCGCGAGCAAGAACCGGATTTATCACGTGAAACGCGCGCCTGAAACGAATTATACCCTCCCCCTCCACCCCCTCCCTTTCCTCTCCCCCAACCCTCTTCTCTCGCGAGCTCTCGGTGATTTAGCGGCGTAAGCTTTATGTACGCGCGTATCTGCGAGATTTAACGCCGTATGCCCGGGTCTCGTGCGAGCAATGACCTGAAAACTTAACGAAGCATCGATATTTCTGCCGATTTTATTCGAGCAGATATTCGCGCGTTTCGATTAATTTCTTTCGTCCTCTTTCGAAATTTTTTAATATTCAAATTTAAACATCCGCACTTAATATTTTGCAACACTTTTGTAATTCGTACATTATCGTATATTATCGATATTCAAATACAAACTTGTTGTGATCAGAGATCACAGGTTCCATTTTGTTCCGCAGACGTGAAACTCCGAATGTAGGAGCTGCAATTCCTCCGAGACAGGCCTAAAGCGAGATGTGGCATGTAGCCAAAGTGATGGGAAACACAAAAATTTTTTTCCCAGATTTAAAAAAAAAAAAGACGATTCTTGAGATGATTCTTCTATTTTCAGATGACGCGCTAAAAATACTCGCGTTACTGTCGCGTGAACTGTTGTATTTGCGATTAAACTGTCGAGAGCGTTATATAATCGCTGTTGTTCTTAAAATAACGCTTGGTTACACGGAGAACCTGTACGATAATTTTCTAAATATAAATTATCAGAAAAGAAAAAAAAAAGAGAGAAATGCGAGAAGAGAAATATATGAAAATGGATAATCGCGTAACGCTTATCACGTTTAATTCCTGCACTGAGAAAAAAAAGTTGTTGATTTGACTAAATGTGTTCAACTGATTATTATTTTTTTGATTGAAATATTTAAGTATTTTAAGTCAAATACGTCATGTTAAATTTAATATGTCGTATTTAACTTAAATACTTAAATATTTCAATTAAAGAAATAATAATCAGTTGAACACATTTAGTCAAATCAACAACTTTTTGTTCTCAATGTGTTTTCACGAATTGTGATTTCAATTATAACAGTATTAAAAAAGAAAGAAAGCCATATTATTAATGTATACTATCGCCGAAATATTTTATATAATTAACATCGTAAAAAAAAATATATTTCAAAAGTGTTTAATTTTATTATTTTTCGAATTGATTTGAGAATCAAATGATGAGAATTTATTTACTTTCCACACGACGAAATCTTTTTGTTAGACTTATTCTGGAATATATAGCTCCATTCTCTCTTGCAACTTGAATACTTTATCATATTTCGCAATCTCTATATACGTTACTGGCATACGCGTGAATTTTCATCGAGAGCGTACTAAGCAGTATACCGAGCTTTCTACGACGCCGAGCAACGGCTCCAATATGGTGCTTTCAATTTTCTCTATTTAGGTTCTAATGAAGAGGAGCCCTACCTCCGACTATGGCAAAGCGCGGCGAGGAGGAAACCCTTGACGCGGGCAAACGGTTACTCGCGCGTTTCCGCTCTTCCGGTAATATTTCAACAGAAAAGGCAATTTTCAACGGTCTTCCCGGTGCGGTACGTAAATACAGATTTATCGGCTCGCTTAACGAATCATTAACTAGGCACTCAATTACATGTACACAGCTCAAGGATGTGCAATGAACAGAACGAATGTGCGATGAAGTATTTCTAATTCACGTAATAACGCTTCAAATTCTGACGATAAATTTTAAAATAGCTCTCTCTCATATTTAAAAAAGGAAAATATAATAGAGATAATAAAAAGTTTGCATTTAAAAAAAAAAGGCTAATAATTTTATTCAAAGATGAATAAGATGTAATATAAATTTAAAAGAATGTGTGAAATATGACACTAAGAGAATAAATTTTGATAATAAAAAGTTAATCATAAAAATAAATTTAGAGACACGCGTTTGGCAACAAAGATCATTGCGAATGCCGTATCTATCTAGTGCCTGATACGGCACTTTCAATTTTCTCCATTTGGCTCGTAATGAAGAACCGCTTCGCGAACTACAGGAGAAGAGTGACACGAAGAAAACCCTTGACACGGGTAACCAGTTTCCCTACCCCTTGTCCTAAGACTGTCGTCATCCCCCAACGAGAACGCAGTTTCCACCGCACTACTTCGCGCGACAGAACTTATCTAATATACCTGCTACTCCCCCGCGCGTCACCAACAAACCCTGCCAGACCCCTTCCACGGCAGACGGCTCGTGCACCCTTTACGCCACGTACTCGAACCCTCGGGAAGTTCGTTCTTCCGAGAGAGAGAGAGAGAGAGAGAGAGAGAGAGAGATGGAGATGCGGATAGAGGTGCCGCTACGAATATAAAGTAACGCAGCTCCTAGTGAATATTATATGCGAGCCGAGGGCAAAGACAAAGTCGTTGCACGAAACTCTTTTTCACAGTATTGAAGAAACGCGGCAATTCATTCAAAGTCAAACGAAACAGGAAAATAGATGAATCAAATAAATGTCGCTATTGTAACCAATGCGATAAGTGTGGTCTTTTGTGTGCGAAAAGTTGGAAAGTAAATTAAAGAGTATCTCTTTCTCTTTTCTTTTCAGTATTTATGGTATCGCGATATTTACAGTCAACTTTATCGCCGATAAGAATTAAAGCATAAGAGCCGAGTATAGAGCTTCTTAATATCGCGATTAAACTTTTAGGAGTACGAACGCAAAACTAAAACTTTATTTGTCTATTAGAGTAGCGGGAAGTTTATTTTAATAGAATTTTAATGTTTGATTTGATTATCAAGATATTTAATTTTAAACTTTCCGAAGCTGAGACAAATGGTCTCAAATTAAAATAGTCACTAAGACGAAACCAATCGATTTTAAAGTTATCAATAGAATAAGTCAATTTTATCCTTTTGTGAATAAGCTAAGCTAGAATTCGGTACATAAAGCAGAAGGTGGATTTGGCTAATACAAATTAAAACCTAAATATTATTGTAAACGTACGTTTCATAAAAAGAGTGCGGGATTTAATAAAATATTTGCGTCTATTATGAAATAATTACGCAATTACGTAAAATAATATATAATATATAATCTCAGTATCAAATCTCATTGCTTTTACTGATAGCTTTGCCTGAAACGCAGCCATCATGAGTCAAGGCGATTCGGCCAAAGAAATGTTCGCGTGCGCGCGCTCCGATCGAAGGTAGGCAGAGAAGCCGGAAGTGGCTCGTTGTAGCAGGAAGTCAGGGGATGTGGAGATAAAAGAGATTTTTCACTGCGGAAGAAAAGCTGCCTTGAGGATCTGTCGGACGTGACAGTAAGTTTATTGGGGCGGATACAGATTGAAGAGATCCGACATCTCGATGCGACGCGGAAGAAAATTATCTACTTCGTCTCTGCGAGTCGGGAGGATCTAAACGGGAACGAGCTAAACTGTCCCATACCATTCTCTCCCCGCCCAAGATCTTTCTTTAAACGTGTCCCGGATTATTCGGCGCACCTGCTTTCTTTAAGCCGTTCCCCTTAATCCTTTAATCCTTACGTATTCCTCTTCTAAACAACCCTTCGAGCGAAACATTGTGGATAAATGTCCGAAAAAAGACTTTGCTCCTTTCGATTCATCTGAAATGCGCATATTTTATACAGGATGTCTCAATAAAAGCTACATACAAAGACAGAAATCCATTTCATATCTCCGATATGCAGAATTTTTCACTTTTTTTATTATATTGATCATCATCTCCTCGACAAGAAGTTAAAATGTCCAAGCTCCGTAAAATTGCAAATTTCCTTCGCCTAGTAATACGAGAGGAACTTAATTCTCTTTATTCGTACGCTATCTTTGCGAATCCGATATATCCGGGTCATGTAATTATAATATATTAAATAAAAGCTCGTACGAGGAAGAAAGAGAATAAAAAATGCTGTAAAAAATTTTTTAAGATATCGCTTAGATGCCTTGGTTCAAAGTACGCCACGATGTATCATTAATGAAATTTGCCAGATCATCAAACAACTTTTATACACGCGCATGGGAGAGAAAGAAGAAGTGTGCGCAAAATTAGACTCTCACAACAATCTGGATATCATCCTCTTCGTACTCGAGAGAATTTTACTTTTAAAAGTATTAAAATTAATGAACACATTAAATACTAGAATCAAGGATTTAATAATAACATCTCGGTAGGACTTTGTTCGTTCCTTGAGATGTATCATTCGGAATTCTGTTAACATTGCCCGAACTTTCGCTTTCTTTGACATTTATCGTCAAATTGTTTCTTCCATGATTTGCAATAAACTATCAATATTCTCATAGGAGGACAGTCAGTGTTCTACTTGCCGCTAATTAAAAGCACAACAGTAACAATTAATTGATTCGCGCTCTGATAATTTGAATCAATTTAATCATAACTTTAATCAATAATTTGAATATTCAGTTGTTTCATTATTTGAACGGAATAATGATGTCACTGAATAGATACGTGGTATAAATTCGATCTGAATCGATGTCGACTCTGCCCTAGTCATTAATGCGCTATTGATTTAGCATATCAATAGTACAGCTCGTAAAATGCTAATAATTAGCTCCATGAGTCTCCTTGTTGTCGAGTAGCACTGTCTTGCGACTATAAATTATGATTTAATGCCGAATATTGAGTTCAATTAACCGTATAACAGTTAAATATACACGTATTATTAAATTAGATATTATCAAAACTATGTTGTGTATGCCACAGAGAGGCATTTTGAGATTTCTGTTTCTTGTAAAATCTTATATCTCGCCATCGACGAAACGGAAAGCAAACGTACGGAAATCAAGCAGACGTTTGTCATTAGTGGTGCGGAAACCGGATTTAAAGTAGTCGGAACTCGGTCTGATGGGTTAAAAGAAGGCAACCGGCTGCCGGAGAGAAGCAGGGAAAGGGGGCGTAAAGAAGATTGAGGCCGAAGCAAGTTTTCGAGGAGAGGAGAAAGGCAAAAGGGTAGCGAAGGGTGAGATTTAATAAAAGATTACTATGTGCCCGAGCGATGTAGCTGGTGTTCGATTTTGCAGGATTTAGATCGGGAATAAGAAAGTAGCGGTCTGACGTTAGACTTTTCGCCTCGAAATCTCTCAATTAACCCATCTACAATTTCCGAGAGACGTATCGTGCGCATTTAATATTTTATTGTAACCGCGATTGCGCAATAAACATGTCGATATATCTATTCGACGAAGGTTTCGAGAGTATCCTCGCGCCCAACGCTAAATTATATCCCTTACGATCTCCTTTCCGGTTTATTAAAGGCCTTAACTCCCTTCGCGGATGTAATCTGAACTTCATTATTTAAAATTCAGCCGGTGCAGCGATTGCATTCTCGCGCGGGACGACCGCATGAAAGATTCAGACCAGGGTCGTGCCGAGAGAAATTGACCGACATAAATTATTTCAGTATTCTCTTGGCGCGGCGAGCGCGGAAACTCGGTCGAATGATGCTTACAATTTTAAACGCGCAGCACGCGCGGTCTCTGCATAATATAAGTAATTGCGGCAAAGAGCATCATCCGTCGTAACGAAGGAGCCGTTTAATGCGGGTTTGTCGAGGGTAGATCTGAGCCTCTCGCAAAAAGGTACGTATAATATTTTTTTTTTTGTGAAAAATACAGAAGACAAATCTAAGTTAATGCTCGATTAAGAAATATTGTTAGATAATCTTTATCTTTTATCCCTTTTTTGCAAAGTGTAGAAACATTAATATTATCTTTCAAACATAGATTAAATCGCAGACATAGAGATTTTATTTTTTATTTTTATAAAATAAAAAAAAAATATCTTTAGCGCGCATATAATTTTAAATATATTAATTAATGAAATTTTAACACCAACATATTTTAGACATGCTTTCTTTATTTTAGGAATCCTGGAAACCGCCGGCCAGAAATATTGTTTATACTACATAATACAAAGCTCGAAGAAACAGCAAAGAGAAAATATAAGTATTTCCTTTCCGTTTGCTCGCCCTTTCAAAATTTCTCTTTCTCTTTTTCTCACACTCTCTCTCTCTCTCTCTCTTGCACCTATCATCCAGTTCACAAAACTTTCCTCGTAAAATCACTACGAAGATTTCATTAAGCGAACGCTTACTCGTCATCTGTTCCGAGATAATGGACCTTCCCGGTGTCTGGACGAGAGAAAAAGAAGAAGTATAGAAATAGAGAGAGCTCTATAGAAATAGAACGCGCGAGCGAGCAAGAAAGAACATTGAGGCATAAAGAGGATAACAAGAATCCCGAAAGCTGTCGACAAAATGAGTTTATCCCAACGTTAGGATAGCGACAAAGATCATAGAAGACCATATGAGAATCGCAAGCTTCTGTATCGACAACCTTTTTCTTCCTTTTCACGGAATAAAAATTTATCTCAATATGACAGTACATACGTTACGCGAAAAAATTTTATTAGAGAAAAGAGAATATATGTATAAGAAAACGGTTTATTGCATTTCTGACAAACTCACTGCTTTTACTAAAGATAACATATAATATATTATATAAAAAAATTCAAATCTCTTTTCAATAACTTCCCGCACGTACTTTGACACGGGAAAAAAAATTCTTTCTTATTTCTATTTATTTCAATTTATCCGAATAGTTCAATTCGATATTCGAATATTTACAAGCTCGATTTCAATGTGCATTTCAATCATGCTTAATCGCCACGAACGGTATTTTGCGTTCCACGTGTTCAACCGTGACCGAGTCTCGCGTCACGCTCCAAGTTTTTCGCTCGGTCTGGCAAACGAAACATTCGTCACAAAGCACAATGCGAAACACTCTCAGTATGCTCAAGGTAATTAATTGACCACCTCTATTTTCGGCGCATGACGTTCTATAAAGATTTAACCGTCTGCGGTGACTAGCTGACACGTTAGGAATGCATCGACCAGCAAGATTAATCGCGGGCAAGTTTGCTAGTTAAATGAGCTCGGTCAAAGTTTTATTCGGCTATGATTCTCATTTGACTTTATTACACTTCTGTATCAGTATGCACATGCACCTATTCCTTTTTATCAAATATTTATGTTGAGCTCGATCGTCGAATTTTCACCGCAACAGCGCTAATTTATCACCGTTGAAGGGACAATAAATTATTTGGAGAATTACTCGCACGCGTAAAATTTCATTCTTGTCAACGCGATCCATGATTATCACGACTGTCTAAGAAATGCTATCTATATTAATTGAAGTAATATTATTTCACGGATGTCCTTAATGATTTAACATTAATATCGACAGAGCAAATGATACGACATTTTAAACTGATAATTCTAACGCGTTAAATGAGTTACATTCATCTTACAGATTGCATCCATTTTACTTTATTGGCGATATTACGTCACGTAAAGTTTTTACAGTTTTATTATTTTTTTTCTTTTTATCCGATCTAAATCTTAACTTGGCTTCGTGCAGATGATCGACAAGGCCACACGTACATGGCACAAACTGATTGAAACTGATTAAAGTGCCATTTCCGTATGCCAATGACATTACAAGTCGGAAACCCAGAGACTTGCATCGGTCTTCGTGCGACACGCGAGCCATGGCACGTGATACATTTTAACGAGCCTATACGGAGCACCGCGTGATTCCAGTGCAATGTACAAGTGCTCCTATTATTCGTACAGCATGCCAAATATTCACTATGCCAAAGAGAATGTCGTACTATGTAATGACAATGCAACCGTCGTGACAATACAGCAGATGACACGGCTTGTCACTTAAATATAGTACGTTCTATAGTCTCGTCCAATATTATATAAGTCATGAAATTCTAATTGAATATTAAAATGTCAACAATCTTAATTAACTGTCAATCCAAATTTATCATATTTATGACAAAAGTTCATAAAAAATAAAACAAGAAAATCTCTCTGTCTCTTTCTCTTCTGTCTAAGAACAGTTTCTGTAGGATTGCTTAACTCAATTATTCATCCCGACGTAGTATCAAAGATAGATTCTGCGAATACGCACACGCATCTATATATGACAATTCACCACATTTACGAGTATGCACATACACTTGGCGGCGCATATATTTGAGATAACGCACGCGAATATATACATTGAAATACATACCAACGTGCTGCCTGAATTCTAATGGTGACATCGAGTTTGTGCAGACTGCACGCACGTGTGTACACGTCTCGCAGCTGTATACGTGCACGCTCGTGTGCGCGTGGAGAACATCAAGAAGCATGCCTACTCGCAGACTAATCGAGTCTAATGAGCCCGCATCCCGCGAGTGAAGATTAAACCCACCGGTTACAGGGCGGTTAAATGACAGCGTAGCAAATCGCGCGCGGTAGCTTTAGCGAAAAAAAAGGGTCGAGTAGAGATGAGACGATGTGCGTATATATATATATATATCATCTAACAATTTTCCGCGCACACAAGTCATTGTAGTCAGCGCACCTGCATTAAATTGGAATTTTGTACACCGGAGTTAATAATCCTAAAAAGCCACGAGTAAAAATTTACGATAAAAAAAATCTGGTCCGGGCGCGTAGATTGAAACTCAATTAACCCAATTTGCCAATGGGCCGACATTCATTATCAGTGCTGGTTCGCGTGTTCACACAGGGGGGCGTTTTTGGACAAAACGTGAGCCGCGATTAGCGTCAGACATTAAAAACGCACGGACAACAGGCAAAATCTGATTAATCGCTGGAATGGATATTGCGAGTACATTAACGTAGCGCGCGGGCTGGACGTTACACGTGGCGTGTAATAATCTCGCGACCAGATGGTCGATCAATTTCGCCGAGGATTATAAATCGACGTGCTCTAAATAAAACTTAAATCAACGTGACCGTGCGATAACATTTGACGAGAGGAGATATATACCTCGCCGACGTATTATGCCGCGCCGCAAACGCGAGGGTTAAATGCAGCGGGCGTACTTAAATAATGCATAGCAACGTTTTACAACAAGCATCCGTCATCAGATATGCAAATCGTTCGCGCAACAAGCGATAAATTTGCATCGTTTTTGCATACATTAACCGCACAATTACTAGCACGGTAGTATCTTTCTGGCGGATATGGCCGCCAGTATCCGCGCATAATCCTAATAACTTGCGAAACGCTTTGAAATAGGAGATATGAGTGTGTTTAAAGTGGACCGCCGGTTCCTAGGAATTGGTGTAACGCCAAGGGAACGTATTTCATCTTACACATCGCCAACTAAGTGCCCCTCGTCGCGAGCACGCTCTTGTCGAAAGCTGGATGAAGCACACACGTGCCCTTTTCAAAGGTTGCGCTTTTATGCAACTTGATGGCGCGGTCTTGGCTCGAGGCAGCTCCAAGAAGATTGAAAATACGAAATCTAGACCGTGGAGGGCTTAACCCAGTTCGTGTGTCTTGCAGTTTTTCATCATCACTTATAGCTACTCGTTTGCTACCGAGTACCGTCACTTGGTTCTCAAATCTACATTTTTCAACAATAATATTAATGTTACGAGAGCGCGAGAGCGTCACTCTTCGTACATTTTCCGCGCAGCTTCATACAAACTCGATGCAAATTTAGATTTTAATATGTCGAACAATCAGATCCGCATATCAGTTCGCGGTGTGGCTTGATAAGCTTGCGACGAGTAACGACGCACTAATAAAGTAAGCAATCAAAGTTGGGTCAACCATTAGTATACAACCACCCTCGAAACTCCGTATATAATTCGATAGGGAAAACGCGGGGGAATTCATAGGGTAATAAAACACAATTACCCGAATCGTTGTGTCGAGAATACAAATTGTAGAGATACGCGAGGATTGGTGTGTGTATGTGTGTGGAAACGGGTAGGTGGAAAGGATTAGCCTAGTTCATAATATCGTTAGAAAGTTCTCACCATTCAGATATGAATACAAAGCAGCGTGTCTCGCGTAAACCTTACATTCGCGCACACATATGTATGTACGTGTACCAATGCCGCCACATTGCAGAGTATTGGGTCAGTTCGGCGGGCGTACTCGAGAATCGAGCGAACGTACGGACCGTTCTCCTCGGCAAAGTGGATTACGCCGATTACAGGACAAACTTAATTAAGAACTGCCACATAAATAACCTTCACCTTCCGCATTGTCAAGTGTGCGAGTTACGCGAGTAATCTCACGCTACTCGAATTCCTCTCGTTCCGAAAAATGAAGCAGTGATGATATGGATAGGAAAAAGTAGCTACACAAGATTCGTTAATTATGATTTGCTATTTCGTGCATCGGCAAATGCATACTCATTTGCGCGAGAATGTTTGCATACGGAAAATAAATAAATAAAAATAAAAATAAATCATAAATAATATCAAAATAATAATTTTAAAAATCGAGAAATCTTTCAAATGAAAAATATTAATAATATCGAAAGATCAATCCTTTATAAAATAGCATTCCTTTGCAAATATAAATTGTATAATATAAATTTGCAAAAGAAAATCAAAAATATTAAGTTTTTATATGATATAACCTAATAAAGATTAATCTTAGCCATATTAAACTTTTCGCGTTCGATGCTTAAATAGAGAAAAAAATCGATGATTGATTATTAAAAATTCTCGCGACAAAAGTATATACTCGGATATTTTCAGAAACATTGACGTCACATTTTTATAGAAAAAAAATTCCATACATCTCTGAGCGTGCTATAAACCTTACAATGACTCTGGAAAGTATAAAAAAAAAAACAGAATTTTAGATAAATCGTAAAAAAACTAATTCAAAACGTACTTCATCGACCGAATGCGTCATAGCGTAGAACATTTAAAATTACAAAGGCGGAGAATTAAAGTAAAAAATTTTCCGATACCTATTTCTAAAAACATTACGTGAAAAATGCGTTATCGAATTTCACCTGAGTTCGATCAGCGTGTATCGCGACGCGCGGAATTGTAAGCGATAATGGACCGGCGATCGCTCTCACAAGGACGGTATGTTAGAGGATAAGCGAAAGGGAGGCGAAAAAAAATGCGCGCAGAGGAGGGGGGGGGGAGAGGGGAGGAGATGGACGAAGGGGGCTCGCTCGTATATGCCATTTTGATTGAATTTTTTTTTCCATGTACGACGAAATTCATTCGCCGGCGAGTTGCCCGCGCGCTCGCTCGTGCGTTCGCCCCTCCCCCGCCCCTCCCCGCGCTTTGTGTCAGCGTCGAGACTTTTTCAAACCCGCTCCTCCGCTCATCGCGTCCGCTATTGCGGCAGTGCGTGAATCGCATAACGGCCTCGATATACAACGAGCGATAGCTCGGAGCAGCGGCGACAGCCGGGCGGCCAGTATCTACGGAATGCAATTCACCGAAGACAATGCACCGCGTTAAAATGGGCTCGTATAGATAACCCGATGCCCTCGCGGAGCATACCATACATGCATAATACACGTACATACGTGCGGAAGAGAATCGATATCCGCGCTAAGCTACTCTTCTTCTACATTAGGTCCGACGCGGGAAGGAATAGAGGGAATGCAACGATTGGCAATAAGGACGGCGAAGACGGGACTCCCTGCCCGGGAGGCTAAGTCGGGAAGCAGACGCGAGACGTCAAGACGTCCTTTCATCTTTTGCGACCCTATATTAGTCCGATACCGGCGCGGTCTTTCTCTTTTTCTTCGCGTACATATTTCGTCCTTTGGGTCCAGCAAGGTGGTGCTTCAAGGATTGTAAATGGAAAGGATATGTCATCTTTTTCGCGTGTAATTTATATCCCTCTGACCGTTTATAAATACTATACTCCTCCGATTGTGCGACAAAAGATTAGTGTTCGCAAAAGAATTTATAAACGGAATATCTCTCAGCGCGATCTGCGATTATAACAAACTGAATATCTATTACATCGCTTTAATTAACAATTACACAAGAACGATAAGAAGCCCGCAGGTGTAACGTCACACCCCTCTTTACTCCTCTAACAATAAGTCCATTGTAATAAGATTATTCACACACGTAATGTAACATTACTTATTAAGTATCGGTGGTATTAGCTTAATCTGAAACGCTGTTTCCCTTATCATCCGTTAGCCGAACAGTGAGTATATCTCTCTTGAGCACGCACATACATATTCGCGATATAGACGGAAAATGTTACGTAAGATAAGGTGGAGAGCTTCGCTAAAAAAGAGGCGACGGAATTTAAATGCGCATTTTTATATGTGTGTATGTGTGTGTGTGTATACATATATACACGAAAGACACATAACCATTTACCCCTTTTTCTTTCTCGCTTTCTCTCATTCTGTCCTTTTACCGATACGTCGTATGCATACATGCAAGAATTTATATGTATATATATATTTATATTCTCCCACACAGAGGCTCGCGCGTACATAGTTTGTACACGGACGAGAATTTAGAATGGAATAAGTGACGACGACGACGACAACGACGGCGGTATCGCGATGCGGAAGAAAAGGAGAAAGAGAGCTTAAACGCTCAAGTGCGCGCAGAGATACATGTACATATGTAAAGATTATATGGGCGACACGTGTATATGTGTACTAGCAGTTACGCGATACCATATTTCTCCAGGTATGCTAAGGTATACTAAGTACACGCAACGCGGTCGGATCTGCCGTGCGCGTGCTGTGTGTTAGGCCGCGTGCGTGATCGTGCTTGCGCGTGCACAGACGCTTTACATAATATCTTTACTATTGTAAAATGCAAAGTGCCGGGGCGCGAGAGAGAGTCCCGCTGAGCCAGCTTTTCCTTGCGTCGCGCTCCACTCTCTGTGTTAGTGATCTTGTATTAGTGTTTGTGCGGAACGAGTGTGCGTGGTTGTGTGAGAGCGAAAGGAGAGAAGCTACGGGTGCGGCGAAAGCTCGCCGCGAGGTTGGGGAGAGGGAGACGCCTCGAAAGCAAGTTTTTGTCTTCTCATGTAAATCGCGACGTAGCTGGGGCGATTGAAGGCTTAAGCACATATTTTTATATTCCCTTCCTGAAACGATCTTTCGCATTCTTTCTATTTTTTATTTTTCTTTTTTTTTTTTTAAGTATTTAAGCGTCTCCAAAAAAAATCATAATGATATAACATCAAATCAGTGGATAATACATAATATCATTAGTAAGATAATTATTAAAATAAAGCTTGCATAGACAAAGTCAAATTAAAATTATAAACTATAATAAAATTATAATAAAATAACAAACCAATCCCTACTCAAAAGCATATTATTGTTGCATTATTTAAAATGGAAAATTATACTTCTTCCAAAAATTTGAATTAAAAATAATTGAGAGCAGAATCTAACACACAATAATAAAATTTCATTTTTAAAACAACTAGAATACTCTAAAAAAAAAACTATTTTTTTAAATAAAAACTTTTATAGTATGAGTCTCTCTTGTTTAAACTATTCAAACAACGATCGAATCGAATTAATGCGTGTGCGAGATTTATAATAATTAATATAAAAATAATAATACTCACCCTTAGGTTGCTCCGCCGATGCAGAATGCCTCTCCTAGGCTTCCTCTTCCTCTCAGGTTGATTCACACGCGCGATATTTTAAACGGCACTCCCGCACTTTTATTAAAAAATACTTCCGCACTTGTACGCGCGATACTTTGAACGACACCTCCCGCACTTTCGGCACGATCGAATCCCGTTTCACACGAGAATCGTACTGCGAGTCGACAAGTACGACTTTATTGCTCGAGCGTTGCTATACGAATGATAACAAGGCTATAAGTCGTAAGACACTAGCGCGCTAATGTTTACATCGTCAAGGCCGAATACAATGTTATTGTTTCCGCGGCCGAAAATATTTTGCGTATTGTGACGTATATACGGTGTGGAATATTAATACAAGTATTTTAAATTATAGATTAATTAATAAACGAATTATTTAATAAACGATTAATATATCATGGAGCTGATTATTATGTTAATCATTATTCGAACCTGCGATTTGATTATTTTGTTACGCATTCTCAAGCCGAATCATATTTAAATTATCAAAAAATCGAATAACGATAAAATATAAAATATAATTAAAAATCAAGTATTTTTAAAGAAATAATTATTGTTTATAAAGAGAGAAAGAGAGAGAAAGATCGCGATAAAACAATAATTTACAATTTTGATTCTAATTATTTCGATTGTTGCGCTACGCGCGCGCCATTTATTTTATGTATATGTGTATACAATTACTTACTAACTTATTAATTTTAGTTTTCCACTTTTTCAAAATAAATTAAACAAAAATTACACACTCACTTAATATTTAAACTAGCAAATGTGTCTCTCAGTTATGACAAGCTTTTATTGATATAAAGTAATGTTCAGTCCAGATTAGCAATTAGCATCGCGAAAAAGAGATAACAATATTATCAGTATCGATTTAATAAATTCTGTAATATATTAATTGATAATTTAATAATTGATTTATAATTTAAAATACATGTATAATTTAATATTCCGTTTGTATATACGTCATAGTACGGAAAATATTTCGGCAACGAATAATCAAAACATAACATGATACACGGCCTTGACGATGTAAACGATAGCGCGCTATGGTTAACGCGTTATAACTTACAACTTTATTATTCTCACAGCGATACTCGAACAGTAAGGAAGTAGAACGCGAGACACTCCATCAAATTTCTCTATTCAACGCGATCGCGACAAGTATCGGGAAATAATTTGATATCATAAATAATTAATTATCTTTCACACACTTTAAATTTTGAATAATACATAATTATATCATAATGGATAAATTCCGAAGCGCGTATTTTGCGTGACGTTTTAATCAAGAATCGAAATGATTAGAATCAAAATTATAAATTATTGTTTTATCGCGATCTTTCTCTCTCTTTCTCTCTTTATAAACAATAATTATTTCTTTAAAAATACTTGATTTTTAATTATATTTTATATTTTATCGTTATTCGATTTTTTGATAATTTAAATATGATTCGGCTTGAGAATGCGTAACAAAATAATCAAATCGCAGGTTCGAATAATGATTAACATAATAATCAGCTCCATGATATATTAATCGTTTATTAAATAATTCGTTTATTAATTAATCTATAATTTAAAATACTTGTATTAATATTCCACACCGTATATACGTCACAATACGCAAAATATTTTCGGCCGCGGAAACAATAACATTGTATTCGGCCTTGACGATGTAAACATTAGCGCGCTAGTGTCTTACGACTTATAGCCTTGTTATCATTCGTATAGCAACGCTCGAGCAATAAAGTCGTACTTGTCGACTCGCAGTACGATTCTCGTGTGAAACGGGATTCGATCGTGCCGAAAGTGCGGGAGTGTCGTTCAAAGTATCGCGCGTACAAGTGCGGAAGTATCTTTTAATAAAAGTGCGGGAGTGCCGTTTAAAATATCGCGCGTGTGAATCAACCTGAGAGGAGGAGGAGGAGGCCTAGGAGAGGCATCCTGCATCGGCGGAGCAACCTAAGGGTGAGTATTATTATTTTTATATTAATTATTATAAATCTCGTACACGCATCAATTCGATTCGATCGTTGTTTGAATAGTTTAAACAAGAGAGACTCATACTATAAAAGTTTTTATTTAAAAAAATAGTTTTTTTTTTTTCAATTTATAAAATTCATATTTATATACCTTCTTATTATTATACGCATCGGATATAAAATTCGATGCGTACAATAATAATTTTTTCAAATATTAATTATTTTAAACGTTGCTATAATTTGGATTTTATATTTGTGTGTTGCAGACAACGTAGCCTCAAGGCCAAATCTCCGCTGTTGCGCATCAGTGCCGGTGAGTGATAAATTTTATTTTATTTTGAGGTGACGGATCCGTAGATATTGTAGATGCAAATGTAGATTGTAGATTGCAAATAAATCCGTTGCCTCAAAATGTATGGGCTAGAATAAATGCAATCAAATAACTTTTAATAGACTTTTTCAATATATATTAAAACACATTAGAAATATAATTTAAAATATAAATTAAAACAAAAAATTGAAAAAAATAAACTATTTTTTTCAATAGAAATTTTATTTAATTTATTTAATGTAGAAGACGCTAATAACTTTATTATTTCTTATATGAAATATTGATAATTATTGTGATGTTGCGCCAATTTTGTCATAATTTTTCATAGCCCATCCATCTTTATTATTATAGCAATGAAAGCTTAGACAGTTTGTCACGCATCGTTTTAATATAATTTTACTTTAGTCAATCTAATGCTAGTTATCAATCAAATTTAATCATTGTTTGAAGTAATAATACTTAATCTTACATTAATATATAATATTTATAATATGTAATTTATATTAAAATAAATTAATAAAACGTTTATGTATCATATAATTTGAATAATTTGACTGAAAATCAAATAATATACGCTACGCGTATCCTATATTATATATAATGTAAAATTATTATATTATTATATTATTATTATGTAAATATTATTATATTATATTATTATATTATATTATATTATATTATTTATTAATTTTATTTTATATATTTTTATAATTTAATTTAATTTTATTTTATTACGATTAAATATTATTACTTCACAATCAATTATTAAATTTGATTGATAATTTGACTTTCAGTCAAATTATTCATATATCAAATTTTGCAATTTATTAAAACGATGCATGACAAACTGCCATGTCATAAATGAGCATAAAATTATGTGTAATAAATGCTCGTGTACCCCGGCGGCAATAATTAGCCGGCAACGGAAGGAATTTTTTTCCTTCATTGACCTCTGATAGGGGGTCGAAGCTACATCTCTGGCTAGATGTAGCCAGAATTAATATGGCCAGGATCAACGACAGAGGTAAGTCCAACTGGCCCAACGGAAGCAGCCTATGGTGCATTATATTAGGGCATTCTATTAGGGCACGCGAGTAAAGCACGCGAGTAGAGCACGCGGTTAGGGCACGCATCTATTATAAAATACATATAAATTTAATATTATAAAATTAATTATGCGTAATATAATAATATGTATAACTAATATGTATTATCTGTTTTTTTCAATTAAATCAAAATTATATACATAATATTTGAATTGTCAAATACGCAGCCAGGACAGATTTTTATTAATATGAAGTAATGTACAGCGTAATATTAAAATAACCAATATTGCGCCAAACCAACATTGAGGAAAAGAAGCAACAATACTTGCGAGTATCGATTTAACATGTCTTTTTAAGAATGGATTTGCACACAATTTTACTATTAAAAGCTATGCATGATAGACGAGCACAATTGTTACGGGAGGTGAAAATTTATGATACTCGTTATTCTTCGAGATATATATCGCAATCAGAGTATCTACTTGAGACGTTCGTTGGATTGTAGAGAATCCTCTTGTGATACCCGCTTGAAATTCTCAACGAGTAACCTGCAATCTCCTCAATCATTAGATACCTTCGATCGACAGCGTTCGATTGCACAACTGAAAAGAATCTACCACCGAGCAACGATAGCGATAAGTTCATCTATCAAATTTTCGCTTGGTGAAACACGGTAGCGATTCCATTAAAGAACCTCCCCGTCATTTACAAAAACATATGCAATATAACAATCCGTGATTCTGACGGTCACTTCTGATGTAACGACAGAAAACAAAAATCTATTTTTTTGTCGTTTCAAAACGTGGAAAGCATCATAATCGGCTCTATAAAAGAGATATCCCGCCAGTCCTCTAAAAGCGCTCGATTTTTTACAGTACCGCGTTGTGCAACGGCCGGGAATGCATTTCGATATGGAGATATGATCTTCGTACGCGACAGACGTGTGAAAGATTAATGGCAGAGCGGCATACGCAGTTTTTGGCCTCTCCCTCTTTCCCCCCTTCACGTTAATGGGATTAAAAAATTCAACAATTCGCGGCAGCGCGAGGTGTCGTTTCTAAAATATATATAATGCATATCAAAGTATAATTTAATCGATCGTATTATATATTTAGCAGGACTTTTTCGACAACCGCGTAAACGCGAGTGATTTTATATATCCGTGGTTTTGCAATTTTACGTTGCGACTCGCAAAAAAAAGCGAGCTCGCACTTTTATTCACGTGCAATTAAGCCTGCATCGACGGTGATCTATTCAACGGTGTAGTCGACACAAGATTGCACCGAAAAAAAACGCGCATCCGGTCGCGAGAATTTTCAGAATATCCTCTCTCTTTCTCTCTACTTCAATCTTGCGATAAAATTCTCTGAAAATTTTCTGACCTTCCAGGTATTTTGGTTCAAAATTCCAGGTAAAAAAATATTTTAAAAATTTTTGATGCATTTCAATTTAAGTTTCAAGGTAACTTTATAAATATATTGAAAAAAAATTGAATAGTTTTCGTTAAGATAAAAACTTTTAACTTGCATAACATTTTCATTTTTTATCATATTTTATTAACTTAAAATTAAAATAAAGAATATGTACTGCATATTTCATATTTTGTTAAGACATTGAATATACAAACAGAGATAGATATATATTTATGATGTACTTTAAACATATAATTTATAATTTGATTTATCGGCGCATTGCCGACTGCCGCTTGCAGTATAAGAACAAAGTTATCAAAGAGGAAATTTCAAAAATTTCTTGAATTCCGATAAAATTCATTCGAAAAATTTCCTGATTTTTCCAGATATGAAAAAATACCGTGAGAAATCCAGGTTTTTTTTCCATGCTTTCTAGGGAATCGACACCCTGATTTTGCACGTCACTCTGGATAACCGTAGTAGTTATTTTCCTTTAAAGAAACTTTTAAACTTATCAATTTTTAAAGCAAAATTCATTATTTAACGAGTTAATGAATGCAACACCATTGAGGAAAAATTTAGATTACGTTTTACGTATAAATTAGCATTTCCACAATTTCCTAAGTAACATTAGAAGTAACTCGACGTATATAACTTTCGGAATCTTGCGTTTTAACATCATCTCGCGTCTGTCTTGCGGCGAAAACGAGATTTCTCAGCGAGAGAACACTCGAACGATACGTCAACGGACGTATGCGAGAAGAAGTAGCGGTGATACCGTGTCTACTCTCGAGCAACTCGAACTACCGGCGTGCTAACCGCATTCCGACACTTCGTCGCCATTGCCACTGCAATTAAGGTAAGCGTTACACTGGAGCGAGAGATGCCACTTTGTGTATCCGAGCGCGCGCGTCTCTCGTTCTCGCGCCATTTCACACGGCACTTTCACAGTTCTCTCATGCATGGAAGAAAGATTAAAATCGAAATAAACACGCGTGCATACTCTGTTTTACAAACAAATTCTACAGACTATTATACATGAAAGGGATATGCAGAGTGTGTGACGCATTTATCGTAGAGACGGAGAAAGATAAAATCGTCGCCGCGAATGTATAATTTATACATATACGATGTGAATTTGTATTACAACTCTCTCTCTCCCGTGCGCGCGACTAAATCCTATTTCATCATACGTAGAGCTCCATAGCACTCGAAGACTAGTTGAATTTTCGTTCTCATCCGCAAGTGGCGGATTTACCGCACGTAAATTTGCCACAGAGTTATGTAAATGCAAACAATCGATAGCTCGAGAAAAATGAACAAGTTTTGCTGGTCAAATAAAAGAGACAATTTATATATAATATCAATAAAAAAAAAATTTATAATTAAAAAAAGAACATGAATAATATATATGTGATACTCGTGATATAAATATTTTTAAAAATATTTTTGACGCTCTAGTGATAGTGTAGATATGAGATTTTATAAAATAAAATGTTTGTATATATATATATATATAGAAGAAATATGCAGAGATATAAACATGAATTATATAGATTACGACGTACAGTCAAAATATTTACATTCTTCGAAAGAAAAATCAGAATCTACGGGGAAATTCGCCACTGAATATCTGCGAAGAATATTCCTCCGAGTAGCTCGTATCTCACATTTTGGCCAACGAATGCGGGAGCACGTTTTCGGTTAGCGATATTCTGTGGCTCCGTGTATCCACGCCAGTCTAAGTAAGCCTTCCGGGTCCCGAAGGAAACGACCAAGTTAGCTGCTAATCCTAGCCATAGTTATAGTCATTAAGCCACGCTTAAACCGACGTTATTGCTTGCATTAGTTTCCGACCGGGCTTTCGCGTAACGCTCAATTTCGGGGTGGCGATATCGTACTTTATTTCACGATCCGTTGAGCGAAAAGAGGACAGGGGAAAAGGGATACGGAAGAGAGATAGATCCTTCTCATTCTCCTGGAACATGTTCCAGGCTCGTAATCGCGGGTCCAGTCGAAATTAATCGCGCAAATGATAACATCGCGCTGATACGCGAGAGCTATAAGAAACAATCAAATTTCGTTACTTTTCGCTTTGCTTCCCTTGAACGCTACCTAAGAAATGCGTATACATCGGGATCGAGATCTAGTTAAAGGCGGCAATCCTTCCGTGTGATAATCAAAGGAAGACACATCCTGTGCGCGTACGCTTGTCGACACAAAGGCAATCAATAATCACGAGCTAAATTGCATTTTGCGTCACCGTTTCTCTTCCGTCGCGATACGAAACTACTCGCGGTGTCTCGTTTTACTAACATCGTTTTACTAACATTTCAATAAACAATCGTAAACAAAAGTCAGATTGACGATTGAAGTTTCGAGCAATAGCATATCGTGTTTCTTTCTCTCTCTCTCTCTCTCTCTCTCTCTCTCTCTCTCTCTTCTGTCCCTCTGCTTCCTCGCACACGAAAGAGCGTAATTCATTTTGAATTTACATCAGATTGGCTGGATCATGGGGATAGCATTCAATTGATACCTATTTGCGCCCGCGCAATATAGGAAACGAGTAATGAGTTTGCTTTCGACAATGCACTTGGACGCGTTGCATGAAACATGCACGGAAAGTCAAGCCCGTATAATTCGATGCATGTGGTACGACGCGAGATTTTCGACTAGACGTATCCACACGGTATACCTTCTTGCAGCGATGGTACCGATCGAGGGATCGATATTTCGAGAGGATGATGCGGGTGATGGTGCATTTAGAAGCGCCCTACATCATTCGTTATTCCCCGATCAAATATCCGCGCCGCATCTCCGTGAGCTGATACATAATCCGATCCACTCATCGGTGGCGATGGCCGCCGAACCGCCGACAGAAAAAAATCCACTTATAGCTCGGCCATCGGTCCGCGCGTTTCAAAATTAACTCTAATCTAGGATCAGACCGCTTATAAAGCGCGGCGGAGATTTATGAAAAAAAATGAGATCGGACCGAGACGGCGGGCGAACGTGCTCTAATTGCAGCCCGACGACGGACAGGCTTTCTCATCGGATAATTGTACATTATTCCACGTCGCAGATTTTGTTCGCGGCCGGAATTTGTTATATCGAAGATAGACTAAGGAGTCTATGTGAGAGAAATATAGAGGGCTTTTTACAATCGGCCAGACTGTAATATGGCCGAATGTATGCAGGAAAGGATCCTAGAAGTTATGCTCACGCGGTTTCCTGGAGTTCTTCCCTTATCGGACGTTTAAAAAGAAAAAAAAAAAAAGCTGAAGAGTGTGTGCTCGGCGACGCTGAGATAACAACGAAAAAAAGAGTTATATATAAACCGATTAGGTAGCTCGCGATCTTTATTTTTTGTTGATTATTATTTGCAGATGTTAAAAGAAATTTCTTTTTTTTTTTTTTTTAGTTGCAATGTGACAGTCTTAATTTGAAATTTATTTATTCTCATTCCTTTATCCTTTACATGAACGTTTGCGTATTTATGGACATTCACATTAATAATTGAAATACTTTTTCATATTCTCTACCATTTAAAAATTCATTTGCTTTTTCCATATTTACAGAGCTATCAAATAAAGCTGTTGCGTAAAACTGTAACAAGCAAAGGAATATCCTTGTTCAACAATTTAACTACTTTCGCAGAGGAAGGGAGATAGAGCGCACATTCGCTTCGATATATATATATATACATATATAAAATTCGTTGGGTGATATTGTCACTGAAATAATACGCACAAACGCGCAGCACAAACTGGCACTTTTCGTTCCGGCGTTTGCGGCTTTTGTTACTTTGTTACAAACCAGCGATTCATATTTTCACCGATACATTCGCCCATTTATCTGATAAACACGTGTAGGTAAATCGAATTTTACAAACGCGCTTTTGAGGTCAGAAATAACGGATATGAAAGCAAGGAAGCATAGGGTAAGCAGGGTATTATCCGCGAACGTAATGTCGATCGGATGATATAAATCTCGATTACGCGTCGCGGAATATCGAGAGATATTGAGAAAGAGAAACAGAATGCCATGCATCTGGCAAAATAGTATGCGGCAACGTAGTGAAACCGTGTGTATCTAACAAAATAGTGCGGCAACGTAGTGTGCATAAATTACGACATAAACCGTGAATACCTAATATCACTCTCTCGTTCCACCTAGCTCCGACGAATATACCATTATCGTAATCGAGACGGCGCGATAAAGCGCAAATTGGCCCCGATCATAATCTCTTCACCGTATCAGATTGATCGCACGATATTCTCGCACACGATTTTCCACACAAACACACATACAAGATGTTATTTGCAGCGCAAACACATTCAGATCGGACTAATTTTCTTCTTTTTATTATCAATATATAACTATATAAAATATCACTGATAAATCACGAGGCTTGAAGTGACTAGAGTTGAAAAACTTGTCTACGCGATCATCATGTAACAACAACATTTCCGATTGTTGTTGAGAGTTGAATAATGTTGAGGTAACGTTTAGGACGAGCAAAAGCTCGTCCGTTCAAAGCAGTCTCGTGCTAATATCAAACTATCGTTAACCGTTATCCGGCAAAGTGCCATCAATTTCTCATATGTAGCTATCATAGCGCCAATCTTCCTGAATCAAAACTTGACAACAAAAAAAAAGACGAAAAAAAATTAATAGTTCGATAAAAGTCTTTAAAATCACATTCGAGAAAACGAAAAAATATTTTTCAAAATTGTTAGAAAGCATCCGTATACACGAGAAAAATCGTGATTTTATTACACAGGAGTAGAGGGAAAAGGTATTCTCTTAGAACATTACGAGTACCTAGACACGATAAACGAATAACGTCTGCCTCATTATATCCATTATTTCTTGCTGGTGCCTCCCCTTTGAAGAAAACTCTATGTTTCATATATCCTTTCCCTTTTTATGATGGCGGGGGCATTATGCGACAGTGTAATATGAAACTAGCTATCACATCTCCTTACTAGTATACCTATACTTCGTATGTAGCTGTCTATGTCGCACTGAAACCGCTATCAGAAGACTCTGAAAAAATATTCACGCATGTTCGTGCTAACAATTGCAGAATTTATTATCAACAAAAAAAATATGTATAAATTGTTTTGCAACAATTCTATTTTATAAGAATAGAAAGAAAGATTTGAGATTATTATGTTATGTAATATATAAGAATTCTTATTAATAATTGTTCAAAAATATAAATTAATTTTATACAAATTTAAATGAATAAATTTTAATATTTAAATTAAAAAGGTACTATTATTGATATCGTTGAGCTGTAAAGTGATATTAATTTTGCTTAGCAATCTAGGTTCCATGCAACGAGCAATCGGATATGAACGGGCAAATAAAATGACACAGAAGTTACTGTAAATGCACGAGCAGCATATGTCGCGAATCTCGTGCGCGGTTTCGCCATCATGTAAAACCAAGGCGAGCTCGGTAGACCGTCAGACATTCGACCATCTCTACTTTCTCTGTATCGGCGGGGGGGTAGGTTTCGCGAAAGGATACGATATAGAGAAGACGGGAGGGCTAAAGAAGATGAAGGAGTCGAAAGAAGGAAGAAAAGGCGGCAAAGGAAGGAAGGGAAGGAGCAAAAGGTGCACGGAAAATAGAGGAACTAGAGGCATCATCCGACCCTCGCGTTCCCCAGGCGCACTCCGCCTTTCTCTTACCTCCTGCACACTCTACCCTTGCACCACTCCACTAGACGACTCAAGGCACTCTTCGCACCCTCTCCCTCCCCACTTTTCTCGTTCCTTCGACCTTGTTTCTCGCACTCCGTCGCTCTCTACTTCGCGCCGTGTCTCGACTTTATGTGTACCGCCAAATGGGGTTACTTTGCTCCTGTGTGTGTGTGTGTGATAAGCGTGCGCGTAACGGCAAAATTATTGTTAGCCTTTTGCCCAAACTAATATATATTTCATCATTTGATGTATTTTATTTGGAAAAAATGCGTAGAGCTTATTAGCTATAATTCTTCGGAGAAAAATGCAGCGAGATCTATAAAAATTTTTATTGCGGCAGATCAGAATTACTTTCGAAAATAATTCTATCCGACCGTATTCGTACTCAGCGATTCGGCATCTTTCATTAAGAATCTTAATAACGGTTACCATCGTCGTTAATGATATCGCAGAGAAAGAGAGAAAAGCGAATAAATTTAGGCGTAATTAAATACGCGCGTCAGCCTTGATATTATTAAAGTTACAATGCAGAAGTGTATTTAATTAACTTCCGATATTGGCGTCGATGCGATCGCATACGCATCTACCGAACGCGCGGATCAATTTGCGTCGAATTTATTGTGCGCCATGTTGTTGCCGTATTCATAATTCAACGATACATCGGGTTAATATTAAATATCGAATTAGTACGTTCAATCAACCGCGAGCGCAAAACGCTTTGTCGGAAATTTATAGAAATTACCACTATTTTTGAGTTTTAATAAAGGTCGCCGTGACGAACGGAATTTTATTCGTTCGCGGTCGCTAACATGACCAATTTATTTCATATTTATTTACACATCATTGCACTAAATATCGAACGTAAGTGCGCCGTATAATCGTTGCCTCTCTCGCCAGCCAATTTATTCAACAACGATCTCACTTATTTAACAATCACATATTCTAGAACTCATACGTATTTTCGTGCATTGTGCGAGAGTGTAATTAAGAATTCTTAATATAGCAAAATAATAATGATGATTTAATTGAAATAAAGCTAATTTTACACATAGCCTGGCTTTAATTTAGTGCCAGCCATTATTACCATTCTACATTCGGAGTAAATTTTAAAGTTTTAATTTGACGTGTGTAGTTACATTATAATTCATTATAACATTCTAGTGCATGTTTTAGTTTAAAAGTATAATTTCAAACAAAAACATAATAAATATTGAAATATAATCGTAATGTAATGTAATTTTTTCACATTTTATGAAAAACTTATATAAAAACTAAGGGAAAAAGAAATAAAATTTTGTATACGCACGTGTATTTCGATAAGGAATAGTTTTTTACCAAAAATATTAATAAAAATTATTATTTTTCGGAATTAAATGCTTAAATTGCAAATTGCTGTAAAATGTTGAGTTAAAAATCAATAAAAGATAATAAATTGTGATTAAATTGAATGTTTTCAATTGAGCGATAATTAGTTGCAATTATATGCACTTTAGTATCCTTTCGAGACGCAAATAAAATATCCAAACATAAAACAACGCACGCGTTGAGTTCCCAAACTTTTCGCGCACGATATCGAGAACAAAATTGCAGCCCATTTGTCGCGCCCTTTTATTACGGAATCACGTGCCGCTAGACCGTAATACGAGCGACTACAGTTACTGCTTCCACGAATTTGTAAACACGTCCGATTTTAATCGACGTCTGGCCAATAAAAATACAAAAAAAATGAATGAAAGAGAATCTTCACCTGCATTGCTCACGCACAGCCAGTCTTTATGTATCTAAACAATCGCGATTTTTTACAAAATCTTTTGTATTCGAAAAAGAAACCATGTCTTCAAATTCGCACAACGATTATATATTTCCTTAATTATTAACTTGATATTTCTTATAGATTTTTGAATATAAAATTTTTGAATACAAATTATTTCAAATAAAATTTTTGGAAACAATTCTATTTTTGTAATAATATAGCGTATTTAGAACAAATGTTCCTTTCAAAGCTGCTCGCATTTCATACATCATCCAAAAGATTTTTCAACGACCCGGGATGCAGTTACTATTGCGCATTCGCGTTGGAAATTCGGCTAATTTGATGTGTGTGAACTCACACTGCGGAATCGACTGTAACGCGTGGAATAGTAATATCGGGACGGTCTTAACCCCCGTACAAGTAAGATCTAATGAAGCAATTCAACTGCAACCGCAGCCCACTTCAAAGTTTTGAGAAACACCGTATTGTATCGCCAGTATATTACAAACTGCAACGGCGGCCATACCGATGCCGCAGCCCGATTATATTTCGCGACCTATTATAGTTGAAGCGATCGAACATGTGGGCAATATGGAGTGCCGACATCGCCAAAAACATGAATCTCTTGCATTCGAAGCAATTCATACTGCAATTATCAGATCTTTAGAAATTTCCTCGATATTGCTAGTCGTAACAAAAAGTAATTAATATATTATATTTTTGTAAAAGAAGGTTCAATTTTTCTTGATATTAATAAAAAATATTACTAACCCGTTGAAATTTAAAAAAAATATATATTGTTCTGTAGAAAATCTATTAAAAATTAAAGTTTAATTGATAAACCATCGCTGGAAATATGAGTGCTTTATAGATTCGAGAATGATAACAAAAAGCAAAACTAGGTTTTCACAAAAAAATTTTTCGATATTGTTATTTATACGAGAAAAAAATACCAATAATATTAACAAACAATATTTTGTGTTTTAAAAATTCAATTTTATGGGACTTAGATTAAAACATGATTAATTTAGAGAAAAAAAATATATCTATAACATAAAAAAGACAAATTTTATATAAACCGAAAATGTGAACTCTATTTTTGAAAGTAGCTATTTAAGTAATAATCACGAACGCGTTGAACGCGTCACAAACTTTTATGCGAGAAATATTTTGTTATATTTTTTATTCATTTTTATAAAGAAATAGTATAACAACGCGCTTTTTATTGGAAACATTTAACGTTTTTGCATAATTTTCATAAATTATATTTAAAAAAATATTACTTTAGAAAATATGAATTCAATTTTATTGCCAAAAACATGAATTCCTCGTTTTCATATGTGACAATCTATGTGATGACAGGATACAATTGTCACGCTTTTATCTAAAATTGTCCGATATTGTCATTCATATATCCAGTGTATAAAGTTATGAAAATTACATTCCAAGCGCATAGAAAATTAAACCACCGACTTTTGTTTTAAATAGTCTTTTTGATGATTGATCTAAACTTTCGATATCTACTTGGATGTTACGTAATAATGAAGTTTGTTCTTCGCCTTTCCAAGTTTAGTGCTAAACTTTTTTTCATTAGATTTTCTGTTCCAAACCTATCTCTTTTTACATTTATTGAACTGAAAAATGTAACGATTATTTTCATTACGCAGAAAATTAAATAAAAAGTTTATATTTTCACGACATATATTTAACATTAAATATGATTATCCGAGAATCCGAGACTTTAATCTTTGAATAATATTAAGAATTAAATGATAAATCGAACGTTTAATTCGACTGTTAATATAAATATGATAATATATGAAATAAATTTCGATGTATCGGAGAAATATTTCAGCAATAGTTACTGCGACAAAGATAAATACGTTTTGTTGGGATCCGGCTATTGCCGACACAAAATTGTCATCGTTGTCAGCGGTGTAATTCGAAATTTGTCAGCGGTGATGCTCTTTCCGCATCGCGACCGCAACGTATTGAGTAACAATTATCGGCCGCAAAAGCGGCACGATCCGCGTTACCGTGATCGCGCGACAGAATGACTACTACTCACCCCATCCGCTCAGTTACATGCTGCAGAGCTCCACTCGCCTCGCCGATTAGTCACGAATTCTCTACTCGCTCGGGGGATGAAGGGCCGAGAAGGGCCGCGGTGCGCCGGATCGGTCGTGGTGCGTGCGCCGATCGTCCGCGCGTTGGAAGGTCCTATCACAAAAATCCGTTTTTCACTCACCACACCTGGGACGCGCGAAACCGCGAACGCGATACGGCTTTACCGTGGGCGTAAATGGGCGCAATTTTCTCGAGCGCACGCGACGCGCTCGCGCTGTCGTTGAATTCGCTATATGCGAAGAGAGAAGCGAGTTAATTTTTCATTTACTTGGCCGCGTAAGAGAAATGCTCGACTCGCCGGCTTGGACGCCGGGAACGTCGCGCGAGAGCCGGAAAAGCGACGACGACGTACAAACCGCGGCTCGCCGATGCCGACTGCCGACGACGACGTTCCTCGACGGCGGCCACGGCTTGTTCGGCGCGACCAACCCTTGGACGCGCGCATGCGCATCACCCTTAGATGCGCCGCCACCCTCCGTCGTCCACCCTCTCGCCGCGCTTCTTCGCCCCCTCGCCCGCCAATCACGACTGCTTTTACAATGCCTCGAAAAAGGTAGTGTCCGCAACAAAGGGCAGAGTGCCTTTTCCGGCGGTGTTTTTTCCCCCCCGCCAGAAAAGGATGCGCTATTGCCGGTACCTGTCAAAGACGGGAAATTTAAATGATAATGAAAGAGTGACACGATGAAGCGCGTGTCTGCGCGTCGCAAATCGCTGCTGCTTCGCGTCCGGACTATCGAATCTCGAGTTTCTTCAATTATAACGCGAGAATGATGAAAAGAATTCTTTCGAATTTTTTATTAAAAGTATCAGCATTGCGTTCTGCAATCGACACTCGCATCAAAACAAGAGACACTCATACAAAATTTATGTGATTAAAAATCTTTGTGGAAACTGCACAGTCTAACATAGATATGAAAGATAAGTCAAATGTGAATAAATTAAATGCTGATGGTCTTTCCTCGTGTCGTCGGGAATATTTTTTAAGAGAAATGTACCTTCTTTACCCAATACGCGCGCGCGTTTTCACGTTCCGCATGTACGCTTCGTACCAGCAATGGCATTCATCATTGACACCTGTCACTTCGACACACTTTAAGTGTGATCTCCAAGACTCTGCCATTTCGATGAAAAGTATTCTAAATTTAGTGTTTACGTAAAATGTTTAAATTTACATTTTTCCCGCAAGACATCGCATTACATATTAACAAAAAAAAAAAAAGAAAAAAAAATCAAATGGGAAATTAGATTCACGATACAATTCATTAATTATGTAGATGCGATAGGTCTACATACATTGGCATAGTATTATCGGCAATTCTCTAGGTTGACAATAGTAGCGAACCTATAGATAATTAATGACATAGCTGGCATTAATCAATCATGTAAATGCTATTAATGCCCGACAATCGCCTATAACGCTGATCCGTAAAAATTAAATACCTTGTTAATTCAGCTTTAATGTACTCACGCATGTTAATTCACATTAGATAAACACGCAAGATACCTAACACGCACTTCCTCTACTTGAATAACATTGGTTTCATCATGTTGTTTAATGAAACGCGATCGTATATCGCGCTTGTTACGCACGCATCAACAAGATACCGGGGGGTACGTACATACGTCGACGCGCATCGATGACCCAAATCGCGATTTATTAGAATACGAAGTATAAAGGTTACGGGAAGAGAGAAAAATGTGAGGGTGCGACGAGGAGAATCGTGTCTGGCCATAAGCAGCGATCTGAGATAGTGTGTGGGCGGACCGCGGCGTAAGATATATTCACCTCGTATATGCGGCGCATACACCGGGTGTATCTCGTCTTCGGCTGTATGGAACCCCCTCCCCCCCCCCTCATCGTCGTACGTGTACGTACGTATTTTAGTACGTACATATACATATACATACGTGCGAGCTATGACAGGAGATATAGTGAAATGTAGTGCGCGCTCTCTGTGCTGTACGTACGAGAATGCAGGCGCAGCATCCGACGGTGTGGCGCGAGCGTTGTCGGAATTATTCGCATTCGAGATAACTTGACTTAACGACATCCACGAGCGATACTTCAACGCGGGAAACACGGAAAATTGCGCCGATAATGTCCGCCGTTGTGTTATTACAGCGTCGGATCTTATCGCGAATAATTAACCGGCCAAAAATTCGCAAAAGTTTTTTCAAGTAGCGAGATTTTAAACAGTAATAAAATAATAATGAATACGTCGTCCCTCTCTCGGAAAAAAAGTATCGATGATATCGTAGAGATATAATAATCGTTATATTTAATCGAAGTTTATTTTTTTGCAGTCTTTTGAAATATCAGACTCGCGCGTATTCATTAATAATGGATTCATTAATGGCTAATTATTTAATTAAAGTATATAATTCGTTTTCTCCAAAGGATTATACGGGCGGAAAATATCGGTGGGATTATATCACGTGATAACAGAAAGAGGTATAGCAGCGTCGCACTCGATATTAGTTATGCTAATTGGACCTACGTGCCGGGGAAGTGCAAGAGAGACTCGATCGCGCACATACATACATTTGTAAGCCGTCGTTTAATTCTCCATCCCACTGTCGCGATACATCGCGTCCTATACCCACCCGGTATAAATTCAACCGCACGTCCGGCGAAATGAGCTTTTTGTTGTATCCTTTTCCTTTCTTCTTCTCTTTTTATCTTTTCTTTTCTCTTTTTTTTTCTTCTTTTTTTTTTTTCATTTCATCTTTCATTTCTGCGGGATGGTAACGGTACGGATCAATACGATGACGGGCTGTTTCCGCTTAAGCGGATTTTCACGGCGTTATTTTCGCCATACTCGCGAGCTGGTTAACTCGCGCTCGCGCAGCTGCTTCTCGTCCACGGTTTGCGGGGGAGGGGCGGGGGAGGCGGGAGAGTAGAATGCATGTGCTGAAAGCGCGCAGAAACAAGCCTGCAGACAGTCAGATCTCGTCTCCGCCACCACCCTCTTTCTCTGTCTCTTTCTCTCTAAATTCACCCACCTCCATTACAGGTTTGCTCTTTTTCTTCCCTCTTTCTTTGTCCCTCTTTGGTGTACGAGCTGCCGGTGATGGCGAGATCAGAACTCGTCGCACACAGCCGTGCAACGCGCGTACACGTACACGCCTACATCACATAGGAAATGGGAAAACGAAATGAACCGTGAATAATTATGTATTACTTTTAATGCCTCACGGTTTACAGGAACGTGCTCGCCGATGCCGGGGAAATATTAACGTCAAAGGTACTTCCTTCATTTTCTCCGGACGTATATACCGCCGCTATACGTAAACCGCATCGCCGTCTCGGAGCCAGGGATCAAACGATGCACGGGAGATTCAACGTATAACGACTCGCTTTTTTTTTTCTCCCGCTCCGTGAAGCGCTTCCTGCGCTTCCGCGCACGTACGCCGCGATATAAGGTGGAATATCGAGATAAGAACTCATCCGATCATTATAATTTAGCATAAATTTATGTGCCGGCCGAGAGATCGTCTGCGCGTCTCGATCAATCCGATATATATATATAAACGCAAAAATTTATTCTGGAGTAACTTAAGCTACGCTCGATAAGGAAATCGCTTCAATTAATAATTTAAGAATTTTCTCTGCCGCGAGTTTTTTCTCTTAATTTAGATTTTTGAGTTATAACTTTGTCGTAAATTTACCTATTTCATCATGAAAAATATGTCTATCGCTGTCTATCGCGTGTTGTCTATAAAAATGTTTTATATTTATTTGACATTTTGCCAGCTGATAAAATATTGATCAATCGCCTCGCTTTCATATCCCTGACACGCATAATTTTTCCAATCAGATTCGAGATGCCTGTGTAAAATTATTTGAAACAATACGCATCTGTTAAGGATATTCAGAGTATGAGAACGTATGTAAATAGCGCTGTAAAAGATGTGAAAGATCAGAACTTGCGGTACCGCCTGCAGGCGGATTTTATAATCACTAACCGAGCTGGATCGGGGCAAGTTTCCGCTGCCCTTCGTCGCCCTTTCGCACCGTTGAATCTAATTACAGGAACGTCAGTTTCGCGAACTTTGCTAGGTTTTACATCTTTATACATCATACCGCGTTATTACGATAGTTTCGCGTCAGCATCGAGATCCTCTGCGGATTAACTGCAAATTTATTTCTTCAAACATTAATGAATTTTTAACGATAAACATTACGGATTTCTAATGCAATAGAAAACAATTGTCGTTTGAATTTTTATATGTATTGCCAATTCAAACAGTTCAATTCAGCTTTAAAAAGAAAAACATTATTGATAATTTTTTCCAAAATAAAATAACCTTTTAATTTTTTTGTTAGTCTCACATTTGAATAATCCAAATGCAATCATTCATATAAAGTATATTATTATACAGTTTCAAGTGACATTATCTGTCACTTTGTAATCTATTTTATCCCGCGATATTCTGTATAATTTAAATTTTCAGTAGTAGAGCTAATCCTCTTATTCAATCTAAACTCAAAAATTTACTGAACACAAAATTTTACTGAACTTAGAATTGTAATACATGGCATAAAAAAAAAAATCTTGCTTAAAAAAATACAAATTATATAAGCATAAATTTTGCGCTTACTGTTAATGTTAAATGCAACTGTTCTCAAAATTATTACTAATGGTTCAATCATTCGCAGTTCGCACTTTACTCCGAAAAAAATGTGCTAGACTAAAGCGCACGTATTCAAGCCGCGTGGAAAGCAATTGATTTATCTACTTTTCTGTCGGCGTTTCCCAAGTCGAAGTTGGCACGAAGAGAACCTTAAGCATCGCTTGTTCGCCCCGCTGTTCGACAAACTATCACCAAAGAAGTTTTAAAGCTGACCGAAAGCAGCGCCATTGGCAGATAGATGACTCTCGACTTTCCTTCGTGCAAAGTACATAATGTTTTGCATGAAAGAAGATCTCGCTGCTGTTTAAATCATTTATCAATTGTTTAATCAATTCGCAAAATAATGAGCACGATATTAAATAAAAGAAAATAGCAAATAAATAATAAGAAACATATAATTTTATATTGATGTCATAACAAAACAAATAAAAGCAATATTATAAAAAAATTTTATAAAATTTCAATATTATAAAAAAAGAATTTACAGCAAATATATAATTTGCTGTGAGAATTCAAATGTTCTTTAATGACCAAATTGCATCGATGGAATTACCATCATGCATATCCTTGCAGAGAGATTCAATAATGATCTTAGCAAGCTCGCTTTTACGAAGAAAGAGAACGCGTGTTTCTTCAGCCAGAAAAATCCAATGCCGACGAGTGGCTTCACGAGTAAAAGACTTAACGATGAGCTATTTACGATGTTGCGGATCAACTCGCGGAGTCAAATCGACGGACAAGACGACGATGATGACTACTAGCGCAGGTCGATTTCAACATGCTCTCCTATAGTATGACTTGTGCGCGACAAAGCCCACCTCCGCTGCGGGCAAATCATCCGTGAAATAGAGAAATTTGCGAGGATCCTGCAGAAAATCCGCATTCGTTTCCGGAATACCTTATGACTGTGACCCGTTAACATCCGAGCAACGTAGGTGGATAGCTAGATAAGTATATTTGTCCGAAATGTACATATGTACAAAAAAACATCTCATCAGAGATGAACTCGCGATTCATCATACAAGAAATACACACGAAAGTTTCGACGGATTTTGCACAGTTAAACTGTATCTTGAACGGGCTTGCTAAGATCTTCTCAGATTCTGTGAGTACCAATCAAGAGGATAGAATGAAGTGGACTAATTGCTTTGGATGTTACGATCTTATAATCATCTAATAATCAAATACTAGTTAATTTAATAAATGTATTTTTTTAATAAATGTCTATGTCACTGGTTGAATTTTTCAAAAACGATACAAATCTAATCTCTAAAAATAAAAACTTGTCCATAAAAACCTAATTTCCAATTTAAAAAAAATTACATTAATTATTGATACTTGAAAATTAAATAAAATGCCATAATATAAAGTAGGATGATTAAAATTATTGGATAAATAGTTGATACAATTTATTTCCAAAAGCAATATTGATAGCAATATTAATATAATAATAATAGTTACCGTTAATTGACAGTAAAACAAATTGTTGGCCGTTTGCCGGCGCATACATGTATGCACATTTATAAAATATGTAAAATAAACACGGCGACAATGTTTTGCTGCGCTTGCGTGTGTGAGGAGAGTGGGGACCTTTTGGATCGATCCTTCAGCTTTATCTGTAAGTGGCGGTCCATATGCGGAGAGTTCCTCTCTTTTATAAAGTCTAGTCATCGCGAGAATGTTGGTCACTGAATGCGATCGCACCAATGATGGAATATTCTTTATTTCATAAGCTATTCGCACAAACGAACCATACGAATATATACTTCGATATTTTTTAGTCATATAATTAAGTACAGATTTATAATTAAATATAGATTTATAACTAAATATAAATCATGTATTAAATATTTTTGAATAATGACGAGTACAACTTCTGATAAATGATAGCTGTTACTGCGTCTTTTATCAGTCACGTTTCAAAACAGATATAGTTCATTCGCAGATGTTAAACGCAAAGTTCACGACAACTTTTCTCAACAAACTCTACCGTGATTCTTTGTTTGGAGAGATACTTTTCTCTTTAGTCCATTTCAGACAAGAATTATTATTTAAACAATATAATGTTTCCCAAAAGAGGAGAAAGAAAGAGAGAGAGAGAGAAAGAGAGAGAGAGAGAGAGAGTTTTTCTTGCGCAGATTGTTATTAATAACATTAGAGATAAAGTTAGTAAATGTATATTTTATATTATTTCTAATCAAGCTCTCGTGCAACGAATAGGGGGAGATGCGACGGCCGATTTGCTGGCACAAGTCCGCTTTAGTATAACGTAGATAGGTTGAGACCCCATTAGATCTCAAGTTGATCCTGCAATCTCCTAAGGCGATACCAGACTACGAGTGCGGCGTCTGTAATAGACGCTCATGTAAAAGACGGTCCCATATTCTCGACTTTGCGTAAAGTCGGTGTCACGTGCAAAATTGTAAGAGCCTTTTAGCAAAGTGCTTCTGTTGATAATGTCTTCAGTCAACTACGCGCTTGACTATGAGATGCAGGACGTGACAGGAGCGATTAGACAATTTACGAGAATATGTAATAATCAGTATGCAAATATCCCATTGATCATTCTCCGCGCCGTAAAATTAAGTGAATATTAAGGCGATTAAAAATAAAAATATAAATTTAATATTTCATATATTTTGCAATACATTAATTTATCCTTGACTGATTGATTAGAATAATATTCTAAATTATTTAGGCGGTTAAATATTGTAATGATACAAAAATAATAAAGTAGGAATTTCAAACACATCTCGAAAACTCATATTATAAGCAAAGTATCTGAATATACATAGCTTAGGGATTCTCTCGTCTTGCAAAATATATACAACCTGTATGTTATATATATATATATCAGAAATAATTTATCTTATAGCGCGGAACACTAGCCGCGTATTATCCGGCTTTCCCGTTTCGAATCTAGCATGTTTAAAGTTCGTTTTTCTTGGTTTAAGGGCAACCGTGCGCCATTGTCCGCCGCGAACAACAGCAACAAGAAAGTAATAACCGCATGGCGAAATGACAAATTCGCTGCAAATATTGCAGGGTGTACACGTCATAAATTCGCATTATGGCTATAATGCAGCCGCATATGACGGTTTTCAGCGCGTTTACTTTGTTTTACATTATAGTAAAAAGTAGTTATGATTAATATATCATACGACGCACTATAATGTTTGTCTAAACGTACAACGGCGAGAAATTACTTTAACGGATTTAACCGATAGCGAGATAGAAATATCGATTGTGTAGAGAACCGATAATAATTAAGAAAGTAATCAACCAACTTTAATTTCACCGTCGCGAAATTCTTGTTACTTATTGTTGGACTTCCTTGGCAGGAAGGTGTTGAAATCTTTATATTAAAGCGCAAAAATTAATTTCGACGAAATAATCTCGCTTGTAGAGTGTATATTTTTCTGCTCTCGAATAAATTTTTTGATGCATTTGGAATTCATTGTTCCCTCTGACTAGAGATAATCTCGACTGCACAGAATTAAATAGATAAGATCGATGTTTAATTAACGCGTGAACAATATTCGTTTGTTTGCAGAGATTATCTTTATATTCTCGTATCGCTTACTGTATCCCTCGCCAATTGTACGAATCGTATAGAAGTATGCGACGACAGGGCGCAGATTGTAGATCGAATTTCGCGCAGTGGCAGTATTCCATCTCTCGTGCCGCACAGCCGCATCGATATCCTTGTGTAATGGAACCATTCTGAACCAATCGCAAGGAAATTGCCTCTCGAAAATACACCGGGCAAAAGTGTAGTCCTAGTCTAGCGTTGGTTGAACGTTAACGAACTTAAAGGTATACGTAGCTGGCATCGAAATGGCCTTCTCGTGCGTTTTATTGCGTGCCGCGTACAGATACGACAAAGTCAAAAGGACTTGTCGATACAACGGAATATCGCGTATTCTTTTTTTATTCCGGGCGCATTTCATTTCACTTTACATATGTATATACCATGTGCAAAAGCGCAGCCGCCAACATTGCTTCTCTCAAATATACATTCATAACTATGTGCACGTGAGTGCCATGGCTTTTTTAGACAGCTCTTATTGCAGCGCATAGTGCATTATTTCGACAAAAACCAACGAGGTATATTCTTCGCGAGGTATATTCTTCGTGCGCACAAAATTGTCAATTTATCACACATTTGTAATTTATCATTCGCAAAATTGTTGTTCACCATTGGTAACCCTTGGCCCGAAGCGCGGAGCTCATCCCAAAAGTTTAACAGAGGACATATCTAGGGACATGTTTGTAACGGCTACACCCTCGTGCTGAAACTTACATTATCGTGTTCAGACGCGGAACGTTTCGCAACAGTTCCCGAGTGGCGGAGATACGTAGGTAACACAGCGACGGGAAGGCGCATATAGTACCGTAATAAGTACATACGCATGCAAGCTACGCATTACGTTGCAAAGCCGCAGTAGCGTGTGATAAACGCGGCGAGATAATGAGCGAAAAAGATGAAATCGCGACCGCGATGCACTCAATGGACATAGAATATCGACTTGGAACAATCAATCATACTTTATAGATCGCATCGGAAAAGTTTTTGCAGATTTTCGCGGATGGAAAAGGGAACCTCGAATAACTAGCCTCTTACTTATTTCTCTCTATCGGAATATCACCCTCGTGAATTCCTCGATCCGCGCTGTTGACACATGTGATACAGTTCCCGCAAGTGTCTTTTAAAGTACTCTTTCTGTACCGTGTTGTGTCACAGCTGTCTGAATATCTTGAATATATGTACGATATTTTTCTGTTGAAATGTATTTCAAGTTTAATGTAAATATAACCGATGCGAAGTGTATTTTATATACAATAATGTAAAACATTTTCTATAACTGATGTACCAAAAAAAAGTTTTTTAATTTTAGAACGGCTGTTCAATCTCCCTGAAAATGCGTTAAAATTTATTCAAAAACATTTTTACTTAAATATAGAAAAATGCAAAGATTTAGATATAAATAAAATAATACGAGCAGGCTTATGTTTCACACACGAATCTATTTAGACGATAATACGATAAAGTGGACGCCCGTTGCACAAGGTTTAAATTCACGATCCGACTGTGACATTTTGCTAAATTCTGTAGCTATCCTAATTCCTCAGACAACTCGGTTGTCACCGAGCCTTTAATGATGTTGTCAGACGGTACGTTCTCTTATTGTTGCCGTTAGTGCAGGATAATGCAGGATGTCGTAGGAATTACGAAACCCTCATCAACGGGGATGAGCGTTTCACCGATTTCACATTTGATTGGTAATTAACTAAGCGATCATGGCTAATGATGAAATTGATTGTGTTTATATATATATTATCGATTGTGTTATATGTAAGTATATAAATTATGAAAACATCAAGAAATAAAATATCTATTTGCTTTTAATTATTTAATTTATGTCCGATATTAATAACTTATTTCATAAAATTTCATAAAAAAGTTTAATTCAATTTATATGTATATTCTTATTCTTTTTAAAAAATCCATCAATCAAACGTATAATGGATTGCTTCAATCGATTGTATATAAAAACGAATTCGGCTATCAATCATGTTAAGTAGTTAAAATATCGTCTAAGCCGAGCGAATGAATGCATAAGGTAAAATGTTACGTCTGATATAGTACTTGACCTTTTCTTATCGAATAAATCCGCTAAATATTTCAAGATAGTCTTTCAATGGCCCGTTATTTTGAAGAAACTATCGATTATAATATAATAATACAGATTAGGAAAGATCGACAATACATGCTAAAAATGTCATGTCAATTTTAGATATGAAACGTCATATGGCCCGATTTAAGTAAAAGTAAAGCTTAATATTAATGTATAAACTTATTGCGATAAAATCGCAAAAAGTACGATATTGATAAAAAAATTCGTCTTTTCTAACGTCCTTTTGTATCAAAATTTTTAATAAAATATTATCCGTGTTTCCGCGTATATCGTCGATACTTAACCATAAACGATACGGAACGATATAACGCGACGCTCATTAGACGGTGGATGCTCGTTAGCGACACCGTAATCGCCAGCGATAGACGACTGATCAATTAGCCAAGCAGATAATTTGCCGCTGACGAGACGCCTGTCGAGAGCAGGCGGTCCGATACGACGCATTCCCTCATATAGACCGCTTCCGGGCGCATTTATGTAAGCGCGAGGATATAAGCGCATCCGTTTTCCTCGCCGTGTGGAAACGGATGGCCGGTATTGGTTCTCGTTTCAATATTCAGCTTCTTGAATAAAACAACAGCGAGACTGACCAGCCGGCCGCGATCCACGAACCACCGTGTATATCCAAGGATCTTGCCTCGCCGCATCAGCATTCGTCCGTGTCCACGAAAAAGATAGCCCACTTGCATGTCCATGCCTTGATAAACACACCCGATGCAACGAGATTACCTCGTAGAAATAGTACGCGCGATACGCGATTGCGAATTATGCAGGCGATCGATACATTGCTAATCTAAATTTGTGAACCGCGTTTTTATATTAAAATAAAAAATAATTCAGATCGAGACAATAAAATAAAAATCGTGCAAAGATCGGAGAGAACAATTTGATTTGAAAAATCGCAACGACTCGATCTTCTAAAAATGACTGGGGTCGTTTTATGAAAATGCACGTACGTATCTCGCATATACGCGACGATATACATCGATATATTATATGCATCTTTGCATCTCGGCTGTCTATGTATGTATGTGCGCGGCCAAGTGTGGCGCCGACCAAAGCCCCCGACTCATATAGGAGTGTTTAGACTTTAGGATGCACATGGGAACGTGCGAATCCGGATGACGCGGTAACCCGTATTAGGGTCACGTGCAGATTTGCCGAGGTGAGACCCTATCTTATGCGTCCCACGTACACTCATCTCCGAATCAGAAACCCGTCATAAACGATGCAAGGCCCATATCCTACTCGAGACCGACCTCGCGCGTAATGTCGAAATTTCAGTCCCGTGAAACCTTGTACAGTATAAGCGGCGCGGGAAATCAAGCTGCTCGCCGTCCGCTACTGCGTTTCCGGCTGACTGGCAGAAGGCAGTTCAGTAATAATTGAAACGAGGACCGACGCCGCTCGTTTATGTATACTTTAAGGATACCAAGATTAATCGGATGCGTGTAAAATCCGTGAGAAACAGCGGAATGTGGTTGGCCCTAAATTGAGTCAAGACCTTGGCTAGTAAATCTTGTCCTTGAAAATTATTCAAATATAAATCACGCGCTATTTTTTGCTTCTAGATTGTTAATAATAATACTTTATGTAATAATTGACATCATTATCTATACATTATAAAAATTATGCGCGATTGGACATTAAAAAGCAACAATAAAGGCTCTTTATGGCAGATTAAACGAGTGGCCGCAAGCTTTGACGAGAATCGGGATACGTTTGTCTCATTCGCTCGTTTGTGAATGCAAAACGAGTAGAACAGGATGCGTGGATCGATCGGCGTAGACTGTATATCAAACGTGCATCCATCTATCCAGCTTGACTACTATAACACGAAGTCTCGAAGGGGGACAAGAATATCCTATTTCCGGGGTATTTTATCGACGGCTGTTCTCTATGCTTTGCGAATCACTGCAGATCGTGTTTTGAACCATATCATTCGTTTGTCGAATATATCCCCGGCGAACAGCGTATAGACACACATACACATTCGTTACAAATTTGCATTTTCATCGTGCATATGCGTAGCATTCGACAAAGAGACGAATCCCATTGTTTTTCTCGCACATGTGAATATCGTTTGTGGACTTAGCGATATTTCTGGTTGAATCTACCACACTGCGATACATCGTTCCGCATCGGGATAGATATATATCGTGTAAGAATAACACGCGATCGGAGGCGAATATGCGAAAATGTTCACGTTCGCTGTATCTATTATTCGAAAAAAAAAAAAAAAATTCTATATACGATACATATATGATATCTCTTTCTCCGAACATTTGTGTGTTCATGGAATTTATACATTTGCGCATAAACATATAGCATGTTAATCTCTTAGATAATATCTTATTAAATGTCATTGTTTTTGTATTTTATCGGAAAATTATTTGTATTACTTACCGAAAGAAGCGTTAACAAGCTATTCCAGAATGGTTGCAATTCCTCCTGTCCGTCGATGCCACGTGCAACCTGAAAAAAGAATAAAATTCATTTGAAGATGGAAAATATTACAAATTTTTTTCGGATACAAGTTATCGTAATCAAACAATATTATATTCCTTTAAATATGTACGATATAAATATGAGATTATAAAACATTTAAAAAACGATAAAAACAAATTTTACTAGCGCGAATCGAGAATTCATATTTATGCTTCTATTTATTCTAAACCTATATTTCGTTGTTATACGTAATCTCATCTCAAAAACATTAAGGCTGAGGCAATAAATGACATGAGATTTTCGAAAAAATAACAAATTTCCTGCACAACCAGTGTGTACTATTCAATCATAAATTTTTCATGTTCCTACGTTATATATATTTTATTAAGTTTCACATCAATATTAATATCTTATGATTACATCTACGCAATTCGTTGCATCAAAATTGTGTTTTTTATACAATACATAAGTAATATAAATCTGATGATTTAATCGTATTAAAGCATTCGCGAAAAATCTCATTTTAATATAATTTTTCTTTAATTACATATATAATATAAACAGCCAAGTTACCCATCAAACATATATTTAATGGAATAAATATATAATTTCCGAAAAAAAACCTATTTTTTCTTTTCTTAATTGTCTTTATAAGAAACATGTAACATTGTTGTCTAATTCTCAATTAATAATTGTTTAACTCATTTAAATAAATTAGGTAGAGTAAATACACTAAATATAACAAATGATATATAAATAATAAATTTGTTTACTCTGTCATCGTCCGACGCCTCCTAGGTCCCCTCCTCCTCTCACGTTGTCAGATTGTCCTGCTGTTGCGTCGCACTCATTTATGATAATACGACCGCATGAACGTAAACCGTCCGCGAGACGCCCGGAAACGCGAAACACTTTGCACGACAATTCCGGATGCGGGCGATACACTTTATGTACGGCACTTTCGAAATTAAAAGTAATTAAAACATGACTAATGACTCGTTCGCGGCACGTTGAAAATGGACGCGCGACATTTAGCATAACACTTCTGAAATTAAAATTAATTAAAATGCAATAGATCGTTTCCGGAATGTAATACCTGATTTACTTTCAATAGACGACTTCATGCAAATATTATGCAGATTTCACGATGATTTGTGCTGTTTGTGTGATAAGTCAAATATTACAATCCTTTATAATTATGAATAAAAATAATTGTGTAAAGTTTTTATTAATTCTGTATAATACTTCAATACAGGATGATATTATTAACTTACAATATAAAAAAAAAATTTACAATCACAAAATATAGGGAAATTCAAGGAAAAGTGTAGTAGCTTTTTTTCTCTCTCTCGCTCTCTCTTACTAATATAGAAGAATATTTATTATATTATTGTCTAAGATTATTCGAGAGAAATACTTAAAATCTCGATAAATTAAAAATTAATTTATTATTATTATTATTATTAAAAATTATTTTTAAAAAATGTCGAAATAATTTACAGATTGCATAATATAATACGCCTTAATGCAATTAGAGATATGCATCAAGCTTTTCAATTCAACATTGTTAATTAAATTATTCATTCGGTTCTTCATAAAAATTTCAAAAACAAAAAAATATTTGCATGCACGCGTTGGGAGAGGGAGGAGAATGACAAATCGCATTAACATGCAGTGGCGTGTCATATATACGGAAAAAGATAATCTGCAGGTCGTCGAACGGCGTTCTCGTAAGCGGAAATCAGTATTATACGCGATGGGGATGAAAATGCGAGCATTAGAGCCACCAAACGTGCCACAATTTTGTAGGGTGGAATACTCCGGCAACACCCACTCCGCTCAATAGTTTTAACGCGCGAAAAACGTTAGGCCGCTTAAAACCGACCCGTGTACACGCGCATAACACGCAGGTTGTGCCACGGCCACGGTTCATCCGCGACAATAATCCTCGCGACCGTGCATACGCATGCACGCACACGTATCACGACCATGAATATTTACATCGAATTCGGGTAGGTATGTAGGTCCGCCGCTGAGCGCACAGGGTACACAATCCCGGCGCTATTTATTATCCCCTAAAATTATAACGTTCAACATCATCGACGCAAGCGTCGACTATCCGTGTAATCGAATCCCTCGTGTGTATATAAATATATAATCGTAACACGGAAGATGAACGCACGCACGCACGCATCCACGCACGCGCGTTGTTCGCTCGTTCGCGCGCGAGTACGCATGTATTCGCGAGTCGTGCGTTCACCCGATATTATTTCCGTATCGGCGGCAATTTACTGACGTACACGTGTCTGAAATTCAGTGATTGCACGTCGAACCGAATTTTCATTCCCCCTCAAGCCCAAGCTTTAACCGCCAGTCATCCGCTCGTCCGATCCGGCTTGATCTGGCCCGGCAGAGACGCGCGGATCCGGCTCTCTCTCTCCTCTGATATACAATAATGAAGTGGGTATGTAATTATGCAATGTAATACCCCGAGATTGTGCCTAATTCGCTCTCGCTCGCGGTTCGTATTATACGCCATCAACGACAAAATAATTTCGACAAATCCCAACACGGTCCGGCGATTAGCAAATTTTCGAGAGAACCGGAAAAAGAACAGCTGCCCATAAAACTGTTCTTTTTTTTTTAATATTCGCGATTCTCTAGCAATGGACGAGCATGTAATATAAAAATGTATCTATCTATTCTCTAACGAGCGCGACATGAAAGAAAAACGAATGGCGATTTTACTGATCTGACGGCGACTTTAAAGTTGTAAGATACATATGAAACCACTTTGATGGGTGAAACGCTCATGGGACCACTGCGTCCGCGCGTCAGATATCGTCGAGTCGAGGGTCATCCCAGGCGACTTCACTTTCCATCCGAATATGGGAAACTATGTTAGAAATACCGAACATCTTCTCGGACATTCTTCATCGTGTGGAAAATCAAGCTTTTCCTCCGTCTCCTTCTTCTTCTCTTCGAATCGCGCACTTTCAAGCATTTCAATGAGAGCATTTCATCTCGGAAATTTTAGATACATCATTTGGGCTTTATGTCAAATCATATCTTTTATAAGAAGTTTTAATCAAAAAAACTATTAAATGTAATCATTAATGCAATTATTAATTTAAAAAAAAAAGTTAGCATTCATTCTATTTTATATACAATTTATATTAATTTTATTTCTTTTAAAAGTAAAATTAATTTTTAGTCAAAGCGGTTTTGGAGTTTTTCAAACTTTTCATGCAAAACTGAATATTTGTTTCTCTACTTTTCACAAATACATTAAATATCAGTTTGAGAGCTATTACTAATTACAAGACTGCCATTCGATCGATAAAATTCACGTTCGACAGAGACGTGCAAACAATGCGAGTCTTCGAAGGGTGAGGATAATAACACTGCAACGAAGGCGTGCAAGGAAATTCAGAGAGTTAATTAGAAAGTACCACTGTATCAGTCGACGCGATCGACCCGTTTCTCTGGAGAAAGAGAGGAAGAGAGACGAAAAAGAGGAAGAGGAAGAGACCTGATGCACAAGACCTAAGGGATGTAGTCGAGTTGCGTCTTGTGTATAAGGATCTTAATGTACACATTCGCACGTCTTAAAGACGAAAGTTAGTTATCTGGGGTTGCTCAAACTTTTAGCACGGATAGTGTCGACAAACACGATACTCAACGCCATGTGTGCGATCCATGAAGCATTTATGCCGAAATAATTCGCAGAGTACATCTTTTTCTAGAGCAAAGCGCAAAATTAATAGAAGAGTATGCAGGATTTGTTCAAGTTATTTATACAATTATAAATTTAACTTAAATATTATAAATTTAGATGTTCGTTACGAATGTTCAGAAATTCTTATCAATCGAGAAGAGGATTATATTAAACGTATGCTATTTAAACTTTAGTTTCATATTGGATAGATATGTAAAATGTTTCAGCATGAAAAATTTATTATCTATTTAATAAGTATACAAAACACACGAGTTTGCGGACAAAAATTTTCCGCTGAATAAACTAATGAATAAGCCACATTTTTATTTTCGCGTTGCTAAATTATATTGCGTATCAATTTCGCGTTATCATTTAAAAGATTTTTCATTTAATGACATACACTAGTGTTTGCAGAAATAAAGCATTCAAGCTCATTTAAGATACGTATATTAAGATACGTAAACTGTTGACAAAAAGTTACAAAATTTTTTCTTAACTGTCCACCGCGTCTCACAAAACGATGTAACGCGTCAAAGGACCATGTTCACATTTACTAAATAAAAGAAAAAATATGGTCACTTATAAAAGTTAGCAAAAATACAAAAAAAAAAAATGTATTTGCTCTCAAGCAACTTTGAATAATTCCGTTACCTTCATAATTGACCCATATTTTGAAACGTGTTGTGATACATGTTTATATCTCTAATCAATTTTATTTATAAATAGTAAAAGTTTTAAATATTTGAAATTTTTCGTGCAAATTCTTGTTTTATATAAAAAAAAAGCTAAAGTAAGCTACGTTTTTATCTTTCAAAATGTGGAAGATATGATTTCTCACAACACAATAATTTACTTAGTTGCATATTTAAGTTTAAATCCATCAGAGTAATTTACAAATATTGCATATGAAAGATTCAATATTATTGTTTAATAAGCAAAACATATATTGGTCATATTCAAACGTTTCTTGGGCAAAAAATCGCATGTCTGCGCAGCCAGCAGTTTTAATTTCACTTTGCCGAGATAGAGGCGGATAGTATCGAAAAAAGAAATGAGCATTCGCCCGTTTACCAACCCGCATATAGGTACCGCCAACGATGGGTATACACGGATCTATTATTCATGCATGAATTTGAAACGCACGTTACACCAAATTGGTACCCTAAAGGGCTAACGTAGCATACTGAATATTACAGGCGGTTTTTAACATGGAAATCAATTCCACGTATCAGATTCATACATAATAGATGTAAAGGAGTTGTTTCACGGAAAAAACCTATTCCACCGAGAAGCTTATGTTGAAAAGCTATGAAAGGATCAACGCGCGCAATAGCTAACGGATACAATCTATTACTTATCATTATATTTCAAAGACGGAATAAACATTACTATTACCTCCTAATACCGTTTCACTGTGTATTACATACATATAATAAATAGCTATATACAAGCAAATTTTACAATTAATAGATTAAATAATTAAATAAATTATAAATTGTTTTCTTATAATATATATGTCATTTTTTTTTCTCTTCTCTCCTTCACTCTTTATTGTTCCTTCATGACATTCACGAAAATATGGTTAATTAAGATCGCCCGTGCACTAATGAGCAAAATATGATGATCGCGTGGCATTTTGTATGACACTCCGACATTAATCGCACGTGACGCGCACTTTATTATATAAGCAACGGAAAAAGCAATTTTACTATCTCGCGTAATAGCATAAAGAGCGTGAAGAGATAAGATACAAATTATAGATAAAGATAAATATTTGCAAATTGCAAAATACTCAAAAATATAATTGAATGTGTCGACAAAAAATAATGTACGACAAAATTCGATGGAATAAATTTCTTGTTTTGACAAATAATAACGTGCACACGCTGAATTTTTATTCACGTAAGTAATTGACAAGCATAAAAATGTAATTAAATACGACTGTATTTTTTAATTAAACATGTTACGATTTGATTCGTAGTCAATCTGTATTCGCGATTTCATTAGTAACTGAAAAATGCAAAAATGACATTGAGATTCACGTTAATACAATAGTTAATTAAAACGTAATAACCATTAAAAATATATAATTAAAATTTAATTTTATTGCAAGTATAATGGATTTTCAAAGTGTTAAATTCCGTCAAACACACGTATTATTAATCGATATATTATGTTTTTTCGTTACCTATATCAAGATTTTACCTATAAAAATAACTGTGATATTCTTACGTTTATATCACCAGATAATTAATTGGCAATATTTATATAAAACAATTTATAAATTATTTAATTTATTATTTGTGCTAAAAAATTAATTGCTTATTTATGCAATTTTATCTTTTGATAATAATACATTTTATATCATTATATAATATAACATATACGTAAAACATTTTAGATCTTATTTTTAAATGTGTAATGGAATTTTTAAATGAAATATTTGTTTCAACAACAAATAAATAATAAAAATACAATATTTAATTACGCGCAATAATTAATTTTTAAAACATTAATTATTTCAATATTATTTTATATACGTACATAAGTTGTAAATATAATTTATGTATTTTATTGATTACATCAAATTATGTATTGCTACTTCATTGTTGCGCATCATATCGGTAAATCAAATTAATTTTTTAATTAATAATTTAATTTTTATTTTCTAATTATAAGAGACAATTTATGGATGAATTATGAAAATTGTGTTATAAGATAAAAAATATTTTAAAAAAGCCGAAAGATATTCAAGTCCTTTTTGATACCAAGTTTTTTGCATTAAATTTTTTTTATTTCGAATTAATTCTATTACTTTTATATTAAAATATTTATACATGAATATTATAAAGTAGAATATAATCCGTATTTTATAAAATATAACATTTATAATTTCGAAATATGTAATAATAAAAACTAAATATTATGCTTTATTACATTTTTGCAAAGAACTTTTATTTGTCACAATTTTCTTTTCATCTTTTTTAATGTCATAATTTTTATAATCAACGATGAAACATATTATTTTATATCAAATGTTTTGCGCTTGGCGCTTTTCATTCACCTTTTTTTTGGTTTCTTGTGCTATCTCGAGGTATGTAAAGCGCAAACGTAATCTTGATTGTATCCTTCCATTTCCATATCCCGGCCACTTTCTGACAAACGAGTTCTCGCGTAGATATATACTACTTAAATATAAAGCGCGCAAAAGATGGCTAATGGTTCTCTCAAAATATAATACATTGATATCATCTATTCTCTCTTAATAGGTTTAATTATTTAAAATACGATTTATCTAATTCCTCTGTATACATATATACTATTTCTCTTCCAACGTTTACTTTTAGTAAATCTATCATTTACAGCTTCATGGAGAAGCTACAAAAGTTCATAAAAAAAAAAAGATAAAAAAAGATAAAGCGAAACTTTTCGTGCTACGTTTACACAATAATTAGATTTCGAGGATTTAAACGATTTTGACACGAGTGGTACGGGAAAAAGTTTCAATCTGCCGCTTTCCGCAATTAAGCGTAGACATCCGCTGTCAGATACACTCACGTCGCTCGCGGTACTCCAAAACTCCGAATTCGTAAATCAACATGCACGATATTCGCGAAGAATCGAATCGTTGAGCAGACGAAAAGCGACTTGAGATTCCAATCTAAAAGGATCGATCGCGTTGCGGGGGAAAGTTGTAATGTAATTAAATGATCGATCTGATAATAGATATATTTTAGAGACATATCTAGAGGTATATGTAGAGACGAGATATATTTTTGTAACAGTCGCGTGTATTGATGACACGAAATCATAGCAGACTGAGAACTCATTACCATTCGCGGTTAACGATTATCAAATATCGAAAGTCTCGTATTTACGTTACAACGCAATCATGTACATGAAAAAGCGATAGAGAGAAAGAGAAGGAAAGAGCAAAAGTTACAAATATATATATAACAAGTAGACCAAAAGGAAAGGTAGAAGCATACTGACAAAGTATTTACGATCAAACTCGATTATAATGTAATTGAAATGTCAATTTCGTAACTGTATGCTCTTGTAATAGTTACATGACGATTAGAACGACATAGATTGGATAAGTAAGAATATATAATATGCCCTATAATTCTTCATATGCTATTTTTTTTTTAAATAATAATATAGTAAAAAATATATATTTATATATAATTTTTAATGAGATTAAATTTTTTTATACATATCAAAAAAACTTTTTTAAAGTCATTTAAATATTAGAAACGGGAGAATACAAATATATTACAGATAATATAAAAAAAAAAATATCCAAAATTTCGTTGTCCGTTAGATAATATAAAATAATAAAATATTTGCTTGTAAGATGTAAATAAAAAAATATAAAGTCAATTCATAAAATAATATGAGACGAAATCTGAGTTAATAATAAGAAATGCAATAATTTCATCTTTATGGCAAATTCTTTGTGCACATGATAGACCTAGGAACGAAATGTCGAAATTCGCGTGCTCGATGGCAACTCTCTTCTTCGAATCCAACGAAGAAGTAAAAGGAAAGAAAAGAAAGAAAAAGAGAAGAATGAACGCGAAAGCAGAGCGATCTATTGTTAGTTGCCGCGGGCGAAACGAGGCGGATCATCTTTCGGGCCAGTTAAAGTTTTTATCGTGGCCGACACGCCGTCCATACGTCACAAGCTCGGCGGGTTTCCCTCGGCGGGTCCCCGAATTCGCGCACGAAAGCTATTTATAAAGAAAAATTACGCCCTCGAGATCGCGTAATGAGCTCTCGCTGTAAATACATGCAACTGTCTGTCTATCTCGACGACGATCCGCGCGGCTAATATAACTCGGCGACTCTCCCGTCCCTACTCCTCCCTTTTGCCCTTTACCGGATACGTTTCATGTATTTACTCGTCCAGGGTAACGAACGAGCTGGTCCAGGAGAGAAGAGAGCGCAAACGATTAATATCGACTTCATTATTAGCAGGCTCGTCCTAACAAAGAGTTATTTTCCCCGTCACTACGACGCGCAGTTCGAAGAGGGATAACTCACTTTCTCTCCTTTCTCCTCCTTCGGATTTCTTCGTTCCCCGCGCTTTGCGCGATCTCCTTTTTACCGTTCATTTCCTTCACGGAAATATCTTGTATTGACATTTGTCCTCTTTTATTGCGCATCTCTTTGATAACGTTGCGCGACGTGATTACCCTCGCAAAAGTAAAACGTCGGTATTAAGAAGCTCGTTAGTTCTATGAAAGTTATGAGTCTCAGCGAATTATTGTCTAGACAATTCTACCGCGAGAACCAGGACCCATGCGAGTCATGAAGAAGGCAACTGATTCGCAATTAATACACTCAGTTAATTAGAGAGCTCAGTTATTATTGTATCCAGTATAACTATTATAATTATAAGCGACAGTTTTTATTGTACGTAGATTATTATTATAATTTAGCTCCCCGATCTCGTTATACATAATATAACCAATATAAATATTTTTATTACACATAAAATGATTCTTTCTTTTTGTAAATTTTAATTGGTTAAATTATAACTTTGTTGAGCTATTGAATACACAGGACTTCATAAAAGATTGAAATCAATCATGATGTAAAGGATAGAATTTTGTTTGCGCCCGCTGCATTGCGTAGGTCGTTAATAATATTTTTCATCGCGGCCATTAATTAAAAATGCAAATAATTGCGGCTTAATTTAATTACGTATGTAAACACGCGCGTGGATTAAAATTACGGCTCCGACTGAGTTGATTGAAATTTTTTACATCAAGCGTATAAATATTTTGTATAAAATTGCGGCTCGTTAGCTTTAAACAAAAACAGATACAGAAATCTATTATAATATTTTACAGCATTCACAACACACAATGGTGTACATCATAATACAATTAAAAGCCTTAAGATACATAGATCTCGATGTTTTATATCGCTACAAATATTAATCAAGGATAAAAAATAAAATAAAATAGAAAAAAGTCGCGTTGCATGACGTTCGTAGATCTTTGTAGCAAATTATTGCATACTCGCGTGCGAATGCATCATCCGGATAAAATAAAATCGGCGGCAAAGTATTTGGCGCATCGCTTATTGATATGCCGGTGACATACGGGTCCAATTTGGTTACCAGCGTCTACGAATCGCCGAATATCATCTACTCCATTGAAATTCCGATATAGATATGAGACGCACGATATCGCATTTGTCTCTCTGACTGTGTTACCTTAACGCTTGCATTTTGGCGCCTGTTGTTCTCCCCTGAGAACGTGACTATACGTATCAATGAACGCGACTCTTATTTTATCTAATGCTTATATTGCTTATAACATCATCAATAACTATACATACGAATAATTTATATTTAGCAAAAATATATTGCTTCCTACAATTATGATGTAATTGTAGGAACGATAATTAAAATCGAGAATGGCACGAGCGATGACGACGACAATGACGATTATTCTTGCAACCGATGAGATATTTATCCGCTGTCATTCAATTAACGCATAGTCAACAATGCGCGTTTACATCGTCGAAATAATGAGGTCCATTAAACCTCCTGCGGGCTTTGCGTGTTTAATCGACGCGATAATCGGAAATAATAATGTTCGAAAGATTGAGAGATCTCCGAAAAAAAAAACGTTACGACAAATGCCGAATTAATAAAGTTACAATGCTATAGTCGAAGAATATTGCCATGTCTCGAAATTGCTTTGATATAATATTTAATTACAAATCATTATTAAGCAAATCGGAATTATAAATTATTTCATTAAAATTATTTTTAGAGACATCTCGCTCTCTCTCTCTCTCTCTCTCTCACGAATAGTTCTCTCAAGAATCTGAATTGGAATGTAAGTAATAACAACGCGTGTTTATATTTACATACTTGGATTAGTGGAACGTAGCTTTGGCGATATGTCGATACGGCGTAATGGAATGTACAATAAAAATACACGAAGGGAAAGGACAAACGCGCCGAGGCGAAAAAATTATTAGTATTCAATCAACATTCGTATGTTGAGAAAAGCAGGTGTATTATATATTAATCAATTAAATTTTCTTATCTTGGCTGCATTCCACCCAGTCCTTTCGTAAAAGCGTAAAAATTAGTTTTCTTTACAATCTCACATCGCGTTTTGAATTTTTCGCCGACTTAAGTATGATTTGCACTCAATTTTTCGTGATTGAGAGCACGGAGTGATATACGAATCGCCGGATCGAGTAAGTTTAATTAAAAGATATATAAATCGTTTTTTAAGAGTCAAGAAACAGAATTCTTCTCTCGCATTTAATATGGAACGCGTTTAATATTTCATGGAATCAATGAATTATTCGTATTTCACGCGGTATATTCGGCGCTCGATTTGCGATATTGTACATTATAGCCATGCGTTGTTTACGCTGACTCATCTTGTTATCATTCGGGTGACAAGACTCGAGCAAGCAGGCAGCGATGGAAAGCTGTTCCGTCGTATTATCTATCTAAATATGATCATTTCGATTAATACGATCAACGATTCCTAAGCATGTCGAGGCGAATATTTCGAGATGAATATTTCACGCGATTTAGTCGTATAAAGTAAGAATAATGTATCGATTTCATGAGATTGATATGTCCGAAATGTATCGCAGGCGCGATATAAAATTTCGAGAGCCTTGACTTTTAAGCGATTTATTATCTTTTAATTATTAATTTTATTCGCATGATATATCGCACGATATCAGGTTGAAATTTTTTAAGTGCGTATGAATAAAAACAATAAATAAATAATAATATATAACTTGATCATTTTATAAAGCAGCAAATACGCGTTGTATGTATAATAATATATAAAATATATTCTGAAGATAATTTTTAATGATTGCAATTTTTATTTGTATAATTTTACAAAATCTTGAATTAAAAGTAACCGATATGTTTTGTCAACGATATGTTGATGCATTTACATGTAACTTGAAAAAAATTCCATATATATTTAACGAATGCTATCGACCCCCTCCCATCCCTCTTTTGTACAATAGATTCAATAAAACAGGACAGGGTAGATTCGATCTCTGCCACACGACGTTTTCGTCGAATGTTCTCGGAATACATGAAGGTGCATATCAAAGCATATCGAGAGATGAATGTCAACGCGATTTATACTTCTGAGGAAAGGTTCCTCTTGCCATACACCGTGGCTGCACAATAGCTATTCTTAGGCGTCCGCTAAACATTGTATATATATATATATATATATATATGAGTGTGTAAGCGCATAGCAAATACATATTGAAAATACACATCGAGACTTTACATCGAAGCAAACATAAAATCGTGAATGGATAAAGAGATACGTACCCTTAAAAATAATCGCATTCCAGTCTCGTGAGAACGAATCGAACGCGCGCTAATCGTCATTGTGATAGCTATCAATCGACATAGTATACGTTTTCGCGTGCCGACAGGGGCGAATCATGGCGAACGCCTGTAATTCTCTCCCATCTCTCCGCGGCGGAACAGACGCGGGTCAGACGCGGGAGCAGAGCGCTGCAGCAGCAGCAAGAGGATAGCGAGTGGAAAGGGGACGCCTTTCCCTGCTCCTATCTATCCCCCCATCCCCCCCATCCCCCTCCACCCCGGACTCTACTACTTCCCTTCCGTTGCCTCTTTCGTAGGGCACAGTGGAAGCACCCAGGGGCAATTGAAACTCACGGCCATTTACTGCATTTCAATAATGGTTTCCCGTCTCTCTCCCTCTCTCCCTCTCTCTCTCTCTTTCTGCCCTCCCGCGCCTCTTACTGCATCGTCGCGTATCCTACCTCTCTTCCTCTCCCCCTCTGCATCCCGGCCGTTTCCTCCTCTTTCCGCGTACGTGCAACACGAGAGAACCCGGGCTCTGCACAGTCGATTTACTACGAGCTTTATGGTACACACCGTGTACGAGAGCACGCAGAAGTACCCTACGGCTAACTATCCCGCATCTACCACAAGGGGGAGGCAACTGTATTATTCCCTGTAAACTATTCCGGGCTACGCGCGCCCACGCATGTATGTACATACATATGCGTAATGCGGCGATTTTTACGCTTCCCGGGGAAGCTCGTTGACGCGCGTCGAGAAGCGCATATGTATTTCTGTCAAGCGAGCGAAAGAAGCGAAAAGGAGAAGCGTGCCCGCGCGATTTTTATCCCCTCGTTGCTCAATCTTACATACTCGTGAAAAAGATATTCGTAATAATATGTACAAAATTGAATAAAGAAATACTATTGTATTTTAATTAATCGAATCTAATTTTTACTAGATAAATCAATCGAAATTGATCGTAATTTTTCAGCGTTCGCCAACGAGAACAAGATGCTTCGTCGGCGATAAAAGAATCGGCAATTAACGTCGGCGATAATCGTAAACCGCGAAGTGAATATCGATTAAACGAGAGCGTCACGTTCTATAATACGCGGGATCATTTCAGAAACGGCATTTCGGAGGCCATAATTGAGATGGATATTGACTCGTCGACGCGTCACATTTCCGTGGGCTCATTGCCGTCTGGTGTCGAAATATGTATGATGCGCGCGCGCGCACATACACACGAACAACGGCCTGCAATGCGAGATACGGTACGGTTCCGGTAAATTTGAAATCGGCCAAATCGCCCGCAGACACTGGGACGAAACAAATTTCGCCCATTAGCAACCGGCGGAGGATACGTGTCGCGCCGCAGTTGTTGTCAATACAAATATCTGCGCTCGCGAGATGCGACCATATTAATTCCCGCCATAAATATGCGCATATATGTGCGCTCTCGCGCATATATGTAAGCGGGGGAGAAAAAAGCTCGAATTTATTTCGCATGTAAAATATCAGGACGAGTTCGGATGTGTACCTCGATTTGCAACGAATATAACAATTCATATCGCGAATAAAATTGATTGTCTGTAATTATTTACCCATACCTTACATGCAGGAACAATAAAGACAGCATCATTCGACGATTTCTGTTTTGCCGGCGATTCCGAAGATCATCGAGATTCGCGTCCAAAATTAATTCCCGCGTCGAATCCTTTTTTAATTTCTCTCTTCTTCGCGACGTCGATTTCTCGCGCGTTGCATTTTTGCAAATGTTCAGGCACGCACTGAAGGAACGAACGCGTTTTAATAATCGAGCAAATGACGCGCACACGAAACGTAGACGCGGCAGGAGCCGGAATAAGAAAGCAAGCGTGCCAATCGCAACGCGCATGCCCGTCATCCCCCGACACGTACGTACGTAATTGCCTAGATTCGGACCGCGCGCAAAAAAAAAAAAAAAGCGGAAATACATGGAGAGCCGGTGTTGCGAAAACAGCTGTTACCTGGGAAGCGGATTCCCAGGGTGAGATCCCGCGTACTCGCCATCAACTGAAACGAAGGACAATGTAATAGAGAGAGATACATTTTACTGGGATTTAAATATAATAACCCGCGGCAAAATCGTGCGATAAATAATGCTTTTAGAAAACGATTTCTCCTGTAAATCTGCTCTTCTTTTTCTAGCGCTCGCAAATCTGATAAATTTAATAGAGCGAAATTTTAAATTTAATAAATTTAATAAATCACCATAGATTCTTTTTAACCGCTTGCACGCATATTTCCACAAAAGAATTATCAGCTTGATAATAATCCTTATTTCTCATGATTATTATTCTTATATCTGTACGTATGTTTAAATTGAAATTGAAATATTATACATATATTGTGTCTCTTAATACATGCACTCCATGTAATGCGATACGTGTTTATATGTAGAGTGCACAAGCTGCGGGGAGGAGAGAGACGGAGAGTCCGAACCCCTTATGTACGCAACTCGCAACGGCAGTATTTCCGTTCGCCAAATAACAAGTTATATACATTCGGAGCCCAATCACGCGTATTATCTAGTATTCTACGGACCGCCTCGTATTTCGACAATCCGAAACATCGACAAACTCGTGTTCATACCGGGTGAATCGGACAAGATGGATGTATCCAAATTCGACTATTGTATCCGAGACAGATAGCTCTTTCAATAATTTATACGTTTCACATTGACAGTAACTAAAATTACAAAACAATATAAATACATCGCATTTAAAAAAGAATTAATTTTAAGATGATATTTTATCGATATTTTAAAGAGATCGAAATTTTTAAATTGTATTTAAATTTATAAGAACGCATATTTTTCAAGTAATTTTTTATTTTTAAACGTAAAATGTCTCCTTATATGATTAAATACTGTTCCATTGAATCATTCGTCCAGTAAATTCGAAATTTTCAAACCTCTTCCTAGTTCACCTTGTATATACGTTTACCACAAGTGCACGTATGATGCGCCCCTCGAATTTTCAATCCGCGTTTGCCAAGGCACGTCCGAACGATAGACCCCAGCCTGCGAGAAGAACGACGACAGGTTCACCAAATCGTTATCGATGTCGGGATATATCCGTCGATGGATCAACCGCCGAGGAATGAGAGGGAGATCGCAAGAGCAACGCGTTCATGTGCGTGTATATATGTATGTGTATATGTAGGTGTGCACGATTCGGGGAGGGTGTAACAGTCGATGTAATCGGCATCCTATTCGTGTAGTACCGTGTGTACATACAACGGATTGTCTAATGCGAAACATGTGTTAGGTGATCGAATTCTACGGCGCGAATTTCGTATCAAACCGCTCTTTTCCCCGCTATTGTGTAAGCTGATATAGAGGAGGAGGAAAAATTTTTTTTGCGCAATTTTTAGTTGGAATTCATAATATATGATAATATGCTGTCGCAGAAATTTTAATTCTAATTTTAAAACTGTTGATATAAAATCGATTCATTTGCAATATAAATGTAAATGCCTGTTATAGATTATTATATATTAGAAAATAAAAATATTTAATATTGCACTTATTAATTATCACGCCATTGTAAGACCAAAATTAAAGCAAAGTTTGCATCTAATCATGAAAAATTGATGTCATAATGATTTTCGAATTGATATTGATCAGAATTTCTGGATAAGACAGGAAAGTACACATATTATCGTCTAATTTATATTAATTACACGACAGTGTAATTGTATATAAAGAATTTATTGATCAAAAGTCCAGTCGCACTTTTTTGTTACTCAAGTATATACAATCACACAAAATGGGAATCCAGCTTACCATAATCACTGAAGTCTCTTTTTACTTCTTGCTTTTATTTGTATTCTGCGATTTTTACCTAGTCTTGGTTTTACCTTGCCACCTTTTCCCTGTTTTCCTCGTCCAGGTTTCTGTGGTTTTCTGTATTCAGAAACATTGGCCGAGCTGCTACTCGTGTTCCATTTACTACGACGCTTCTTGCCTCCAAAGCCATATTTACTAGTTTTTATTTTTGCTTTCATTTGTGCCTTTGGATTCATTTTATTTGGCTGTTTATTTTGCGGTTTTTTCTTATCTTCCAAGAAATCAAGATCCTGTCTTATACCTTTACGATACTTTTTAACTTCTTCTAGCACTTTTCTCTTTTCTGCATGTTTTTTCAAAGTTGCTTCGACTTGCATCTGCTTGGCCACTTTCTTTTGTTGTCTCATTTGTCTCACCTTATCCGATCTTTGTGCCATTGCTTGTTTCTTCATCAAATTTACTCGTACTTTTTGCATATGCTCGTCAGACTTAGCCATCTCAGCAAAATAATCATCTGGCCTAAATGTTGGTATGCCTAACTTCTTTAATCTAGCAATACCATCCATAACAGCACCCTGAGCCTGTCGATGAAACATGGTTTCCCTGCGAAAGTCATTTAAAACAGGATCTTGGGATGTTTTGTATTGAGGTAACTTCTTGTTTCCTTGCAGCTGTTTAGCCCGTCTCACTTCTTGTTCCTCCATTTGAAGAGCCAATTCTGGCGCCAATGGTGCTGGTGCATTTACCATATCTAGCCTTTCAATCCATGGTAAGTTCAGCTTTATTTCACTCAACTTTTGCTTCATAAGATTCTAAAATTTATTTACAAAAAAGAGGGTTAGGTTAGATTAGAAAATCATTTCAAAAATATTAGAATGCTGACATAACAAAATAATCACTTACAACACAATTTTTAAACTGCTTGTTATTCGTTTCGACTGCAACATTGAGACCCGGTTTCAATAATCCTTTTGCGAAAGCCTCCTGCAGCTGAGCACGTGAATAATGATTAGAGGTTAGAATACGCACATAATCTCGAACACAAATGAAAATTGTATATAAATATTTACCTCTTCATCGGATGAACTATATTCCGATTCGGATGTTTCTGAAGAGTCCTTCCTGCAAAAAAAAAAGACGATTATATAAAAAAAAAAAAGAGTCGCAATCTCGTTAAATTTTTAAATCTCAAATTTGATAGTAGCGAGCGTTACGTAAAAACATTAACTTTTTAACTATATTTTGAAACCAATCTTTGCCTAAAATGCTATTGTTGATTTCAGATTTATTTCATCAATAAATTTTTTGTGAAAAAAAAGAAAAAATCGCAGCGTGTCTGAGACACGTTCTTTCCTCTCTGTTCCGCGTGTTATTAAGCACGTAATATTAATTTTGCGGATTTTACAATAATAAAGAAACGCACGCGAAAAATTGAAAGCTAATTACGAATAATTAACAATTACATGTTTCGTATCGGCGAAGTATCCATGATTTACTCAGCTTTTCTTACTGTAATCCTTGTCGATTTTGCGGTTAGTCGGTTACTGACAACGACACGATGGCACCTGGAAACGCAAGCTCAGTAGAGACCGCCGATTGGCCAACGTAGTAAGATAGAAACGCATCAGCCAATCGCGATCGTCCAATCTGCGCAACGCCGTAATACACAAAAGTCCGTCTCTTGTCTAATATATGCTATCTATTCAATGCCAATCAGAATCTCATGTCGCAGCTGGCCGGATGACAACGACGTAACATCATGGCGGACAACGATAAGAAGCCGATGTCACGTTTAATGAAACTCGCGAACAAATTTAACTGCTTCTATCTGTCAGGTAAGCGAAATCGACGAGTCGCGCCTGCAGTGCTCCGTATTATCTCAATCGACGCGTCTCCCAGTTCCATGATCGATAAGAACGCCCGGCTGCCGTTCGTGCGGGCCAACAAGAATATTGATTTCGAGTGTTATGTGTATTTGTCGTTCGCGTTTCGGAGCAACATAATGAAAAAAAAAATTCAAATACATATTACGTCGCGCTATTGTCGTGCGCGTTTTTGCCGTGTTTCGGATTCATCGACGACGATTAAGAGCTTCTCCGAAAAAATAATAGTCCAAAAATCGCTCTTGACTTTTTTCTTTCTCTTTTTTTTTTTTTTTATGGCAGATATAACTGATATAATACTAATATACTTGTTTTAATGGAAACAGCGTTATACATTGAAAAACTTTGCAATATATAGCATGTTTTTGAGAGAAATATAACTATTTAGCTAAATTTATTATATATTTAAAATTTTGTAAAATACAAAATATTATCTAAGACACATATTGTTTCTTAAGAATAATTTTATAAATTATTGGCATTTAGTGATTTTTATATAACAATTATAGTTTATAGGAAATATATTGTGTGCCAAAATCATAATTAATATGGAATTTATATCAATTATAAGAATACATTTATTCCTTAGGTTTACATGCAGGAGAATGCAGAGCTTTTGTTGTCGATGGACAACAAATTGGTCTTGTACGTCCAGATGTAATGAAAGAAATATTAAATCATCCTCAAGTGAGTTTGCTTAGTCTTTTCTTTCTTTATAACAATATATTTTCATTCATTTATATTTATTGTAATATATTTATTGTAATTTATTTTTATTCATTTATATGTATTGTACATTAATTCAAAGGTATTTCAAGTACATCCCGAATATGTACAATTAAATCCAGCATTTCGGGATTATGCTGAAAGAAGTGCACATGTTGATGAAGTATTAAAACAATGGAAAGCTGGTGGAAAATTTGTGACATTACGAGGCTGGAGGGAGGAATGTTATGAAGTACGTTCTCAGTTCAATACACAGCCACTGTTTAAGATGGATCGCTCGGCTACATGTATGTAAGAAAAAGATAGTAATCTTATTTATTTTATTATAATTGGAAGAATTACGAATAATTTTCTATATTTTGTGGGTTTCTTGAAAAAATAGGTTTATTTGGAATTCGGAAATATGGAGTAGATATAAATGGCTATGTTATGGACCCTGTTAAAGGCTTATCAATATGGTTACAAAAACGTAGTCCTAATAAACAAACATGGCCAGAATACTGGGACAGCATGGTGAGCGGTGGATTGAGTGTTGGTTATGGCATAAATGAAACTGCGATAAAAGAGGCTGGAGAAGAAGCCGGTATTCCAAATAATCTTATTGCCAAGCTTAAGAGTGCTGGTTGTGTGTCGTTCTTTTTTGAAAGTGAAAGGGGTTTATTTCCTAACACGGAATTTGTATATGATCTCGAGCTGCCACCCGATTTTGTACCAAACAATAGCGATGGGGAAGTAGAAACTTTCGAATTACTCCCTGTTAGTGAATGCTTAGAGAGGATACTTTCTCCACATTTCAAAACTACATCTGTACCAGTTGCCCTTGACTTCTTAATTAGACATGGATACATCACAGCGGAAAATGGTAAAACTGCATTAGATTGTATATGTTTTGTTTTAAAAATTTCCAGATTTACGGAATGCTGTATGACATTGATTTGTTGATACAATTTTGTTACAGAGCCTAACTTTATACAGATTGTGGAGTTACTTCATGTACCTCTGCAGACTATGTACAATCATCGACACAAAACTAGTAGTAGAATGGCCAATGGTGAAGCAATTGAAGCTTTAGAAAGAAATTAAATTTTACTTTTAATTTATACTATGCTATGAATTGAAAGGCTATGAATTGAATGAAATTAATGAGATTGTTCCTTTTCTTTGTTTCTTAATTGGAAATGATTATTGACAAATTTTATATTAAAAACAATATTTATACAATATAAGACTTCAAAAAATTTTTATAAATTATTTGCTTATAGATTAAAGTATTTTTATTATTGAGTTAAAATTATTTCTGCATTCATTTTAATATATTGTTTTAGTTGCATATCTTGTTATTAACAACGAAAAAAATGATCCATTTGCTAATATGCTTCATAAACTTCACTGACTATAATATATTTGTAAGATTTTTGTAACATGTTTTTTCCCTTATTTATACAGTTCCTTGTGATTTATAAAAAAGAGAAAAATACAAATTTTTATGAACTTTTATATGGTAAACGAAAGAGTTAACTATAGTAATGTAATTTGATTCATGTAGAATTATAAAAATTTTTTTTTCCATCTATATAGTTCTTTTTTCTCTTTTTCTATAATAAATTTGATTTTAGTTAGATTATGTTGAGATTTTTTTTCAGCCTAATCTGCTATTACCTTTAGTATAACAAAATTGTATGCCAATTATAACAATATTGTGCTTGTCAATTTAACAGATGCATTGTAATAAAAAAATGACATTTAATGAAAATAATTTTACATACATTAAGATTGAACCAAAAGTATTATAGATGCTGCATTTCAGAGAATAAGTTTACAGATAAGAATGTGGACTGAAAAGTAATAAGTTTTTTTTAATTATATATATATATATATATATATATATTAAAATTTACACTGCAAATTTTTTTCTATGTAAATTTTCAGAAATATGCAAGATTTTAACAGTTTATATCAGGAACATTCACACTATAAAAGTGAGAGTCATCATGTTTTATAAATTATTCACATATTCTTTTAATATATCAAAAAATTTACAGAAATCTACGTGCTGAATATGTGTTCAATTGGATTTTATTACAAACAAAGATGCTCTTGAGCATTTAACATTTTCACTTACTATTTTTTTAAAGAAAGATTTAAAGTACTTATATTATTTATTATGTAAGCAATATACTGATATTTCACAAATTTTATTAAATGTTAAGTATTTTCGACATTTGTAAAGTTTAAATATTATTTACTTTTACAAAGACTGTACAAGTGGGAAGCACAAATTTAATAACTAATACAATAGTATATTTTATTATTTTTCAGATAAGATCATTATTGATATAAATAATTACATTGTATTATGTTCTCATGATATTTAAAAGTGAATTGTAATAATATTTGATATTATTACTATATTTTAATTATATATTGTATATGTTAATTGTATTATTAATTATAATTATAATTCTTTTTTTTTATTTTTATTTTTACAATAGCAATTTATCAAGTTGTACATTACATTATATTATTACTTTATATAGATGCATCACTGTGACAGCAAGTGATCAATAACAATTTGTTATTAACACTATTTATGTGATATATCTTATATTGAATTTTTAAAAATTGTTATATTATATAAAAAAGAGCATAAATACTTATTAATATAAAATATGTTTATACTCTTGTTAAATTCATGATTACAAAAATCATATTATGTATATGAGTGTAAAATTCGATATTGCATTCGTTAAAATATCAGTTATAGTAAAATATATATTAATCTTATAATACATAAATTCACATTTACATGCACAGAAAGGCACTTATGGGTTTGTGATACTTGTGTCCTGCTAAAAAAAAAACAACAAATGTTTAAGGAAATATAAGTTTCAAATACCTAAACAATTTTTGTACAGTAAACAACAGAGAGAGAGAGAGAGAGAGAGAGTATTCCATAGAATAGTTATATATTTGAATCTTTTAAAATATAATTTAATACTTTTGCATCTAATATGCCGATGAATTGATATTGTACTAATTATAGAATCGTTAGTTTAATTTTTGCAGTCAAGTCTTATAAGAATTAACTAAACTGTACATGTAATAGATTTTATAAGTTTAATACTTTTGTAATGATAATGTAATAATATACTAGTCACATGTTCATCTTTATTATTTTTCTTTTTCTTCTAACATTAATCTGGTCATCAGACACAATATTTGTGATACACTTTTCCTTTAAGTGAGAGTTCGTTTCTTCTTATAATTCTGTTTTGTGTTAAGAACGGGTAGGATTAATTATATGCGCTGATCGCATGAATTAAAATAGTATTACATGATCATACATACATTCGAAAACATACACACATATTGATCTATCATTTAATTTTGATGCAAACAGTAAGAAATTGCTCATTTAAGATAAAAATGTTTATGTCTTGATTAACAATTTTAAGCTATTTTAATTGCAGGTTGTTATGTGAAATTAATTTGCAGAGATCTTGTGCATACATATATTTTTATAACTTTAAGTGATTATTTGTATGCGTTATATAATACTAATTAATTTGTGTGCTATTTGTATGTTATTTAGCTTTTATATTCTTTGCTCGAGCCAAGTATTTGTTGATTGTAAGAAGAAATGTCGGAGAGCTCGCGAACCGCTAAAACAAATCGATATGAAACCAATTTTGTCATAATTAATATGGATTGATATAAGCGTGCAACGTAAGTTCAGTGAGAGAAAGAAAAGTGGCTTTGCCTTCTGGATTATCACATAAAAAGGCAAAGCTTCTTTGCAATAGGCACGACTGATTAATGGTAACATCTAAAAAAATGTAGAGATTCTAAAAATTTCTCTCTTTCTCTCTCTTTCTCTCTATGCAATTTATTTTAAATATAATTGTGTGTTATTTTTCTCTGAGAAATTTCACGGTTTAATTATAACTTTTTTAATTTTAACAGATAAGATTAGTCGTTTTTTGAGAATTTAATGAATAAAAAGATTTAATACATTAAATTATATTTTTGATATTTTAAACACACACACACACACACACACATATATACATGTTTATGTATATATTTTAATATTAATATATATAATTCAGCCGTGCCTATTAATCTTCGATAAAATCATAAAAAGACATAAAAAAATTTTTATTTTATTTTAGGGTATGTTTTAAATATTTTAATTTACATTTATATTAATTTATATAATTATATTATGATAATAAAATAATGTAATTAACGTTCTGGCGTAAAAAAATGATTTTTTCAACATGCTAGTTTTAATTTTGATAAATAAAAGATTATAAGAGATAATTTATTTTTTTGCATACCTATGTTTTTGAGAAGAGATTTGAATATGATGGACTTGATAAATTCTGGTTATATGTTTTGCTAATCCGTTTACTCCCATTCTTTTGCAGATTTGCAGATAAAAGGAATGTAAAGATGCGAATTTTTAAGTTTTTATTAAAATACTTTAATGTTAATAAAAATCTTGATGATAACATCGATTGCATCGAAGATGTAGTTAAAAATTGTAAGTGATGTGTAGTTCTAGAATCAGATATGAGTGTACTTATATAAACAATAAGAAGTATTTTGCTTAGTCTTATTATATATAATTCTTATCGTTATCATTTATTGTTATCATATTAATGAGTTTTTTATAATTATTCTATTTAATCATTTTCACAGTACATAAAACATACATTGACTATAACAATGATATGACAAAACTATATATGTATCGGCAACACATGTGATAAGAGAATAATAGTTGTAATTGAATATGTAATACATATAGTACTCATCATTTCGCGTGCACTTTTTTGACAATTACATATAAGTTTGAAGTATATGTGATATGTGTATGTATTATTCCATAAAAAACTTGTTAATAATTTCATTTCTCTGTTTAATTATTTATGTAATCTTTACAATAATTGCATTACAAAATACAAAACTTTTAAATATACATAAAGGTTGTTGAGGAATATAAATAGCCGACACGATAGAAACTGATTGCTACAGAATTATGCGATTGATTTGTTCTTGCAAATTAAATCATGGAATGAATAACAATTTTTAACAATTTTTCCCGGAGTTTTTACTCGGATGAAATATTATTAACTTGATCCTAAGTAGTTTGACCAATGACATAATTCCAGCAGTTAGATGATTTCAATCTATGTACTTGTTTATGAATCGCTTGTTCCAATACATAATTCAATTTCAATTTACATTTTAGTCCTTTACATCATCATTTTGCGGATAGTCTTATCTGTCATCCAAACGATGATAAACACTCACTTTTTTGTTCCACGTACCATTTAAATAATTTTTCATATAGTTATGTTACGGAGCTTATATCATCAAATTCGATAATTCTGTCTTTTCGATATGTATATATATTTCTCGCACGATTTTATAATTCCCTTTCAACCTGTGCTTATTTTTCAAATTTTATTCAACAAATGAAATACACCTTATCATATAGAAAACAAGATGCTTGATAACATGCATTTAATGTAATGCTATTTCTGTAAATGTCCATATTATCGAGATGCAATATCTATGTTTAAAATGATTTACACCGTATGATAAATTACACATTTTAAAAATCATATACATACTTGTTATCATTATCATCATTTTAGCGTCGTAATATGCAACTGTTTAATATTAATTGTCGCATTATCCGCCAAATAAGGCAAAGCAAATCGAGAATACGAAAAAAAGGGCAGTCATCTTCGATATTTTATGAGAGGCACGTACAATCGTGGATCATGCGAAGTCGTAAATATAAATCATTCGAGCAACCGTGCTCATTTTGCCTGAGACTTATTTTAATATTTGTTGTTTAATATTACTGTTAGTATAACCTTGTTGTTATAACTGTGTGTGTTTGCATCGCACCTTTTTGCGAATTTTCTGTACAATCTTCTATCCACGTGCTGTCTTTGTATCTTAATATTTCGATCAAGGAGATTAATCCTTTCTTTTTTTATCAACGAAAGAATTTGAAGATTTGTTGTTCGATCGCGGCCAACATTTCTTTTGTTGATGTAATAGTATTATATTTTCTATACTTGTAAACACCGATTACACAAAAGATATTTTATATTTCATGAATTACAATTATTGGTATCTTAAAGATTGCTATAATTTTGAGATATATTATAAAGAATAAAGTATCTCATAGTTTATAACTTAAATCTGATGAAAAATAATAATAAAAAATCTACTATATTTAAAAATTAGAATGATCTATGTGAGAGATATAAATTAATATTTATAACTATATGTAAAAAAATACAACAATTGCATCACACCACTAGATTGTTTATAATATAATACACATGATAGCTTTATCAATTTCTAAGAGAATTTGTGGCATCTTCAAAAACAATTTAGCTATATAAAATTTGAAATGGACTAATTTGACATATAGATCTCTCTCATTAAATTAACAATTGTTAGTGATTACTATGTATTCAATTTCCGTCCATCTATTAAAGTTTTGCTACATAATAAATCAAGCGCAATGTTTTAATATATAATGAAAATAGTTTAAAATTTCTAAAAATAAGAAAATATAATTTTTATTCACAGAAATTATTGAGTAAAATGCAATATCTTTTCGATGTTTTTAATCAGTATTAAAAAAAAAAAAAAATTTTTTCTCTCGATAATTTCTGTAATAATGAATATTGTCCTAGTTGTGCATGTAAATATATTTTGAAATATCTTTTATATGATTACTTTCAACTTTGTGTTAAATCTTCTCGTAGAGTTTCATGTGTCATTGTAAACCATACAGCATCATCATAAACCATACAGCATGTTTCTCGATAATGATCGGAATAATCATCGATCTGTGGAAGCACTGTATGTATGTCTGGCCTAAATTTATATTGAGAATATCGTGACGTTTTGCGAACAGATGTATAGAGTTTGTCGAAGAGCTTGCAAAATACAGAGAACGGATGCAATACATATAGTGGGGCAGAGCGCGAATAACGATGACAGTACGGCTGCGTTGGTGACGCTTGACCCGTTTAAAAAATATCATCTCCCTCACATCTGTTGAGCGTCGCTGAGACGATGAAAGAGAGAGAGAGAGAAAGAGAAAGGGCCATTGCGAAGCAGTCTGCGAGGAAACGTCATTTTTTAATGCTCTTTTTCAGCAGCGACGAGACGCGTGGGCCGGCGATTAAAACACTGTGTCGCGACTGACTCCAGTTTATGCGGAATGTAAATTCGCATAATGCTCATGTCGCAAACTAACTTTATAATGGATCTTTTATTAAGATGTGCTATAAAACTAAATGTCAGTTATATATACAACTGCATCTCTTTATTTTTAAAGTATTGTGCAAAGATTTAGTCATGCTTTATTCTCTCTATCGTAACATTTTTAAATTTTTGATATTAACTTTCGATAACTAAATTACTTAATAATTGAAATTCATTTACAATTTTAATTAAATTGCAAGATTTTATTATTTCCTTACGTTCTAGAAACCTAGTTCGTTGATTTTAAATTTTTAATCTTTAATTATAATTATGTTTCCAACCGCATCTATCATTTAATTATTAATCAAATACTAGAAATATTAATTAAAGATAAATGATAGATAACTATCTGGAAATATAATTATTGATATCAAACTTACTCGGTATGAATAATAAATCATCAAATATTTTTATAATATTGCATATATAATAATACAAGTCTGTTTTTTAATATTAAATATTTTTTTAGATCTCTTGTATATTTTTAAAATTGATCATCTATTATGATAATATATATGTACTCAGTCATACTGACATAATCTAAAATACAATTGGTTATATTTAAAATGTTACACATGCCACGAATACAGAGCCAATTAAATGATAATAAAAAAATTATATTTACTTACCATATTGTTAGTCAGACAATTAATTAAAATTTGTGCAATGTAATGTCTTATTGTCTTTATTAGACTTCGGTTTGACTCGTATTTTTTACTGTAATATGCTTAGTTTAAAAAATATGGAATAGTTGACACGTAAAAATACGTGGTATCAATAATAAAGCATCTGTATTTTCAAGGAATCGCGAGCATTTTTAGATTGCAAAGAGAGTGCGGGCGTGAAAATGTGCAACCGTGCATCTTCGCTCACGGGCCGGCTGCTTCCTAAGCGGTTTCCTCGCCGTTCAACGGCGGCTACGAAAGCAGGGAGCGACTTTGACCACGGCGAGAACGAGGAGAGAATCCCAGGGGATATTGGTCCGAGGGAGAAACGCGACCACCCTTATGGCGGTGGGGATCAAAAGAGGAAGGGAGGAAGAGAGACGAAAGTAAACTTCGATAGAGCGAGACGGCGGATCAAAGAATCTGATGGAGGGTGGGAATGTGCCGATTCGGATGGTGGGAGAGGCTGCGAGATCGCGTCGGCCAAATACAAGGAGAGGGAGAAAGAGATGGAGAGGGAATGTGTGGAAGAAGGGGGAAAGACGAACTCTCCTCGGCAAGAGGGAATCCAACGTGGAGAAAGAGGAAGTCGAGCCGCGAGAGCGGGACGAGGAGAGTGAGAGAGAAAGAGCCGGATTTGTCGGAGAGGAGAGGGAAAACCACGGGGCTTTTGAAAAAGTTTTATCTTGTCGGTACGCTCGGCCTCTCAGACGCTACCGAACGCCGGTGCGGTGTTGTTGGCCACGGCGTGGTCGCGCGGCCTTTTCGCCGACGAATAGCGAATAAAGAGAGCAAACGGAGATAGTAAGAAAAAGAGAGAGAATCCAGATTGTGCGCCGCGATTTCCGGTCCTGATCGGTTCTTCCGATCATCAGCTTCCGTCCGTTTCGTCCGTTCGCGCCCTCGCGGACGTTCGCGCGAAAGGAACCACCGAGGACCATCGAGGAAGCTCTTGACAAGCAGGACGAAAAGAACCGCCGTTCTTCTTGAAGAAATCATTTTTTTATCCGCTCGTTTCACCATGCATTGTCGCTAAGGTGACCCATAGGTGTCGATCGAGAGAAAGAGCGAGCGAGAAAGATCAAGAGGGACAGACAGTAGGGGGAGAAGGAAAGGAAGAGAGAGAAAGAAAGGAAGGGTCAGTCAGGAAGAGGACGAAGAAGTCGAGGAAAGAAGTGACTCTTTGCCGGTCGCGACCGAATGACCAGCAACGAGATGAAGAACCGTGTGTTGCTAAAGAGTGCGTTGTTCCTGTTGCTGATCGCGACGGACGGCTTCGTGACAGCATCCGAGGTGAGTTTTTAGAATAAGTCATTCACATGATATCGGCTGGTCCCGAACTGTAATTATCGATATTAATATCTCGCAAAATTCCTCCTTGGAGTAGACGGTGCTCCGAAAAAAACATCGTTATTCGACAATGTTTTCCTTTCGGAAAACTGCACGTGTAATACTACCGAACGATAATTGAAGATAAGAAATATTAATTGACATTTCGTGTTAGTTTAATCGACGGGAAATAATCTGGGGAATGTATGTAACTTATAACTGCAAAACTTTTAAATATGATGCTATGAAATAGAAGCTTGTAACAATACATCTAATCCAGTATATAAAAAAAAGAATAATTACATACATATTTTAAAATTATTTTTATGATTAAAATTAGGTGAAGTAAAAATTCAAAATTATGTTAAATTATAAATTCGCTATCATTTCTTGAAATATTCGCGAATTTATCAGTTGGAAACTCGCGAAGAATTTCGGAAATTCTCCGCAGCAACGATTAGATTAGTTCACACGGTTCAATTACCGCGATTATACCTGTTATGTATCTCACTTACGTCTGATGATAAGAATCGCCGCATATCTCACGTGGAGGCATACTTATCGCTCTCGTAAATCGTTACGATAGATACGTACCTTAAAGTGTTACGAATGATTTTTCATCTTTTCGTAGAAATGTCGAAGATATCCTTTCTTTCTTGAATTGTATATCATGACATCCTGTTGTCACATTCTTTCGTTTGGGTGCAATTTTTGCATAGACGATTCCAGCAAGATAGCATTTCTCTGTGCTCCAGCTGTGCTCCGTTTCGTTCGTGCTTTTGACGGTTGAAAAGTCGAAATAAAATCTGATAAAAACGACAAAATCGGAAAAAATCGATTAATTATTTAAACGTATTACATATCATTGTGGATTCATTAAATCACCAGCTATATTGATATTAGCTATTTTACTTCTTCAATATTTAGAATTCATCATATTTTAAATATGCTACTATTGGTACTATTTTTAGTTTTCGAATTTTTCGATAATAATACTTTGCACTTTCCGTGCAAAATGCCACGTTAAATAAAATAGAATTTTAAATGAGAAACTAAATTTCTCCTTTTCGAAAGCATCGGCAATAATATTCGGGGCTTTACATATATTCCTTTTTTCCGTTTTATTTTTCTAAAATAAAAGATGCATCGATTGCATTGCGCAAAAAATCTCTCGACGATCAACAGGTATGGGGGAAAGAGAACCGACGCATCCCCGTGGATCGTCGAATATTCGGTACAGTTGACATGGACTCGGAAAATACGGATCGAATTGTTATGCGAAACACCGCCGAACTTGTCCGACACCCCTGTACGAAACACTCTCTGGGATAATTCGCGCGAATCGATTATATTCCGATCACACCTCGAACTCCGTAGATGCGGATACAAGCGCAAGTCGAACTCGTGTCATCGCGAACTCGGATCGCTTCTGGAACCCGCCAATCCAGCGAAATATCATTCCGCGGGGCACGAATTACCGCCGAAGCGACATTTCGTCGACGGACTGACGTGACGATCCATCGGGTCAGTTTCTTCATAACTTCTACGACGCAATTTTATTTTTCACGCATATAATAGTGAGTGAACGAAGACTTTCTCAATCTTGAATTGTTGCTAATAACAATTATTTAATAACAATTATTTCAAAAATTCTCGATTTCTCTGTTATATGTGTATGTTATATATTATCTATTTTTAATTAGTACTCTTTAAATTGCTAAATAAATATATAAAATTAAATTAATATATATATATATATTATATAAATAAAGTATGTTTTTGTCATAAATTTTTAAAAAAGTTTGAGATGTAATTTAATCGAGAATTAAAAATATTTATTTTTGAAAAAAACAAAATTTACCAAAAATAAAAATGTAATTTTAATTATTAATTTTACATATTGAAAGAATAATATATTGCGCTAATCTATTTGAAAAAATAGATAAAATATTGTTCATACTGTATTTAACACGATCTAAATAAAATAACCAGACTGCTTGCCAAAATCGCAGCTTTGTTGAACAATATACGACTGCATTATTACGTCATCTAAGTTATTTTAGAACAGAAGTATTTTTGCTGATAAAAATAATCAAATTACAACAAAACAAAAAGTATTTCGATTCTACAAATCGATTGGAACAAATGCATTTCTGTCACGATCAAGTGCATCGAGTGGCTTTGGTATATCATCAATCGAAAGACTTGCGTTATAGTATATCTATTTGTCACGATAACTTGACAATGATTGTGTTATCTTTCATCGCGGATATCGAATATCGAGATACCAGCGATACAAAGGCAAAGCAGCAAGATGTGCAAATTGTTCGTGGTGCAAAAAATGTTTTCGCACTTTACGTCTAGTTCGTGTTAAGAATCTCAAGTGACACTCTCTCATTCGGGACTTGTAACGATACATGTGTTTTCCGCGACGTGTGCTATTCGAAGCTGCATAGTAAATGACTCTATTTTTTGAGTTTTAACATTGCGCTATTGCGATACGCAGGTCCACATTCTCGTTGCATTCGCGATGCGTTCAATGATGTGAAAAATTGTGATTAAAAATATTTAAATTTAACTTTGATATCTACATTAATTCTTTACAGAATTATCGCGAGCATCGATATTGCTTTGAAAGAAAACGGCGAATCTAAAATAATTTCGATAATAATAATCTGAAACAATAATTTAAAATAACTGAATCGATTCTGTGTACTTGTATGGGATATAATCGTATGTAGAGAGTAAGCTGTGTTTTTTAATTTCGAGAACAAATCCGTCAAGGACGTGAGGATTTAAATTCGTGCGTTTTCATGGCGATAGAGAAATTTTTTAGGGATAATATATCGTCCTAACCCATGGGACACTGACTCGATGAATTGCGAATCGGCGGATATTGAATTAAAATAGTTATTCTTGGAACGGCACGTTCGCCACGGTTCATCGGTAGCTTGATTAATTTCGAATTGTTCCTCGATCTGGAGTCGAATTATTATTTCACGGCGCTTGCAGACATTTGCATGCACAGATGATCATTTTGCTAATCGGCATTTTGACAACATATAAGTGTTATAAGTCGTACTCGCGAAAATGAGTGCAATGATTGGAACAGATTGCAAGCGCCTACAAACTTCTTTTCAATCAAAAAATTAAAAAAGTTTATAAATATATGTACACACACACACACACACACACACACACACACATACACACACACATATATATATATATATATAATTTTGTTTATAATTTATATTTCATATAATATTTTACTTTAACATATACACACACACGTATACTTATACTAGTTGCTTGAAGATATTATTGGTGTTAGTTGATTGTACTCGATTTATCAACGTACGGATAGAGTGACGCCCTTGGCATAAATTCACCTTATCACAAATTTGTCGATTAGGTTCTATAAAGCTATAAATATTCGAGAGAGAAGGAGACAGAAAGAGAGAGAGAGAGAGAGAGAGAGAGATTTCTAATATTTGTAATATATTTCTAAGAATAATTCTCTATAAATTTTTGGTTTGACGAATTATCAACAAGCAATTACTGCATTTTAATCTCTATCAAGGAATCGACTATGTCATTGCGACACATACAGTGCATATACGTACAGAGAGAAAGCTAAATCCCGACACTCGTCTGACGACTTCTGAATATCGTTAAAACAGAGGTCGTACTTACAATTTAATTCATCATTTTAAATCTTATTTAGCCGTAACCTCGAACATTCATGTTTCGACATTCTTTATCGTTTTAAGTAATTTATATGCTGTGACAGTGCCATTAAGATACTGTCCAAATAAGGATAAAATTAAACGGACACTAATTCTTATTAAAATTTAATTAATTTTCTATTTAAGTTAACATTTCTGCTTTATATAAAATCATAGATGACAATAAATGTTAATTCAGAAGTCGTATAACTTCTGTTAACAAATAAATTAAAAACAGTGAAAATTATTTTAATTTATTAAAACGAAGTATCGCTAATCTTTTAGTTATAATTCATTTGTAATTATATATATATATATATATATATATATATATATATATATATATATGAAAATTCGATAATATTTTTTCACTGCTTATATTTATTTACTTTTGTCAAAATATTTTATCGCAAAATCAGCAAGATTTCATTCTCGCATGCGTTATTCCTTTCGTATAGAGGAATAGATCGCCACGAGTTTACGAATCTTCTTCTGGAATATTATCCTTCCGTAAAAATGACGATGTACGGAAGAAAAAGTTGCGGTCCTTCTGTTATTGCACCCCTTTTTCTCGCTCATAGCGCCGCCGTTCCTGACCATTCTTGCTTGAATTGCGAGGGATTCGCACGGACGAAGGATCTGAAAGATTTGTATCTTATGAAAAATATGGTAATGCACATAGTGTGGCCTGGCGGCGCATTCGATACAGTTGCTCTATACTCTATACCGATGCTCCTCTCCTCTAGAGATCCACATTAAATTTTATGTAAAAGAGTCTGTTCAAATTCACATCTTTTCCTTAACAGTGTATAACGCAAACAAATATATATATATATATATATATATAAAATAACCGCTCATATTTGACGTCGATATAATTTTCAACGCAATGTTTATATGAATTAATAGAATATATTTATAGAAAATCACTATAGGTCTTCCCACTTTAACATGTAGTTCGCATATAATTTTGTGTGGTACAGATAATTTGAAAAGTTCTGGTTTCTGCATAAAAGGAGATATCATCATTTACTCTTGCAAGGCTTCATTAGATACGGAAGATTTTCAAACTCGCGGTTACAGTGCTTCCGCAAGCGCGAGTATCTGCTCACAAAAAAATGTAGCATTAATAAGATTTTCATCTTGGCAGATGAAATATATAATTAGGGTAATTATTAAATGGAAATGGAATTTTGCAAACATTACATTTGGGAAAAATCAAATCAAAAGTGCAATTTTAAAAATAAGAAATATCGATATGATTAAAAACATAAATTGATGACGAAATTTTTCCACATAGAAAATGCGGCAGAAAAGTATTCTTTAGAAACTTTTTTTATTAATTTGTGTATTTATTTATTACATACTAATATCAAGGAAAAAAGGAAACTATATGCTATAAATATTGAAAATAATTAATATATATCATTCTGCTTCGCAAAAATGACGAAGCGATGAGTGACATGCATAAATCTTAAGTAATTGAGTCTGTGCACGAAAATGATATGAAATGGACTTAAAAGGGTTTAAACAGCTCAAAAATTACATATCGGATGATAACTTTAACACTATAAGTACCACTTATTAAAGAGCCTATAAATTTCGTGGATTGATCCTAATAAAGTCATATGAATATTTTAGATGATTCCCTCAAGAGTATGCGTGCATACTTAATTGATTGTTGCGTCGAATTAACCCAAATTTAAAAGAACTCATAAATTAACCTCGATATGATAATTTAACACGATCGTTCATGCAATCTTATCACATATATATCATTTAGTGTGATGCACTTCTTTAACGTTTCTGTAACAAATTAATTTATCATAATCATCTCGAAAAAGATAATTATTGCGCCCGAAGATTAATTAAAGCGATCGAAATTGGTGATTTTTAAATGTCACATAGAGAAAATTTATAGTTGATTAATTTATATCGTTATTATTTTTTTCAATATAATATAATTGCCGACTTGTGAATAATTATATCATAATTAACATGTTCAACTAATGAAATTCACATATTTAATCATAATTATAACTAATTTTGACATAATTTAGGCGCGTCAATTAAAGTGATACATCACGTGATGCGACTATCGAGAAATTTTTCACCCCGATTGCTTCGCGGCACTAAAAGGATCAAGCCGGTATCTGATATTACGTAAATCGTCAGGGTCGTCGAAAAATCGGGATGCATGTGTGGAGAGGCGAGAGAAAAAAGAAAAAGATCGCAAGAAAGCTATAATGCAAGCAGATGGGACGTGGAGGGACCTTCATCCGAGAGGCATGTACGATAAATCGCTTACCTAACCGTGCGAAGTCCGCAATGGTGTGCGCGGCTGCTTTAGTCTTTTTTTCCACATCATTATGCGCGTTCGCAAGAACGAATTAATTATTTCAGGCGAGCCGCAGGTCCATTTTACCGCTCTCGATAATATTGCGAAACCGTATCATGTTACAGTGCGATCATTCGGCTGAGATTAACATTAAAAATCTGCTTAATTAATGTTTGTATCTCTTATCGATTATACATCGATTCGTGTTTTTTCATCAGACCCTCGAAACATAATACAAAAGTAAAATACTTGCTTGAGATAATTTCTTTTATTGAGATAATTTTTTTTTATTGAATAATTCCAATATGCATTGAACTATCATTTTTTAATAAAATTTATTTGATTGAGGTTTGATCAGAGATAGATTAAAAACGCCAGACTTATCGTTTGCACAGAGTATTCGTTATATGGTTATATATTTATATAACTATATGTATAATGTGACTATATACTTATTCTATTAAAAAAATTGATTTTGTTTTGGCGAAAATTTAATCGACAGTTATAGTAACGCAATTTAATAATATTTATCCTCATAATTAAATGTTTTATTAATTTTTAATGTACGTAAAAACCGATAGATATGCTTGATATGAATTGACGGTAATTGGACGCTAAGTGGCGTTTTGTTCATCATATATTACATGCATTCTAATTCCTTCATTAATATCGATCCTTGAATGAACGAATGCTCAATGCAATATTCTCGTACTACTACTATCAGTCGCATCTCTCATGCTAGCTGACGCCTTTTGGAATTCTCGAAATACTGTCGAGAGAAGTCGTTTGCAAGTACTTCTGGTCCTCGAACGGCGGGTACTTGAGGACCGGCGACGAGTGAAGCGTTAAGTGTCGTATCGCCAGAAGGGATCTACTTTTTGCTATGCCGGGACTTATGCGCGATTATTTACCGGACACTTGTATAAGTATATCCGCGTGCTGAAAGGACATTTACGTTACTTACGCAGTGTACCACCAATTATCGCCGGACATCGTTCGGTCTCTCTCTTTCCCTTTTTTGTAGGATGATATCGCATTTTTCACATATAACGGATGATGAACAGTAAGGAGATAAACATACAATATAACGTGGTATCATGCACCGTCAATTATAAACGATCGCTCGAAAAATTATATGCTTGTTTTTAGATGAAATAATTTAATATTTATGGCTTTTGATAATTGAATTGATTGTTGAACTCGGAATACACGGAATAAATTTCTTAACAAATATGAAATTGATTTTGCCTTGAGAGAAACTTGAGCTCTTAATTATGAAGTTAGTTAATAATGAAAGTTGAAATACTGTAACCAAATATCAAAATCTGAGATTAAGTAATCCAAGAGCTTATTATTCGAATAGTTTCAATTACTTAACTTCCAAACTAAGTCTCAAACTTATTGATGATAACAGAGATTCTAAATAATTTGTACAGAATAGGACGTACATAGTATATATATTGCATATGGTTTTATGCGACTGTCAAATCTATTTGCACGGCGTATATGTGTTAATGGGTTAATCGCGCGGTAGCCCAAGAATTTTCGATAACTTATCGTCGAGATTATATCGCGCATGATAAAACTCAGGGAGCTTATTCATTGCGGGCAAGTGTCATGGGCGGCATAAAATGAAGGCAAAAGTCTCGCCGTCGCCGTCTTTCTCGCGTCTACGGGAGCGACCATAAATAGATATGGACAAGAGAGAAGGCACATAAACACATCTACTTAAGTCTGCGTGGATGAGCGTGGAGTGCGTGCCTTTTAATTAAAGTCGGAGCCCGTCCCGCGCCAACCGAACAATTAAGGCGCTTTTATATACTCGAAATCAACAACAGGGAGGAATAATACATCGCATGATATTTCTACATACATATACATATTTCGTATATATTGACCTACATTTCAATTCCCAATTATTATTTATAAGAAATTATTTCACATTACATTCGCGATCTCATTTTATCTCATTTTAATGCGATTATCACGTTATATATCTATTACAATTTTATCTTTTTAATGTCAGTTTATATCATAAAAATATTAGAGAAATTTATACTTATTATATATGAAACGCCTTTCATATTTGAGCAGTTTAAATCAATGCATTTGCATGGCATATATATTTAAATCTAATCGAATAATGTACCGATCGATATGCTACGACTTTAGATATTAATGCGAATCGGACGATTATTGATCTAATGTTTAAAATTGACTACTGAAAATTATTTCAGCTTTTCTTCTCACATTAAATAGTAACAATGCGATTTTGCTATAGATAGAATATTTAAATCAAAATTGACATTAAATCGGAATAATCAGGACAAGGAAATTGATTTAATTATTGAGATTATTATTATTAATTAATTATTATTGAGAAGAAAACTACAAATAATATCCTCAAAAATAGCTTTTTTCTTGAGGCTTTTCTAGTGTTTTTATTAATATAAAAAAATAATTATATTTAAAAAAAGCGTATTTTCTCTAAAATTTTTATTTGCAATCTTTAAATTTACAATTAATATTTCTATTAATTATCTTACTGCTTTATACAAATGTTAATTAAACCGTAAACTTGCTATCTTGGTCAATGATAACTTGTCAATTCATTTTCTCCAATACGTTTTACGACGTTTGTCACTCGTTTGGCGCTCGATGAAATCAGCGACATTCCCGGCGCATCTTGGATATGACGTAATCGTAGATGTTCGGGTGTTGGAGTTTTATGCAAATGATCTCGTAAATCATTTTATTCACGTTCGAGTTGCTCCCAAAAGTCAATCCTCTCTCCTTACCGTCTTTCGGATCGGTATTTCGAAAATGGGTTTACACACCGTGACCAAAAGTTACATACGTGAAATCGCATCACGAAGGTTGAGAGTATATCACCTGCGGATTCGAAATGCCGCGAGATTAAACATTCAAGATCGTCTCTCCGCGTTTGCCGAATTAAAACGGTATAAAAATCGATTTAAATATACACACAAGATATTTCTATCCACATATATATTTAAGTTTATATTTGTTTTGTTTCATTCTTTATATCTTTTTAATTAGTAATGTTATGTAAACAGTTATTGCATTTAACGTATATCTACTTTATACGACAATTATGTATATTGTTAAAAAAAATATTTGCAGCTATAAAATTGCCTTGAGAATACGTTGTAATTGGTTCAATTTGTTATCGTAAGAAACGATGTAGAAATATCTTTGTAATTGCATAATTTGCTATTGATGATGTTCTACGCAAATAAAACGATATAGAGAGGGAGGTCAGATTAGTCGATGCATTTAGATGATGTACATATTCTGTTATCTAAGCAAGCTTCTTGATTTATTCACTTAGGTATAAAAAAGACGTATAATTTTTTCTTTCTTTTGTCTTATATGATCATCTTATTTGAGATTTATTTCTTCTTTTAAGAAACTTTTAATTGAACCTAATTATACAATGTTTCTTAAATTTTGCGGGTATAAAACATTAATTTATTTATAGAAACGTACCGAAAATTTGAATTTAATATATCCGACATTTCTGAAATAAATTAATAATTCAAAGTGGCACGTTTACTAGATTAGCAAAAAGTGCAATAGCTTCTTCATTTCGGAGAAATTTATTGTCGTTTCCTTCATTGCATAAAAATAAATATTTAAAACATTTCTGAACGCAGAACGTTTCGTTGTTAAAATCGCCACGCGTATTACATATGTCGTATTACAAGCGTTACAATGGGCCGTATACGTCACACAACAAGAGTATACCCTCGAAACAAGTAATATAGTTCGGCCGCGGGACGGCATAAATATTATCCGACCGGTTCGCTCGACTAATCGATTTTTCATATAATCCTTATCGAAGTATTAACGTCGCTGGACCTCTCCATTCTCGTAGTTGCTCTCGGCTCGTTTCTTCACCATTCCCCTCCCGATGTATCTTCCCTCGGGCGCGCGCGCGCGCGCGCGACTACTACGATATTGGTCATTAAATTAATCGGATATATCCGGCCGACTTTCGCGATCGGCCGTAAAATTAAGCGGCGATCGAACGTATTTTCGCCGGTACCAAACCGAAAATAATCTTTATTTTGGGCATGAATTGAATTTATAGGCATGCGTTTTTGTCTATCCACACTATTTTCGGATAGTTTAATTCTGATTGTGAGTTCCGACAATATGTTTTATCCAATCTAGATTATTTTTTCAAATAAACTTAACATTTCTGACACTACTTTTTTTAATTGCAATGAAATAGAATAGCAATAATAATGTTAGAATAAAATAATTAAATACTTGTTAATTAAATAATTATTGTATAAATAAAACAATAATCCTTCTGTGTGTGAATTATTATGATAATTAATCTTTAAGTGATTTAGCTATTAGATTAAAATGACGAAAGAGCAATGATTCCTTTTTAGTAATTAATGACGTATAGCGAGGCTAATCACATCAGTGAAAACGAGTATCTCGCGCGTCAGACTCTAGTCTAGTCAAGTCGATCGTTATCCCCTGAATAAAGTAACTTCGACGCCCGGACAGGTAGGATCTCGGCTCAAGCTCGAGCTTTTGCCGCATCTCTACGCATGCACTGGTAAATAACGTATTTGTGCGCCGCGTTCAGCAGCCCACCCACTCCCGACTGTTACCGCATTGGCTATTTTCCTAGCCGATACGATGCTTGTTTCAAAACTGACGAAAATAAAGTCTAAATTATTATGGGAGAAAATATAGGACATTAATTATTAGACTCAATTGCTAAATCACGATATGTCAAGAGAAAAAGAAGAATAAATAAAAAAAACAATATTTCTCGTCTTAATTTAGAACAAATATCGATCAAACGTGCAAAATTTTGTCTGTCAGTTTTGGAAAAATAACAGTGAAATGATATATAAATTTTATTTTTGATTTGATTGTCAGTTCTGTTTATTTTTGCTTTTATGAATAAGCGAACGATTTAACGTTTTAAAAAACGGATCTTGTGTGAATCCTTATAATATTATAAATTTTTAAAATTTTTGATATACAAACTAGATAATGTATGTCATTAAAATTGCGGACAGGATATATATGTATATATGTATTTTATTATAGTACATTTTCTTGCTAGAGTTACTTATAGGAATATTTGTAATGTGTAACAAAATAATTTAATTACTTCTTACAATAGTGATAATTAATATTCTAAATTGGTCGATAAGAGTTTGGATGAAAGGCCGATGAATTACAATAATCAATAATTCTAATTATATAGCATAAGTCGAATTAATATATAATAATATATATATCACATAAAATATACACGTGTGATTTAATAAATTGAAGGGCATGCGGCGCATATACAATGATAAATCAATTCCGATCTTATTCATTTAACTGCAAGGAGATAGAAATCAGAGGATAAAAAGAGAGAGAAAGGGAAAGAGAGAGCCCGTGTCGCTGGAAGAATTATCTCGCGAGATCGCAGGAAGAAAGGAAGGGTCCCGTCAGGACTGTCTTGTCTGAAACGTGGGCGGGTAGAACTGGTTCTCGCGTGTCCACTGGAAGGAACGTGAAAAGAGCGCTTCGTCTCTACCTGAGAGATAAGTCCCTCGTTTCATGTGGACCGGAGGGAGGAAAGAGGAGCTGACCTGGTGCTCGCATCAACTGGGTGCACGCGTGGCCCCGTCCTCCCTGAAGCCGCGATTTTAGTGTGAGCCCCTTGTTCATTTCGCGCCGCAGGGTTTGCATTTGCCTTGGACCAGCCGCCTTAAGTCAAGCCGGAATCAAGCCCATGGCAACACCCGTTGTGTCGCCGCGTTGCATCGCGTTACATCGTGCCGGTCCGGTTATGAGTCAGACGTGCCCGCATACGTGGGCCTGTTCGTATGCATATGCGCCCGAGGCAGAGGACGAGGGGCCCGTGCACTTAAGTCTTTTCCTTCTCTTTTCTCCCTTGCCGCGGCTTCGCGTTTAGCACGCAGAGTGCTGATAATTCTCCTTTCGCTGTCGGGCGAACGGGTAATTTTCCACTTTGGTCGAAAATTAATTGAACTGGGAAGTCAAAATTATGGAATCTTTAAGATAAAATGTATAGTAAATATCTACTGATTTTAAATTTGATTATTTTCACGCCAATGTTGCGATTATTGTTTTGCTTATAGAGTACCACGTTCCTTCCTGAAAGCAGAAAGCGAGAAAAAAAAGAGAGAGGAAGAAAGAGTCAAATTATCATCACTTAAGTTACTTAATATTAATTGAAACATATGGGACGCGAAAATAAAGAATGAAAGAAAGAGTCCTCAAATAAAGTTAATGCGCGGTGTGAGCGAAAACAACGTCGTGCCCCTTGTTTCTGATATAACTGATGTTTTTATTCTTTTATTAACCTTTGCAATTTGCGCACGTTTAAACTCATAATTCTTAGATACATTTCAACTTGTCAGCTTCGTATCACATAATATAGACTTCATTGGCCATTGACCTTTGTTTGATTGAAAGAGGAGAGACATTTTAAAAATAAAAATTTTGTAGAACAAATTTGATCGGGATGTAAAAGACTTTTTTAATATTACTAAATAAAAAAGAATGAATATTTCTTTACTAACAAAAAAAAAATATAAATTTAATTCTGTTTCTTAAATTCTTTTATTAATCTAAGCTGATTAAAAATTATTCTTATTTACAAAATTATAACTGTGGATTTTTTGTAATATAAAAAATTCAAGTATAATTCAAGTTTATTACGCGTTTCTTTTTTCAGAGAATCGAGTTCGGTCAAAATTAGCGCGTCTTCTAATCTGAATTTATAATTGTCGTCTGCAAAGTCTATCCGCCACGAGATTAAAATATCAAATAAAAGATTCATATTATTGGCTGCCGCGATTCGTTATATCTGACTATTCTTAGACTACCCTTCCTTACCTAGGTATTTTCCTTTCTATCCGACGTGAACCTAAGAGACACAGTCCCGCTATACAAATGATGAAGTAAAATTTTAATACAGCAAAGTTATTTCTACAGTCTGAACATTTATCACGCTTATATTCATTTTTTTATTTATAACTATAACTTATAGCTTACAAATTTATTAAAAATAAATAGTATACTCACTTTAATAAATTGATGTATATATTTCTCTGCTTTTTAGATTTGTCAAACAAGTTTTTATAGAAACGTAAGGTCATATATTTTGGAATGTCTTACATCAAAATTTAATATGTTTCATTGCATAATATTTTTATTGTATTTATTCAAAAAAACTTGCTTATATATTTGCGTTATAGTTTCGCTATAATTTGTTAAAGTGAATCTTTTTTGTGTTCCGGGAGTCGGAATGTAAAAACTGGAGAGTGGAATTTTATGACTAAGATGAAACGAAAATCTTTTTTGTTTGTTTAAATAATTTTTTATCATACTGCAAACAAAATTCTGCGAATAGGAATCGTGCCGTTTCTCCGAATGGTTTAAGATTTATAGCTCGATCACACACAAGTTTATGAGATGCTTGCGCGACTACCCTCGAAGCTGCCAGTCGACCGATTTTTTTTCCTCCTCAGCCCATAAATCGCATTTTTAGAAAGTCTTACGTCATGCCTCGCAATTGAATTCGCAGTTGAGCACGGTTGTATGAGGATGCAAAGACCTGAAAAAATAGTTCCTTAAGTTAAACAAGTTGAACAAAAGCAAAAAAAAAATTTATTTCAAAATTTTATTATTTTAAAATATTATTCTCCTAAAATGTAATGCAAGTCCTCCAAACATTTACAGTAATTGTACTAAAATATTATAATTGGATACATTAATTGGATATTATCTTTAAAAATGCGGAATTAATAAGAGAATAAGAAAAATAATGTTTAAGCAAGAAGAATTATTAAATAATATTTTTTAAATCTCGATTATTTAATTTTGTTTTATCCTTGATTTTTGTTAATAAGATAAACTACGCTTGAATAAAATGACAATATATATTATATAGAAAAATTTTAAAAAAATTTGCAAGTGACTCTGGCATGAGTATAAAATGTAGTTTGCTCATATCATCCAGCACGTCGTCAACTATCAAACGAATTGAGCTTGCTTATTGCTATTCGTTGAAGAGACCAGACACGTCTTTATTGCTGTTGATATGTCGATGAAGGACGGCTTCTCGTACGAGATCATTTCTCGCAAAAGGGAGACTGCGATGATTCCGGGAACGACGATAACATTTATGACCATTGATGATCAACAAGTCATGTCGCATATAAAATTAATGCGGATTAATTGACATAACTCGGTTCAAAAATTTTATAAAATATGTATAAAATAATATTGGAGGAACAAGCGATTCCTTGTCGAGAATAATTCTCGTTCAATTATCTATTTTCTTATTACATATTGTGTACATGTATATTCTTTGACATATTCTTTATTATTTGATGATTCTTGTTGCAATGCCATGCCGCAGTGAAAATGAGAATTTCGTGTTTGTTAGCACTCAGAACACACATTCTAACAACTCATTCGTTAAGTGCAGTCTTCTCCAGTCTCCCTTGAGAGCAATGAGCCTTCTCCGATTCTAATCAGTAAGCCATTCATTCACTGCTTTTAGAAAGCTCAAGAGTTTAATGTATGCATAATTTTTTCAATTGTTAAATTATTGCTAAATTTTTCGTCTACATCTAAAAACTCAAACAAAATCTTTATACATTGATGACATCATACGTTTTTATTTTTGGATATTTTAAGTATGATCTGCATAGATTAACAAATTTCAATTATAAGTATTTAACAAATAATAAAAATGTAAATTAAATAATAAAACTATTTTAAAATTTTCGGAAAAATTATGAATTTATGGATCTATCCTCTTCTCCCTTTTTCTCTCTCTTTCTCCTTTCTCTCTCTCTTTCTTTTTTCATCGATGAAATATTTTACTTACTTCACGCTTACATTTAATGCAATCGATAGCATCATTTTTATAGTTACAATATGCGTAGATATTATGTTCTCACAACTTTATCAACGCGATATTACTTCATAGTAAAACACTGTCCTATTTTCGCGTCGATTAAACATGATTGATGTGTCAAGTAAAATTTTTATTTTGTAATGAATAACGAGAGATCTTCATATTCGTAATATTATCATTCATGAAGAAACAATGTGCAATCGCTTCGAGACAATCGAATCCCGGCGAACATTTGTCAAAACCGAGGCGTGTATGTATGTATGTATGTATGTATGTATGTACATACGGGTTACGGGGATGCAGGATGGTCGGTTGTGAAAAAAGTACGGTGTCAATAAATTCTGCTTTATCTATCGCCATAAATCCGTGCGCCAGCCTTTGAGGCTCGATGAAGCATGCAAGTCGTACTGTTGGGAGCCTGCGTGTATGCACGTATTCGCCATGGGCACGCGTTTATATATACACGTAGGGGTATCCGTGCGTTTTCCTTGAACTCGCAATCGCGCTGCCGATTCTACGATAATGCATTATTAAATTCTCCATATAATAATTATAGAGATCAAGGTTAACGATGAAATTCTGTCAATGCTAAATAAGCAATCTAGTAAGTCAAACACGAATGTGGATCGACGTACAGTGATTACGAGTTTGTAAATTTTAATATTTTCTTTTTAAATCGAATTTAAAAGATTGAAATAATTAAAATTTATTAATAACATTCTTTTCGGGAATACAGATTTATATATTTTTTCAAGAACAAGTTTCTTCATTCATGTATTGTTAATATATGCATATGTCATGCCTCTAATAATACTCTGTAATAATACTTAAATGTTGCACAATATGGGCGATTACGCACTCTTGTTCACCTAACAATAATTGTACGTTTTACCAATAATTTTCTACGTTTGTTAATTTGAAATGCCACACGGTAAGAAATATAATCGAGGATACGTGAGCGCCGCGTGATTGCAGAAATTACCTGCCAAGTCTACTAAGCGTGCAAACATCAGCAAACTGAACACCTAGAGTGGAACAAAAAGACTATCTAAGGTACGAGCAACGGAGGTATGACGTATCTCTGAAAACTAGTCGCCGGGAACGACACTATTGGCCGCCGCCGGCATCTTGTGCAAGGCGTAATTTACATATTTAGTAGTGGACAAATGCGGTGCTTACGCAATGATGACAATGTTATATCGATGATTTGCACAGTTATCTCGTAAAACGCTAACGGTTTAGCTCGCGCTTCATATGGAGCAAGCGCGATACATACGATCATCGAGCAAAATTAAGACCTGTACTTGGGATTTACATGAACGTTTAAATATTAATGTATGATAATCTCTCATCGATATACTGGCACATATATTACTCAATCATGCTAAAATGCTCATGAATAACATTAATTCAGATACACAGAACATTAATACGAAATTATCCTCGAACGTATGTATGTGTGTTTTCTGTCATATTTAAACAGTGATTTTATTTATAAATTAATTTAAATTAGTTTAAAAGTTGTTTTAATGCCAAAGCAAACTATATTTAATATATTGATGAATATATGTAAATAGATAAAAATCCTTATTTTTGTCTACGCGTTCTTCCTCTTTCAATACATAATTTTATCTAAATATGCATATCACTCTCAATGAGATTTGAAAAGTGCCGGTTCTTTTGTCAATTGTATTTGAGTCAAACGCTAACGAATGCACGATTAGCGGTACGATGGAATGCCGACGGAGGAGCGCGAATCTTAAAACAAAGAAATGCGTTAATTACCGTTAATTTTGTCCGACGAGACTGTGAGCGATGAAAAGCGAATACGTTTGCGGCAATTATCATGAAGGACCTTAACGAGAAACGTCAGACGGACTTACAACCGTATAATCTCATCTTGCGTATTCGTCCGTACTTTTTTCAGATTCAGGAGTGAAAGAAGGTCAGGATAATGAGAATGAATTCCAGCGGCTACATATCTCGTTCATACAGCTTTATATATAATTACAATCATTCGGGTAATCTTATTGTAAATTTTAAACTTTCGAGCGTAATCAAATTGCTTGTTGTTAAAGAATGAAAAGTGACATACGTGATAATTCTCGATATTTAATTTTACGTAACGAGAGAGTCAGTAATTATTGTTGTTTGTTAAATCGTTTAATGAGGCAACCATTATAATGCCACACAATAATGTCATCGCATTGGAAGATTGTACTTGATAAGAAATAAAAATTTCAACTATTTCACAATCACAAATCACCGGACAAAACACAATTTCTAGCAATTATGCAGTCGCAAAACGACGCTGTAAACGTCCGCTATATCTCGGACAAACAAAGTCGAAAGTGCATATGCGTGTGTCGCATATTATTTATTCCATTATATACATTCGCGTATGACATAATATACCTCCGACGTCGATACAAATGTAGGCGGTGACATCATCATGCGCGTGTTCTCATGAACCGCCCCGGTCGTTTATTTATGAAATTATAGTGATTTATCTGCGATCGCATTTTCGATTCGATGCGGTAGTACAGCGATGAATAAATTTGCAAATACAAGCCGTTCACGTACTTAGCTTTTTTTTTATTAATTTATAATTGCTTGTGGCACGTGCAGATGATTACATAATGACAGCGAAAATGTTAAAAAACCATTGATTGACGTCTAGATTTGTATTGTATTCGAGAAATGATTACATTTGCAAATAATTAATGATACGTGTCATTACGAATATCAATCTGCGAAGAAAATTAAAAGAAAACTTTTGTATTTGCAAAAATATTGTTTCAAAAACTATTATAATATTATTTGTAAGATAAATATTTCTACATGAATTTAAATTGGGAATATGATATTTGAAAATTATGATTTATTTTGATCTCTCGATAATTTCAATCTCATATTATATAGGAATAAAAATACCTCTAAGCCACAACGTGATTATATTTAATATTCTTTATTACATGGTCAATAAATCATTAATAATGATTTGATTGAGTACAAAATTATCGCTACATAAAGACCAGTCTTATTAACTGATATCGTAATAGCGCTATTTTATATACGTTATCCGCGATTATCAATTCTGACAAATTCAATAAAGTTAAATTTATTTTTAATAATTGAAGAAAAATGATAAATATTATTGCTACAAGGGTAAGAAAAGAAACGCATAAAAAAAAATTATTAACAATTAATATAATATAATAAAATGTATAATAATTATTAATAATTATTATTTTATAAACTAATAACTAATAATAAAAAAATATAAATTTTTATAAATTTATTAGCTATGTGTCTATATTTGATATATATTAATAGTCTTAAATTAATGTTTTATAGCACAGAATGTCTGACGACAATCTATAATCGTTTAGCGCCGTTTTTTGTGTCACGGGACTTATTACTGTCAGATCTATGAATAGATGCGCGGATTAACATAACTGACAGCGTGTAAACGGCTCTTCCTCTATTTGTAACTCCTTTATATTCTCTCTTCGATGTTTGCTCGTACTTCGATAAGGCGCGTATCTGAATCGTGTGAATTACCGACCAGAATCTAAAGTGATATTGCACAATGCTCGATCACAGTGATTAATACCAGATAATAATAACGATAATTATTCATGATATACTTGTATCAATATTGGCCTAAAATTTTATATAATTATTTTATAATTATTTTATATTATTATTTTACCGAATAATATTATATAAAATATGGGCCTGTGAGGTTAAAAATCTTATTTTATTGTTAAAATCGGAGAACTTTATAGAAGTACTCGTAAGAGAGACGCACTTCTTAAGAGCGTCTGTCCTCGAGAAAAATCAATTTAAATGACACGATTAATGATGCAGTCATTAGCGATGCGCATGCACGCACGACAATACGATGAAGTTAATCAGACGCAATACTGACCGCTTGTCGAAATGTTTAACGCACCTTGCATATTCATTCCGCACGAATGAATGTCTGTAGGTATTTATACACACGCGTGCAAATGCGTGTGCGAGAATGCCCCCAGGAGGCCACGCGTGACTTAATGCAGTGGTCTCGCATAATTCGTTCCAAGTATAGAAGAGCATCACGGACGCACTCGTTTCCTAGTTTTCGCATCTTGTACGTCGCCAAATGCCATTGTCGCGTCTTAGGATGGTGTATATTTTGGGCCTCTCTCATTAATGACGTGATCTCTTCAAATTTAATCGTGATCATATAAAAGGAATTTAGATAGATAAATGAAAATGCTCTCTCTTTTGTATTTTCATGTTTTTCCACTTATTTTTATCTCTTAACATTATGTTATCTTGTTTTATATGTGTATGTGTGTGTGTGTGAGACGAGATTTTGTTAGAATAATCCTTATGCAATTGCAATGGCGACAAGAAATCTAAAAATTAAAAAAAAAAGATTAATTTGCTTATCAAATTTTTTCCCTAGATTATGCTGATTTGAATTTCTAATCTGCGACATTGCAATCGGAACTTTCTAAAATCATAGTGATCTTGCAATCTGTATCCCTTCTCCTTCAAAAAAGCGCACATTCTATTGCCGCTTATTACATATTTCGCCTCAGACGACGCGTCGAGTTTCCTTCACTATTCGATCATCTTGCTGAGTGCGTTATTGAATTATTAGCGAGAATTACGGTAAATGGAGTGTCCCGCCACTGCAATTATTTACAATGTCCCCCGCTCTTTATCGCCCGTACGCTGTCTGAGAGCTATATGAAAACGCGGCTCCTTCTTCTCTTCGCGCAGCTGAAGGTTAACGGCGTAATCCACGATGCTCAGAGTTCTTTTTATCACGTAGCTTTGTCAGCGGTGACGTTGACTGTTTTCTGCTTTCGCTCCGCGTGTGGTGTGCTATATGCGCCGAGCTCTCGCTTAAAGGTAACGGCGACCGACGACGGTCAATGTTCTTTGGGCGTACAATTTACAAATTGACTTCTTCGGTATATATTCGCTATCTTAGAATATATAATCAAACCAAATCACTTAAAAGATATTGGACATAAATTTTTAATTGTCTTTCTCATTCTTTTTGTAGTTGGATTAAAAACTTAATAAGGGATAATTCATACTCGCTCAGAAATATATGGAATTAATGTACAAAGTATTAAGGTGCAATAATTATTTAATGTAAAGCAAATTTTGATTTAAAAATTTAATCGAGTTAAATATTTTTTAAAAATTAATGTGTACGTGAAAAAAAAATAAAAGAAAATTTGATGATGCTTTTTTTACAGAGAGGAAAAAAAAGAGAGAAATTCGAGTTTCCACTTTTGAGCAAATTACTTTTTTTCCTGCACGCATGGTATTTAGGTCATTCGACTTATCTTCCGCTTACATCGAAGTTAATTGCAGATGTTAATGTGGATTACGCATACACATCTGTGCGTCTGAATCAACCTGTACGTTTGCTCACATGGGCATGTGCGTACATACACGTGCTATCGAATATTATTAATATATATGCGTATCGTGCATCCGACGATCGAAAAATTTTTGCTCAATTTTTCCTGTCTTCTTTTCCTTCTTTATCATATTCTCGCATCTAACTATGTGGCGCCTCGCTGTTATTTAATTCAGTTCTCTTCACTATCATCAAAGACGATAACTCGTCTGACATGGGAGACGAAAAGAATGTGGATCACTGTATACAGAGTAGTAGTATACTAATTATCCTTTTAAAATAACCCGTTAAAACAAGAATATATCAAGAATTATGATTATTCCTTTTTGTTCTTTTTCTGAATATTTTACGTAAATATAATTTTTCAAGTAATTATATAATCTATTCTTATATTATGCGTTTATACTCTTGTATTAATTATATAATATATATGTAATTCTTTAATTCTACAGAACAATTCTATAAATATCGTCTCCGTATATTTAAAAGTTCTAAATAACTTTTAATACAGAAGAGCTGTCTATCTCATTTACAGCTGTGTCAGCCTCTGTAAGTTAGATAGACAATGCAGATATTGCTACACGTCATTTATAAAGCAAGGAGCAGCAAGATTGACATGAGCTGCATCTCATATTGCCAGAATCTTAATATTTTGCATTTATTTAATCTTTGCATCTTTTTCTCAGGCTTTTTGATGAAAGTTTCGATTTTGATAAATTCTCTTTTTATCACAAATTTTGTAATGATAATTTTAGCACGTATTAATTCTTCGCATTTGTATAACTGAATGGTAAAGAACATAATGACGAGTTTTACGCTTTACATTTGCATGTTTCTAGTTCGGTCAAGTAGACTCTATTCTCTTTATGAAGTGCCACATACAAGTGGCACTAAAATGACATAGAAAACCATAAAGCTCTCTGGCGACATTTCTTTCTCTCTCTCTCTCTTTCTCTTAATTTCAGCAACTACAACGCGACCTACTTGAAACTTAAAGCGAACGCGCTGCGTATTATTGTGCGCACGATCACGAACTCATTAGTATATGTTGCAATCTCGATAAATGTATTTTTATATAGCGCAAAAATCATCATAATCAACTTCTTCGCGATGCTCCTATTTTATTAAACAAAATAGCAAGTATTTATCGTCAGTACCAGCGCGTATATAAGCTTACATTATCGTACATTTTATCGTTGCCGGCTATATAATCACTCTAACTAAACTATACAACACATAGACACTATAGAAACGCTCTCGTTTCTGCGATTATCCGCAAGTATCGGGGAGATTAATGGAAGGAGGGTGACAATCCCGAGGGGAGAAAATTGTTCGGGATGAGACAACGCTTGCGTTAAGGAGAAACTGGTTGGCACCGTCATCTATTTCCAGCAATCCCGTCACACGCAACGGCCGAAAAAGTTCTCTCCACCGGATTGTGGAGCGATGCTCTATAAATACGCGCTTACGGGAGCATATAACGTAATGTATACAAGTGTGTGCACATCCGATCCCCCCGCCTATGAACTCACTGCCGTCAATTAGTCAGCGATCGTCTTATCGTCTTGTTTTGACTATTTTTCACTCGTTCCTTCTTCTTGAGAGGGATATCTGAATCCCTTTTTATTCGCCTATGTGCGACCGTAAATCGATGCCTTGTAACACTTGGGTCACATAGTCACGATTACGGCTCGTTCGGTTCGTCTCGTGATTATCAGCATTTTAATCTGCCGTCGTACCACTAATTAGTATGTAGCTTTTATTGAACAAATTTTCCTTCTTTTTGCGATAATTCAAATTTGTATTTTATATTAATATATATTTACATATACACACATACATATTGTATATTAAGAAACTAATTATATATTAAGAAACTAATTAATAATATATTGATACAATATCGCTATTAAAAAATATTTATACACCTTTTATAATTAATAATATGACAGTTTGTTCTATTAAATTTTATGATGCAAATTATAAGAATACAATTAGACATATGACACTAACAAAAATTATTTATTGACTTTCAATAATCCAATATTTCTTTTATTTCTATGCAGAACTATTTATTTTTTATTAATATATGTAAAATTATTTTATTATTAAAATAGATTTTATTATTAATTTAAAATAAATTTTATTATAAAATTATTAAAATTTTTTTTTGTTTGTAAAATTTAAACAGATTTGGTGCAGTGGTTAAAAAATGCGATATAAACAAAACTGAAAGATCGCAATGTGATTTAATTAATGCAAAATAATTCTAATATAAATACAAAAATTAAAAATTTTTGCTTTTTTTGTGTTTAAATAATTTTCATGATTCACACAAACTTAAAGATGACGGAAATGAAAGCAAAATCAACGAGAAAAGTTTATAATTATAATTATTTATCTATCAGGTACACGTCTGTCCTGATATTTATTACAAAGAAAACATGTTTTGCCGAAACACTTGATCTTTTTTTAGCGGATTGACACGTTAGCAGCGATTACTTTAGAACGCGTATTTTATTCATCAAAATAATCGAGAACTAATAAAAAAGTGGCTAGAAACAAACAAAATTTGACAGCAAAACGAAATAATTAATTAAAGTGTACGAGAGAGATTATTTATAAAATTCTCGCTATTGCAAATATATATGGTGCATGTAATCCATCGAGACTAATGCGATTTTCTACATTTGTTATTCATGGTGCAAAAATACATTTCTACTCGACTTTTCTGCGAAACCGTCAAATCTGGGTATTCGACGAAGCACGATTTAGATCGAAAGGGAACGGCATCATAAACAACATTAGATTTTGGCAATCAAAACGAGATTTCTAGAAAAAGAAACGGTGAATCAAATTGCGATGATGCAAAAGGAAAGGCGAATCAAATTGCGATGATGCAAAATGTATAAAAATCATGACTTGATTATTTTTATATTTGACATCTGTTTCTCTCGATTTGTTGAATTGCGAACTTTGTCTTTGTGTCGTGAAATCCGCCACAGATCGATTCTTATTGTGATGTATATTATCCAAATTTTTAAAACAAAATGCTTAGTATTGTCGATTTTATTTCACCGATCTCTGCTAACAAAATGCATAAAAAAAAATAAAATCGAAAACTATACATCTATGAGAAAAATATTACTTGCATATACTTGTGGATTATCGCAGAAACGAGAGCGTTTCTATAGTGTTTCTATGTGTTGTATAGTTTAGCTAGAATGATATTATAGCTCGCAACGATAGAAGATGCGCGATAACGTAAGCTTATACACGCGCTAGTACTAACGATAAATACTTCCTATTTTGTTCAATAAAATAGAAACATCGCGAAGAAGTTGATTACGATGATTTTTGCACTATATAAGGACGCATTTATCGGGATTGCAAAAAATACTAATGAGTTTTAAGTAGCAATATCACACTCGATAGAAACTTCATTTTCGCTTCGTGATCATACGCACAATAATACGCAGCGCGTTCGCTTTAAGTTTCAAGTAGGTCGCGTTGTAGTTGCTGAAATTAAGAGAAAGAGAGAGAGAGAAAGAAATGTCGCCAGAGAGCTTTATAGTTTGCTATATCATTTTAGTGCCACTTGTATATGGCACTTCATAAAGAGAATTGAGCCTACTTGACCGAACTAGAAACATGCAAATGTAAAGCGTAAAACTTGTCATTATGTCCTTTATCATTCAGCTATACAAATGCGAAGAATCTCAATACAAGATCAAACCACTATTATATTGAGAGTGTAGAGTTCTAAGAATAATCATCATATATTTGGCGATGATTTCTCAAAGACCACATTGGAATTTTTAACCTTTTATGTGGATAATAGTTAACGCAATATTGACGCGCAAGGACCGTGCCTATAAATGGCAAGCATTTTACTCACACGTGGACTACGAAACGAAGCTGTGATTTTTTTTTTCTATATTAAAAATATCTTGTCTGACACGGACGTTGGCAGATAAATTTACCATTCACCATGTGATTTACAGAAACTCAATGACACGCGGAATGTTGATATCTGTGCGAGGTACAATAATGTCTATTAGTATGTCATTCGATAACGTGTGAAAGATAGCAAAGAAAAGAAGCACTGCAATATAAATAAGCTATATTTGAAAACCGATATTTTATAAAAAGTTTTTGCATGTAAGCAATATGATTATAAGATAAAATCAAATCTAATGTTGACGAGAAGACAATTTATTTGCGCGACGTCGCCTCGTGCATTGCGATCCGATTCATCGAATCTAATCTTCTCGCTTTTGCAAATATCAATCAGATAAAGACATTCCACGATCAAAGAAGATTAATGATTGAAGATGATTAATGAATGAGTGCTTAGACAAAATACATTAGAGGAGATTCAATTTTACTCTAATGCGGGCGATTTCAACGCGATCTGAAGCGGATGTACGCGATAATGATACGAGGAAACGACCACGCGTGACCCTGGCATTACGCGAATATACTCGCTATTAATTTAAATTCATCATTGCCTACACATGAAATCGCGTCACCTCGCATCTCGCTTGTTTAAAGCATTTAACACACTTGTCTGTATTATTGCGTATCATATTTCCAAATTTATTGATGTTTTATTTGTTCGATAATAACTATTAGTCTGCTCATGTTGTTATAGAAAGTGAGTGAATCATGTTCTATATAAAATACAGACGGTCATATTATGTCTACAGCTTGGCTTGTTTAAGAAATGGTCCAACGCGAGAATGAATTGAGGATGTATTTAAATAAAGCAAACTTTTCTCTCTTAGTCAAAAAATTTCATAATCGGCTAAAAAAGACTTTCCTGTTCCGCGTTTGCAAATATTTTACAATTTATCGAAAACGAATCGAGAAAAAATCCGAAAAGTGAGCCAGATAAACTATTTTCTCTATTTTTATCCGTTAAAGGATATCTTATAGATCGAATAGATCGTGTAACTATATATAACGATTCTCGTAATCGCTTGCAGAGTATTTCGAATAACCTTCCCGATCCCTTCTTTCCGTCATTAACGTATAGCGGTTTCCCCTATCGGTTTTGCGGTAAGTTCTCGTTGCTTTCTTTGATCAGAGAGGATTTTACCACATGCGCGCGAAACACGCGTCACCGATAAGACGTAACGAACCGTATGGCCGCAGACGAGAGCGTGCTTCTCGTTCTTGACTTTGAGAACGATAGACCGGATCAGCCAAGCATTCGTTTCTTTCGTGTCAAGAAATGACGGGAAAGGAAAGTCGGCCGATTTTAGGCACGCGCCGCGACGACTTCTCGGACACGTTATGTCATGCGACCTCTGTTTGCCTTTTTTGCCCGCGGCTCTTTTCACCGTGACCGCGGACTCTCGCGGCTCGACTCGAAAAAACACCGTTTTACTCTTAACCCAGCGAGATCACCGGGGAACGGATCGTTTGTTCTTCTCTAGCTCGATGGAGAAAGTGAAAAGGCTTGGCATGTTGATTCGTGGGAGGAAGGGACGAAACTTTTAGTCGGCTTTGTAAGTTTATATGGGATTTCTAACGGACGTGTGAATAAATTATCGGTCTAAGCAATTAACATCGCCGCGAAGTGATGCGTTACGCGATACGCAAATAAAATACATGCAAAGGCTCGGAACTAGACAGATTTCTTTTACAAGATATCAATTTTATTTGCTTAATTTTTTTGAAAATTTTTTAAAACGTATTTAAATAAATTATATTTTTTATAATTTATATATTTGTTTGATTTAACGTTAATATCGAGAATTTTAATTTCTAAAATTAGATTCGTATATCTTTCTCGATTTATCACAATTAATCTATTGAAAGATTGTTGAATATTCTATTATCGAAACAGTGTCGCTGAATCAATGATGTCATGCCGCACGATGACGTAAGACGCAAACAACCAACACTGTACATAAGCACGATCATAAAATGCCGAAATATTATCGGAGTAACCGAGCCAGAGTAAGCACCTCGTGTTCAAAATATCAGACCTCTTGTTTTTCATGAAACAAACGAGCGCAAATATGATTCATAATTATTAAAATAGTTTTCTATTTCTTTCGAGTTGATACTATCGCGTTTAAAGACAAAATTATAATTTAGAAATTAATAGGAATAAATAGAAATATTAAAAATTAATTACATTAAAAAATGAATTTTTAATCTACAGTTATCTTATCATATTTTTAATTTTTAACATTTCTATTAATTTCTATTAATTTTTATTACTAAAAATGTTAAAAATTAATTATATTGAAAAATGCACTTCAATATACAGTTACTTTATCATATTTTGTTAGTTTTAAATATAATCATATAAGAAAAAGAGATTCGATAAAACTTATTTATTATTATTTGATAGTATAATCTTATAATCGTATCTGGAAAAAATTATATTTCTGAAATTTTAATCGACCTTATTCCTTCACAAATTACTATGAGATTAGTCTTGGTATGGAGATCGGTCTTTGCGGCGCGCGTATCCTCGTGCATGTTCTTCATAATCAATTGCCGATGGGTTCGGTAATGATCCGGAGGCTAAAGTGTTGCGCTGAAAATGCTAGAATAATTGGCGCTTAATTGGAAACTCGATACTCGATACTCTTCGGTATATTAGCTTCGTCTGCAGAGCGCGCGCTAATGTCAGATGAGTTGCCGCATTATAGGGTTGTACGAAATAGTATTTGATTCCAAGATCGATACACGAAATCTGCTGTTCCGATGTAACGATTATTTAAACCGATTCGCGAATATGTAACAATCGCTCATGCCCGAGTCTAGAATATTTCGGCAAATCCGGGATTCGATTTCGTGTCTAGAGATAAAATCGCCGTGAAAAGAACGTCGAAAGGAAGAATATGTATATTGGACGCACATTTTACATTGCACGTTTGTGTATTTTTTTTCATGTGCAAAGTCGGAACGACGATCATTTAGCCTCGATGCAACATCGCGCGTCTGAATCACGCGGTCTTTTTCTCCTTTCCTGGTAGGTCTCCTTTCCTCTTTTAACTGCCGTAACGGCCCTTTACTTTCTATAGCGACGCGCTAGTTGTATGCGGCTAAAAACGAATGAAAGATATATCAGAAATACAGAAAAAATGACGGAGATTTATTTATATCTTACGATCTCTCGATATAAAATGTAAATAATTGATATTACGATATTTTTGTAGAATGACCGTTTGACAATTTTGCTTTCCTTTTTTTTTTAGCGATGCCATTAGATTGATATTTCGTGAAAAATACTAAAATCGTCGGTCTGCATGATTAAATATCTTTGTTCAACATATTTTAAGAAATCTTTTTCGAACGGCAAAAAAAGAATATGTTTTTGATGAATAAATATTGATTTAAATTCTTCAGAAATTATCTAAACATTTAGGTCAAAGTACTTGATAAAATATATGATTTAATTTTGATATCGATATACAAAATAAAACAGGAATCAAACAAATTTATCCTTTCCTTCAGAGTATATTTGTGAGTGATGACTCACGTCTCTCGGCATGCTTTCACTATCATTGAGACATCGCTACGTGGCACGGCCGAATTTTGGGACATCGTTGTATTTCAATTATACGTTTTCAAATAGATGCGAATATAAATTTTGCCATTTGGATACGTTGGTTTTAAAAACTGTCAAGAGTTGTCGTACACTTTTGTTATTGCAAACAATTTAAAAATTACGATAGAAATGTATCGAATTTCTGACAATTGTGATTTTTCTACAATTTGTAATACGTTCATTTACATTACTTATTAACCCGGTTGACTTCAATTTTGATTGTGATTCATAAAACGATTCATTTACATAAAATTGAATTTAAACGATGATCTAACTTTGCTAAATCGAACGGAATGATATTCCGTTCAATACAGCTTCAAACTCACTATAGGAAAGGTCGAAACTCTCGTTCTCGTTCTCACGAAGCTGTGAAATAAAGCCGCGACAACGAAAGGTCGGTTGAGAATTTGTCGGATGTTAGACAATGGACTATTAGAGCAGTTTTGGGGTAAGCCACGGTTCTCTTTGCAAGGAGGTGCGAAGTGGTGATGAGGATGGCAGCGAGGGTGGTCGAGAGAGCACTCGCCATACATCCTTACCAGCCTACATTCATCTTTCTTTTTCCGCGGCTGTTTACTTCATCGAGGGAGGAAAAAGACGTAGATATTTGTCGCTTTGTGTGAAAAGATCGACGGATTTCTTTGTACATCACCCCGCGGAAACGTCTGCATATTGTTACGAGATTTCCGGTTTAAAGTTGACTCGAGACAAAGCCACTGAAACATAGCGATGATAATCACTTTTACTGATAATCTGCGATCTAATCTTCGGAAAATATATTTATGTAAAAATTTATCATTTTTTATCATTATTTTGAACATATTTATTAAATAATATAAAAATGTGTTTTTCTCAAATGTCATTTTGCTCGATATAATGTTTATGCTTATGTATTTCTTTTAATTATATATATATATATTTAATAAATATGTAATTACAGTTTATGAATAGATCATTCATTGTGTCAATTTCAAGATCAGCTGTTGTAATTTTTAGCATACTTTGACACCTACATACGTTAAGATATATATATATGCTTATGAATCGAAATAGCATAATTGCTTAAATTCCGTTCTAATGATATAATACGCCATGCGAGGTGATGATAATTAATGCAAAGGTCAGTTTCATCAATGATACATACATTCTCATCATCACAAAGTGGAAATGCCTTGACATTCATTCTAATTATCATAATGCGACTGAGATATTATTTCGTGATGTGTGAAACTACTAGATAAAACTAGTTACTTGTAAAGTTTAAACATTAACTTGGGAAATCTATATTAAATGTGATAAAATTTTTCATATAATAACGTGGATGTAACAAATTTTTATGTTTTACTTCAATATCTTTATATTTGAGCTAATCTCGTATAGTACAATCGATCATAAAGCATTTCAATAATTTCTTTGATGCCGGATGACCCACTTTCTACCATTGTAGATCTATTTCGCGACATCCGCTTAATTTTTTATCGATAGCTCTTGGGTGGCTCGGCATAAATTTAGATCAAATTTTGAACAATTTTGTAAATATAGTGTCTGAGAGATCTGCTTACTGCTTACGCATTCATAATTGTACAATGGTATCCTCTAATTTGATAAACTTATAATAGATTTATGGCAAATGTCAAAATTTTCTATAATTTTATCAATTAATATCATGACGTATGTCATTTAAACGTCGTATTTTCACATATAATCATAATGATTTTAATTTTGCTGAAAAAGTAAATAAATTCTATCAAAGTATCAATTCTTTTTTTATCTTTGATAAATTCTAATTAATTACCATCACAACTTATTAATATTCATAGTTGTTGAAGATTTATATTCTGGATATCCTGAACAATTTTCTGCACGACTTGCAACGAGCAAAATGCACGGTAATATCGAGTTCCAGCTCATTAATTTCCGCTACTACATTCACGCGCATACGTGTTCTACTGGTATTAAGTCGATACTTACACGAGATGATTGAATTACATACGATAATTGTTGGCCGGTTACTCATTTCGAAGCTGAACTCGAATATATAATTTTCCGATCTTAAGGAAATTTAAGCGCACTCTCGTTCGAAGATGTATATGCATTATTGCATGGAAACAAAAAAAGAATTTTTGTCAAAATTTAATTTACTATTAAATATGCATTTTTTACGTCACGATGTATCATTTCCCTATCATCTTTTTCTAATCGTATATTTTATTTTTCTAATTTAGTACCTCAGTCCTTATTAGTGTTTTAGTCTCTTTACATTCTTCGTGCCAATCGTTATATATATATATATATATATATATATATATATATATATATATATATGTTTTATGTACGTAATTCATTTACTCGGCTTATTTTTGCTGCATAGCAAGTTTACGGAATGCGATAGATTTCATTTGAATTAAATGTTGTAATCGTGCGGTTAGTTACGTGGTAACGTAAAAACAAACATCTGCGGCAAGCGCGAACGGAAATTAAGCAGAGGCGAATATATATCTCGCATAATCTATACGATTCCGCCAAAAATGTGGCCGGGCACAATCGCGGCGCTCCGCGACATATCCGTTGCGAAAAGTCGGTGAGGTAACCGAGACGAGATTGAGACGCGGTTGACGCCGAGATTGTGATGTAAAATAGTATGCGGTTTAAGTCTGCGGGTCTTGTCATTCTTCGCGTGGCTACGGACGTTTATTGTTAGCACGACGAATCTGGCCGTACAATACGCTTCAACGATAAAATATCGCTGCATATATATTTATCGTATAAACAAGCATAAATTCTTCACGGGATAGAATTACTTGCAGATTTTCTGCAAGTATAAAGAGATATTTGTGTAACAGCGTCATACATATATTGGTCGGACAATATGCTCTCGTTGCCAAATCAATTGAAAAAATCGTCGGTTGACATTTAGTCTAAGTTACAACTTAGTCTTGATGTGATTGTCTCGAATTATGTGAAAAAAAAAAAAAGCAAACAACCTGCCAATCGGAGGATCAAAGTGACTGACCGACGTGACGCGCGAAGGCTACTTCTAAACTTCTCTCGCGACGCGCCGGTCCAGTTCTCCCGTTGATCTATTCTCGATCCGCGCGCCCGGAAATGGGCTCCTCGGGGAACTGTTTGCTTTTGCCAAACAAAGCGGCCACACGGCCTCTATCCAGGGCGATGTACGAATACCAGTTCTCACGGGGAACAGTGCTCCTCTTGTATGTACGCGTCTGTGTATTCAACCCGAAAATTTCGCGATTCATTCTACATCTGTTTTAGCAGGTGTGATCTATCTTTGATGAGATATAGATCAATCGGATATCAATAGATCTTTGTCTATAGATTTTAGAATTGTTATTGTGAGAAATATATCCTAAAAACTTTTTTGCTCTATGAAATGTTTTCTTGTGTCTATTAATTATATATATTTAAAATTTTCTTATTTTATTTTCTTATTCTTATCAATCTACTTTTTAAATATACGCTTGGTTTTTTTAAAAATATTTTTTATATTACGCATTTAGAAAAGAAAATAATATCATAACACAAAAAATTCATTTTTGTCACAGAATTAAAATTCTAAAGTTTAATTTTTTAAATAACAACAAGAGAATATACGAAATTTTTTGTTTTATGATATTAAACCTGTATATTGAATCTTAATTATAAAAAAATCTTAATAATCCTAATTTTTTTATGGATCCTTTTTTACCTTATTTTACACACATACACAGTCAAATAAAAAAAATTTAATTATAATAACCTTATCAATTAAATCTCTTATCTGAGGAACGATATTTATTCGTGACCTGACGATTTATATGATTACAAAGTAATTTTTTGGGGACAAATAGAGCGCAGGAGAAAACTAACTAGACTATATAAACAACGGCAAAATATATTTTAAAATATTATAAACTACATCGAAAACCTCTTCTGCGCTTTTGCGACCTCTCGATCGCCTGATATTCATTTTTCGAATGTTTGCGGAAGTTTAGCCGCTCACTCCTTATGGCACATTTGCCCGCGCGCGAGAGGCGGATGTGAGATCGCGAAACGCTTCAGACATTATTTTCACTGAAAGCATATATGAACGCCCGTCAAAACACACATCGCCGATACAATTGTTCATGCTTCGGGCGGCACCATCGATTAGGTCGACGAATTGCTCGTCGATGTATACCTTCGCGGCGATCTCGCACATATACACAGGATGAAACATTATTTAACGAAATCCGTATCGTTGCAGCGGGAATCGTTGAATGGATATCTCAATAGAGCCATTCGTGCGTGCCGTGTACGGGGTTTGGAAATATAAGGAATTTTTGCCACTATATTTTTGCTTCGAAGTGTATTCGTCTTAATAAAATAATATCTAACTACTAATAGAAAATATAAATGAGTAACATTATTATAGTAATACATTATATCAGAAATTTAACAAAATTATGGATTAAAGTAGACGAGAGACAAACTTAATTTAGTAATTATTTCAAAAATTTTAATTTAGTTGAGCTAATTGTAATATAAATATTGCATTTCAAAAATCTGCTATTGTCGCACTGTAATTAAATACATCAATTATTCGTTTTGTGAATGATTAATATTAGGAATTGTGAAATTTATTCGCATAACTTCTTTCGTAAGTTATATGATAGAACTCACATTTGATAATCGTTTGCGCAAAAGTATATGTGTATTATTAATACTGAGAATTTTGACGTACTGAAACGGCGTTACAATGATGATTAAATATTACAGAAAGAGATAATATTAATTGGTCAATTAATTGATAAACATCTCTAATTTATATCACAGTAGTTATGTGAAAAAGCTTATAACATCTTCATAAAAATCGAATATTTTGTTTCTACTAAGATTATAAAGCAAGCACGAAGACTTGCGAAATTACTTGGCGGTTATCGCGCATCTTCAAGGCCTGCCAAGATAAATGTAAAGCGAGCACAATTGCCGCTGGGCATCTCGCGGCCGCAAATACGATGAGAACACGTGCGATGAATATGCTCGGTCGGTGCATCACGGTTTAACGACTTAATAGAGTTAATGACCGTCGGAATAACTATCCTCAGAGGCTGGCTAGAGCAAACAAAAACGTGGGATCCGTTACGTAAGCTAATTGAAGCGAGAGCAGCTCAATGATCAGCGGACGACTGGCACCGATTGATTTCTCACGAGATTCGTGAGTATTCATTAAGAGCTCTTGCCTTTCACCTCACTTTATAATCAGTCTCATTCGTTGTTATAGGATGGACGTGGATACTTATTTTAGCCGATACATCATATATGTATACAGAACGTCCCGAAATTTTGACGCATAAATATATGTCTGGCATTCTTTCTTGAGACTTGACATCAACTTTTTCTCAAGGAAAATATAAGATCATTATATTTCCACAATCTTTTAAGTTTGATATTTTACCACGTGGACTTTGAGCTTTAAATTAAAATTCTATTCCAAATTTATTTAACTATTCAGAATAAAGAAGAGTATTATTATTTATTATATATTTTTGTTGAATTCACAGAACATCTATAATCCTTCATTTTCAGTAATTCATTATAAATTTTATAAAACATAGTCTCTAGTTCTCTTTACTTTTCCAAATCAATTTTAAAACACTGAATAAATATTATTATTTGAATTTATAAGCAAATCATATTTAATAATTAAAGAAATTATTCGATTAATTTAATATATAAGTATTTAAATGCTACAAGCTGGCATTCAATAAATATTCAAGTTATATTTAATAATAAAAATATGGGAAACGAAATTTTTGTAATATTTAAAAATATCATTAAGAATGTGTACAAGATATAAAATTTTACTGAGAAAATATAAATAGCATCTCTAAACCTATATAATAGGACTTACTATCAAAAGTTAATCGAGAAAGGTAGCAATCGAAAGTTAAATCTTGAGAAACAAATCTTCGTAAATACAATCGGAGGTATTTGTGCAATTTACACCCCTCGCGAGTGGTCGAAATGACGCTTAACGTATTACTTTTACAGCGAAACGGGTACGCGGTAGATCGTAACAAACGACACATGAGAACGTTCTCATTGGGGTGGTAAGTGGTTAGTGAAGTTTCGTAATTTGTTGAACCTGCGTCACTCGGGTCGCTTCGGGTTTCATCCGTGACAAGCTGCAGAAAAAACGGGCAAGCACCGCTTAAGAGACAAGAGATGAAAAATGGCAAATATCGATCGATTAGTAAAAATTTTTGATTTTCATGTATTAATACGACTGTGTTTGTCTTTGTACAAAAATATATAACGATATAATTATCGATTAAAAAAAAATTTTATTTAATAATACAAATTTATAAAAATAATGATAGACAGATTGTGCGATTTAGCCACGCAATTAATTTTTAATAGTGAGAATTTTTTAAAATTTATCGTTTAAATGTCACAAAAGTGTCGTTTTAATATCATAAATGAATAATATGAACGATTAATTTAACATGTGCCGCGTTATTAGTTATAAAAAGAATAATTTAACCAATCCATCATATGCATGTGTATATGTATGGCTAGAAGAAATCGATAAATGCCATTAAAGAATAAACGATACGGTATTTGAGATATCGCGCGATGAATCTATTTATATATAATAACGATGACATAATTGAGAAAATCTGATGTTTTAAAATCTTATTTTGACAACGTCTTGATCGTTTTTAATGCTTTTATCGAATAATTTTGGCAGCAAACTTTTGAATAAGATATACTTTTTAAGATGAATTTTTAAGTAAATTAGCGTTAACAAACACACTCTGATCTATATACATCTGATAAATGTAATTGCGTATTTTCTTCACATTTATCATTAAAATTGACAAAATTAAAAAGGGAGAATTTAAAATTATGCTTATGGATTCAAAAAATATCAAATACAGAGAAGAGAAAAAAATTAAGATCGTTATATGGCAATAATATTATTATTTATTATTTATATAAACATTATATCGTTTTTTTTTTCCATAGACATTTCACAATTATCCATGTTGCAATATGTCGGAATTTAACAACATTTATTAAGAATTAATAATAGAAAGAGACAGTTCTCGTTGTAATTGCAGGGAAAAATTAATTCTCGTTATTCAAGATCTTCCTCGCAATAGAGTTGAACTCGATGAGACTGAAAACTTCCCAAAACTGGTTAATGCGCTTTTCCCAGTGTCGAGGGATTGACGTGCGAGTGACAGATCGCAGCCCGCGGGTTTGTCGGTCGTTGTGAAAGAATCGACGTCGCATTCTTCTCGGAAAATCGGACGATTTCCGCAATTTCGCGACCATGGCCGAGAGAGGATTGGGATATTTGGTCGAGCCGGAATTATTTGAACGCGTTGTCTTCTGAAACGTGAGGATATGAAGGTTCATATAAGATCACCCTTGCTTGGGTGGTCCCACAAACTCTCCGGTGGATCCGCTTACCGATGTTGGGAATTAAGAACGCGCGTGCGTTATTTATAAACATCTACTAGTATACACGATTTTTAATTCTTTTATTCCTGTACGTGTAATATACAATATCAAAATGTCGATCTGTATTTGATTAAAAGGCTTTTTATGAATTGTTTTATTTTTTTATGCGTGTTTGCGCTACGCTTGGAAAATGGCTTTTTATAGTAGAAAAAATTGTTTTTTTTATTATAATTTGCTTTACTTTTAACAAAATTAGTAATAAAACATGACAATTCTTGTTCATTTCCAATTATTATATAATTATTTATTGATACATTATATAACCGATCGTCAGGCTCGGTCTCTTTCGAGTGGAAGGACTTGTTCCTGCGGTGAGAAGCTGTTAAAATGCAAAGGCGAGGTTAAATGACTAGGCCATCCCCCTCTGTCCTTTCATCCTGGACACAGATTCGACGAGCGTGTGTGACTCTCCTTAGTATTCTGCACGATGCCGCTCTTCTTTTTCGCGCCACGATGCCACCCTTTTTCCTCCCCCTCTCTCCCGCCACCCCTTTATTCCACTCCATGTAACATGTTCTTCGCATTAATATAGCATGGCTTAAGACAAAGATCGGCCATCACATCTCACTCCCCTTTTCTTCGTCCTTCTCTCTTCCGTTCGCTATCACCTCTTCTCTTCTTCTTATCGACTTTGTTCTTCCTGTGTCATATCGCTTTTCTCTTTTGCACGTCCTGGAGGACGCGAAAGGCTGGACGTATATATTCGTTAAGTCGAAGCCTCGGAGAAGTCTCTTAAATTGGAGGGATTTCTTCGTTCCGACCTGCCTCGTACGTGCTGGATCTTGACCTTTGAGCACTTTTTTTCTTCTCAGGACGCAGCCTTCGTCGCTACTAAATCACACAAAGCTGTTCTATACAGACATTGTGATTTCAACAGTCAGTTTAGTAAAGTCAATTGATGAATAGATAGTTTGATATTAGTCACATTAATAATAACTAATACATTATGTTCCATCACTACATTGCAAACAGCGTCATATATATATATATATATATATATATATATATATATATATATGTGTGTGTGTGTGTGTGTGTGTGTGTATGTCATATATACATGTATATGTACATATACGCACAGTATGTTAGTGAGATATTAATAACTATTATTTAATAATTGTACTTATCTGTCATAAGATAAAATATTCTTATATAGAGCTCGATATTATTGGGAAATTTCGCTATATATAATCTACTAAAAATATTATTGCATTATAAAAAGTTTTATAAAAGCATTATAAAAATTTTACAATTTTTTTGCGACTTAATTCATTAAAAACAACTGCTATAAGAATAAAATAAAATGTAGAATCAAATTATACACATCACATATATCACACTTTTACTCTGTATTTCATTATATTGTATGATATTATAATTAAAATTAAAAATTATAGCATTTATAATAAATGAATGTATTTGATTCATATATATATATATATATATATATATATATATATATATATATATATGAAAAAAAAATAGAATCTTTTTATGCTTGTAATAATTTTTTAAATTATTATTTTATATTGGTTTGTCTTTAATTTTTATGTGCTAAAAATTTACTAAACTCTTATAGATTGCTGATTATCTACTGTACGCTTTGACCTGTAGATTGCAAGTATTTTGATTGCAAAAACATTATCAGTATTAATACGAAACTATATACGAAAATATATAATGCGATGCTCTCATTCTTTGGCACAACAGTAGTTACATAATTAACGAAATAATAAAAATAATGCACTGCGAAGAAATGTCAAATTTTATCAATCTACAATTATATAAAGTAGAAAGAAAAAATCTGAGGCTACTTTCAAAATTTATTATTATATAAATTTGACTCGTATAAAAAAAAATTTTTGTAACAGGCCGTCACTTATCTTGTGTTTCTTTTTTGTTCTTCTACTTTTTTGAAGTTATTTTCCTTTTTTTTATCATTTAATATTATACCGATTATTTTACAGATTTCTTCTTAGAGAAATCTTAGTCGAAATTTATTCAATTCTCTTAATATATTCGATTTGCATCAATTTTCTCATTTGATTCCATTAAAAAAAAATCGTAAGTATCTCATTCTTTAAATATACCGCTTCTGTTATCGGTGCGATTATGTAAAAAAGTGTTTTGACTGAAGCCAGTTGAAAGTACTGTGTAAGAGATATACATCTGTTATCTCACACGCACGTCAGCATGTGAACAAACGAAGATAGCCTACATACGATGATTCGTTAACACACGGTTTGGAATTGCATCAATGAGAAAAAAATCTATAACGGTGAAAGTATTGTCAGATTCGTACGCGCTATCGATTCTTATCATTGTACCATCACATTATGCAATATTTCGGTGATGGAAATTGGATAAGAAATGTTATGTATATATTAACAGATGTGCTATTTTATATATTTAGCGTTTAGTATTATGTAACTATAGGATTGAAATGCCTTTTCGGAAATTTAAATATTTCTCAGATTCATATATCATTACCACTATATTTTTCTTTTCTCTTGTGCATTACCTTGTATAGTCATCGACACGCCGCATATTCCAGGGCGAACTCCGCTTCGATGTGACCTCATATGGCAACGAAAGTTTTTGGGTAATTACGAAATACAATTCGAATTCATTCTGATCCGTGCATCATTCGTCAAAGTAGAACGCGTTGAGAGAACAAAAAGAAAATGAATATTAGAATGTTAATTGTGCATCTCATGTCTCCGGCAACTTTGCCATCGTAAAGCCCTTCGAAGTTCTTCGTCCTGCACGACGCAGGACGAATTTCCTAGGGCTACTTAACCTGCGCCAACACGTATTTCCCATGCATTTTAAGGATTTCGGACTATAGGGGCGGTGTTTTGTCGAAGTATGAGCACGTAGTTGCCGTGAAAGGATCATAGAGTGGACTTAGCTGCAGAATCCCGTGTAAAACTTGCCCGGAATAACAAAGTTCCGCGTCTCGGGGGCACCGATGCTGCGCGCTTTTCTCCTGGTCAGATTCTTTATTTTTCCCGAAGAGATCTCTATTATGACATTCGACCTCGTTGGCCGATTTATACTCTCGTTATTGGCAGCCTCTCGTTTAACGCTTTACGGCCGCAAAAACCTCGCACATCTATTAGCTTTAATGTTGAAATTTACAATAGCAAAATATATTAAAATATGAGAGGATTTATTTATAGACATCTTTGAAACATTAATGTGTTTAAATATTTGCTGGATGATATGTAGTTATTTAGAAAAAATTAACTTTCTAATTATTTAAAATAATTTAATAATCAGTGATATCTATGATATTTTATTAAATATATATTGAAATAATTTTGTGCGAATACTGATTATATATTTATTTTACTACATTTTATTATATATATATTGTATCGATTATTATTGAATTGATTAAAGTATCCATGGCGAGGATACTCGATAATTTGGTCCATTTATAAAATCTATATACTCACTATTAGTCGATAATGATATGATGCGGGCAATGCTGTAATTGTTTAAAGGGCAGTTTAAATGCGGACCGAATCTCATTAAATTGCCTGTAATAAAACTATATGTGCGAACAATGTACCGGCTGTTTTCTGGCAGGATGTGCCGCGCATCATGGTCGTTATCGCGATCTAAAATGGTCTCTCGCAATGCGTTTTATCTGCGAGCCGTTAAGTCCGGACTTCCGCAATTTCGAAACAACAGGCACGATGGGCGTTGTCGCATTTTTCTCGAATCGCACATCTGCTTATGACTGTTAAGGCTTGAGAGATGAATATTTTAGAATCACTTATTTTAACAATGAGATAAAAGAGCAATTACTATCTTTTACACATATGTATAAGAGATATGTATATATATCTTTTAGACTTCTATACATAGATTTCTATATCTAGACTGCTAACAGTGATATGACAGGTAGCTATTTGCAATTGGGCAGAATATAATCAGGCATAATCAATCGATATTTATTTTTCAAGGGAAAACTTAATATTTAAATTTAATATTACTGTAATATTTAATATTACTTTTATATTAAATGTATACAAAACTTTCATATTAATATTGTAACTTTCTCTTTAAAAATAAATATAGATTGACAAGTTATATTCTGTCAATTATAAATGATTGTTCTGTCTTCATCTGTTCTTACATCGCTATTAATAATCTAGTATATATATAGAAGTCTGTGCTTTTATATTTTTATATTATCCTTTTTTTTAACGAGATGAGTTTCTAATCGAAAAAAAAAGATTGTTTCGCGTTGCAGCGAATGTTTAGATTGTCTCGAACGCGAATTAATAAACGCACCGTCGTGTCGTTAGCCTCGTTAAAACTGAGCTTAAAATTATGCAACGCGTATGCACCGTTTCGCACTCACATTTAGACGTCACGTGCACGCATGAGAGAGTACGGTTTTCTTGTAAGTGCGTGTGAGTGTGTTGGATGTTGCATGCGAATCTTTAAATGATGCCCGACATGGCGTGTAAATGCACCACGGTAATAATACATCTCGTCTAACGCGATTTAAACTTCATTACCGGTGCACGAAGTCGCGCTCGTGAAAGAAGACACGCCAGTTCCGCTCACGTGTTACAGCGTCACACGCTTTGTATACACGCCACATAGACGCCGCATTAAAAAAATGAGACATATCTTGTTTCTTCATGCGAAAATTGTTCTATCAAAAGTAGCTAACAGTTATGTAAATTAAAAACTTATTTTAATATATCTCGATTTACTAACATCAATTTATTATACCTAAATATTATTATATATAAATAATTAATTAAATTTTATATATTTATAAGAAGGAAAAGATACGTGTAGAGAGAAATTAAAAATTTTAGACGTTAATTTTAATTTCAAATTTTGTTATAAATTTAATTTTAGAGAATAACTTCAATTTATTTGATTAGACTATACTTTGTTATAAAAGGAATTTACTATCTCGTTAATCGATCATTGCTGAATGCATTTATATTTTTTATTCGTATATAAGAAACGTCATATGCCCATGTAGAGTTTTTTTGGACGGCATATCCAGTGTATTATTCATACTTATGTACTAACAGAAACGCGCTTGCATAATCGGACGATCCATACATAGCCTGTGGACTCGTCAGATATTCATCCATAACGATACGTTATTTCGGTCGGCTTTTCTAGCTTATACCTCGCTATATGATATGTTCGGTTCTCCATTTTCATCCCGTACAGGCAACGTCATTGACCCGCACTCGAATCCTGGGCAGTTTGCCGGTCGCGCGATTCTTACGGAATCACGACGCGCCGGCAGAATGGCTCGACGATCCTGAATTTATATCGTGTGTTTAGGTGAGAATTGGTTCTTTATGAGGGACACGTGAGGATACTTGGCGATATACACGCTTGAGGATCTCTTACACGTACGTGCCGCTGCTGTTCGCGCGCGTGCGGGCACATATGGTTATCCGGCTTTCGGCGGGGCGTTCAACGAGATAGTGACTTATGAATTTGTCATAAAGCGGAAAAAATTGTAACGAATGCGGGCGATATTTTCGAAATTATTTAAAATGCAAAAAAAAATCAGATTTTAAATTTAATGAATTATTGTTATAAAATGAATTATATGCACGTGTCAATGGATCAATATACTAAACAACTTTTAATCTCTTTGTAAAATGTATTTTTTAATTATAAACTTTAATATGTTGTTATTAAATTCTTAAAGTGAATATTGTCCAAATATTGTCTAAATATTATTAAGAAGCTAAACATTTCTTATTTTTCATGTATATTTTTTTTATGTAATACAAAGTATTCTAATTCATTTATAAATATTAAAAATTATACCAACGGTTTTAAAATTTATCTAATCGAATTGAATTTATTTATATAAATTATTTCTTAACTATTATATGACATTGAATTGTCAAGCTATACAAACTGTCAAAGTATACGATCTCCACAATGATAATATTGATAAAGATATTGCTTATGTTAATGTTATAATTAATAGATCATAATATATAAATTTTCAATTTTACAACTGTATAAAAATTATATGCAATAATGTTAATAATAAATAAAAAATAATATAGATGGAGAGCGCGAAGCGTGCGCGATATTCTGGTACAAAAAAAATACGAGGTTGTCTTCTGTAGCAATAAAACGATAAATTAATTGAGACATTATATTTACATATTATAACCGTTATCGAGAGAATGATAATATATAAATATAAGAATAAGCTTACCGGTTTCTTTTAAAGATTCAAGATCTACAATTTTGATTGGTTTTTTTCAGGACGATGACTTGATTTTCGATCCGGAAGGTAAACAACCCGCGCTTCAAGCGCCAATGATCGAAACGCATCAGGACGAAACCCTTCTTCATAGAATAAAGAGAGGATTTTTCGATTTATTTTCCGCACCGTCGACAACAACGCAAGCGCCGCCAGGTATTAATTTTTTCTTAATAAATAAATAAAGTATAAATAGAAAAAATTGAGTTTGCATTGTTGTATTATTTTGTAAATATTTTATCACATTAAAATATATTGTTGAAAAAAACATTTACATTACTCTAATTTTTCAATTGTTTAATTCTATTTCAAAAAGATAATCAAGATCAAGATCAAACATTTGACAACTCGGTCATCTTCGATGGAAATGAAAGAAATCATACTCTCGATCATCCTGAAACGCCAAGTGCCGAAACGAGTATCGGTATCGAAAGATTGACTCTTGAAAAGGACGAGAACAACGACGAAGAAAACGACGAAGTATGAAAAATCTTTTTAAAAATATTTTACTTTTTATTATCTCATCTGTTTATTATGCTTAATCAGATTGTGTAATATTTTTTATTATTATAAAAATGCTACTACAACACGATAATAGTATTATATATTGTAACAAGATTTATATATATATATATATATAAATATACGTTTGTGCTTTAGATTTTCTTCAAATTCACATTTATTTATCTCCATGAAAATATCTTTTATATGAAAATATTTTTATACTTTTTAGCATGATAATGAGATAAGCAATGTTGCGGAAAGTCAAAGAATACCGATAACGTATGGAAATTCCGATGACGAAGATTTGGCTGGTTCAGGAGAGCTCGAAGGCAGCGCAAACGAAGATAGAGAAGAATTGGGGCCAAACATAATAAATCAACATCACAATGTTGATGGAAAAGCACGTAAGTTTTCTATTTTTAATTTTGTATAGATTCAACTCTATTAAAAAATAATAAGATTTATTGCACACATATATAATATTTTAATAATATGGAAATTAAAAAGTTTCCAAAATAAATTATTTCAATATTCTCATAATATTGAAGCAAGAAATTGGCAGTTTTATTTTAAAATGTACTATTTACTTTAACGCAATACAAAAACAGATCGATCGAATCAGAAAATATTTATATATATTAATATTGCATTATTTAATAAGGAGCTAAAATTAAATATTTAATTACACAATTATTCAGATCAATTCTCGAAAAATTTATTATGTTTTCAAAATAAATATATATTTTTTTTATCGCTTACAATGAGAATATATTCTAGAATGTAAATAAACGCAAAACGAACTGAAAAAAACAAAAGCTATATTTTAATAGTATCGCAGAGCATTTTTTATAATAAAAAAAAAAAACGTATCTCGTCATTGTGTATTTGTGTGTGTGTATGTGTATTATTCATTTTTTAAGGAACGATTACTCATTACTAATTTTCTCTTTGATAGGATTTTACCGAATAACATTGACAGTCGGCGAACCATACAGACGAGAGTACTCTGACAGAAACAGTCCTGAATATCGGGAATTGAGTGGCAATCTCACGCATGCCCTCGAGAACTTGTACAATCGTTACATTCCCGGATACCATCATTTCGCCAGCGTCGTCAAGATATCGTAAGTAATAATTATTTACTATTAATTTCGCCTTCATATAATATTACTAAAATGTATCATATCTTTCTATTTCATTATATATATATATATATATAATACAATATATATATATATATATATATATATATATATATATATATATATATATATATAATATAATATACATAAATAATTAAATTATGCTTTTAGACCGACTTCTGACGCGTTTACGTCACAAGTCACCTTAGACATTGGTTCGACGTTCACGGACGAGGTTGAGGTGCGTGCCATCCTAGATCAACAGTTGCTGCAGTATCATTCTTTAGACGGTATCCAAGTAGGTCCGGAGGGATTCACGTTCAGGATATTCCAAGGTATTTCCATAGATGACTATCGCCTGACAACTCGGGAAATGATCGATTTCACGTTAAAGCTTTCGAGACGCAACTTCGTAATTTGTTTCGACTTTCCGCGATGCCGTGAGCTCTTGCGAAAAGTCTGAATACAATGAATGCAAAGATGTGATGAATATCAAATGATCGACTTTTCAGCGGTCAAAATTGATTAATGACACAAAATATTATTTGCACAATCGCAAAGATAATATATCTAACATCAAAAACTAAAATCGATCATTTCAATGATGATTTTTTCAATATGCTTAAATTGTTAAAACATTGATATGAGTAGATGCATGAAGAACGATATCTTTGCCTCAAATTGCTTGCAAGGTTCATCTAAAATTTTTACGATCTTTAATTACTTAATTAGATTTATCTTTTGTTTAGTTTTTATTAAATCCATTATTTGTTTTTTATTTTAACTTCGAAATTTTTCCTTAATTAATTTTTTTTTGTTCTCATTAAATATTCTTGTTTTATATCTTCTTTAAAATAAACACGTTGGCGCCACGAACCACTTATTCTACCTACTCTCAATACAACGAATGCACACAAATACGACACATCCGGATGCAGCCAGGGAAAAGAACGATCAGCCGGAATGCGATCAAACGGCCGAATTAAGATGTAGAAGCGGCGAATGCGTGTCGTTAGAATCGCGCTGCGACGGCGTATTACAATGCAATGATGGTTCTGATGAGGATAATTGCCCGACAGATTCGCAAAATAGAACGAGCGACGGTAAGTACGCAAGACTTGAATCCGCACTAACAATAAGTAATCATCTTTTCACAAGAAAAACGAAACTTTACAATAACACTGCTCAAACTCGCGGTTTGTTCATAGCGCTTGTATGTAAAATACGCATTTTTATTCTCTTCTCTTAATGAAAGTCAAGATGTGACCTATGTACAGATATAGGGTACGTTAATATAGCTGTAAACATAGCTTCATAGCTTCATAGATTTACTTTGCATGATTCATTTATAATTCTCTTAATTTACAATCAAGTACAAAGTATCAAGTATTTATATAGAATAATCTAGAGACCAGCAGATAGAGAGCGTTTTATATAAATATTAAATTATTTTTTTTATGTACGTTAAATGCGAATTTTTCAACTCTGTTTAATTAAGGCAGCATACGCGGTACTTTGATATATACATATTTAACTAAGTTTTTGAAATATAATTATTATATATATTTACAAAAATATAATATATAATTTAGATTTAAAAGAATAAAAAAATTTAACACAAATACAATTAACATAATAATTATTATTTTTATATATCACAAAACATCTTTTTATAGAAATTATTAATATATAATATTACTATTAAAAAATATATTTTCTTTTGCCGCGCACAAAAATAATATTCTTGAAAAATTTTCAAACAATATTATTGAGAACAAGTTGAAAAATTAGCATTTACTTATCTTATTTATTATTCGCTTAATCGTGCATTTCATTAACACGCTTATGATATTCGTATGCCGGTATTGAATCATATTGATAAACGAAACAATAGATGTCGAGCACACTGTGGAGTCACACCGTTCCCCGGTAGATCAGAGCGTAAAGGAAAGCTTTTTACCTTCTGAGGTAAAACCAGAAGTATCAGACATCGAAGATGACAATAGGGAAGATGAGGTATCTACGCTGAGGTCATCCTCAAACATGTGTCGCGCCGACGACACGGTACGCTGTCAAGACGGCAGTCGTCATATTTGCTCAGTGCAGCAGTGCGATGGTGTTCCGGATTGCGATGATGGTGGTGACGAGGTCGGCTGTCCACATCCAGGTATAATTTGAACCGGTTAATGGCAGAAGAGAACGGGATAAATGTTTAATATTAGAATCTTTTTAAGAATTTTCTTAAAACTTACAAATTTTATGCGTTGCAACATAGAAACGCTATTCTTGTCTCATTTTTTATTTAATCGTATTTGAACGCAGTAATTTTATATATGCATTATTACTATGATAATGAGTATAATTTATAATTGTAATGTTATTATATAATTTATAATGTATGTATTAATTTTTGTTATTCTCTATTTTAGAATTTATAGTAATGTTCTATAACTATCACTAAGTTCGAACTTTATAATATAAAATAAAAGCTGCAATTTTTTTAAAGATTTAAATTTCAAAAGTTTTTATCGAAACATACATAAAAAAGATTTTCTTTTAAATCACTAAAAAAGATTTTCATACAAATATTAAGCATTTATTCATTTAATAATATATAAAGCTACAGAATTTTTATTTGGAATTGTTCTTTCTACTGATATTATACTGTATATATTGTAAAACGACAATTGTTTGATACTTTTTTCGACATTTCTGATTCTATACGCTTACTTGCTAACAATATTTATATTTGACATAATATAATATTTTCTCATAATTTTATTAATATTTATTTTAATAATATCTGGAGTGTATGTTATGATTACGCCTCGAGTTTAGTTTGACGGAATTATTTTATGTTTACACTACTGACATGATGTATCCGCTCATAATTCTTGGTAATTTTCTCGTTAGAAATATTAATAAAATCATTGATAAATTAAGTAATAAACAAAAATGTCATTTGCAAGTAATCGAAAAACCGAAAAAACCATGAAGCAATCATAATATTATGCGTAAATACTGTACATTGCGTTAGTGGTGTGAACATATATGATAGTTTCGTTAAATGAACTCCGCGTGACCGTAGTTTCAAGCATGTGCGCTTACGCGTCATACACATAATTATTAAAGCAAATATTGATAAAATCATGAATTAGGTTATTAAATATTTATTCTTTTTTACATAATAGACGGTATCTTGCATGTGTATATTATTATTATAAGACATATTTAGAATTTTTACTTATTTCTGTTTTATTCGTTTGCATATGTATATATGTCTATAAAATTTTAGATTTTTGTTGTATATTGATGCATGTAATTAGCATGATAATAATAATATGAAATTGTACGTCTCTCACTTTTAAAAGGTAAATTTTATATGTAATGTGTGTTTTGTAATGTTACGCTATCATTATTATATACAATATATATTTGCGTATTTTTGTGCAAATTTGAAAGAGCATATTATGATAATCATAAACAAAGTGTTGTAGTTTTAAAATAAAATTATTGTGCATTGTAAAGATATTAATAATTTACGTTTTATAGGCTGCAGCGCTGGAGAATTCGCATGCGATGTAAACAGATGCATATTGGAATCTCAACGATGCAACTTTTTGGAAGATTGTCAAGACGGTAGCGACGAACACGACTGCAACTACCCCGGTGAGTACCACGATTTCTTTTATAATACAGAATATATATTGATACTTTGAGAATAAAGTAGGGAGGGCCTTAAGTTTAAGCAGAAAATTTTCTGTTTAATTTTGCTCCATAGAAACTGAAGATGGCCGTATTGCCATTAAATTTATTTCTATTCACCATCATTTATTTAACATATAAATATAAAAAAGTTCTAAAAAAACATATTTAACGAATTAAATCAATTATCCAATTGAAATTTCATATTTATCGACCGCGCGATAACATAGACGGTCTATGAACGATCTGCAGCTTATCTACGATCGCCAGTTTATCAGTTAGGATGTAGATTTCGCAGTACAGAGAATAGAGACTAGTTACCTGTTCTACCGACCCGGAAAATCGATACGGCCGTTATCTTTCGCTACATTTTCCCCGCCTTAAAACTTTGCTTATCGAGACTGACGCTTTATTAGCGATGCGTCCCGTCTCGGCACTCGAATGTTAATTCAAATCGGCCTGTCCCTCGTTCAGCTGCGAGCGTCGGTGCAAATTTCCGGCGACGTGTCTTTTCCGCAAACTGTGAGACGAATCCCTAAGTAACGACGGAAGCCGCAGTTTTTTTCCCATAGAAAAATAAGGTCAGACGGGGAAGAAGCCGCGAGATGCGAGCCGGGACATACCTACTGAATATTCAAAGCTCGAGGGGCTTTTTCTCTTCGCCATCCCGCGCGTCCTCTTTTTCCGGGTGCTTCCTGCGCCTCGAGTGGAGGACGATCGTGGTCAACAACGTGGAAGCACCGGATGCTGGCCGATGTTGTAAAGCCCGCCCGATTGCGACCACACGTACGCGCTTTGTTGTGCGAAAGCCAGCTTAATTAGACGGCCGCGCGCGTTCGGCCGGGGTAAATTAGCTTGGCGGTATCGGCCCGTGAATTATATCCTCGCGCCTTTCCCACGAAAAGAGCGAAAAAAACGTCGAATAATAAAATAAATTGTGTTTTATAAGATTTATTTGATTAACGTTTGCATTGTAACTTGAATCAACATATCGCTTTAACGAATTCTTTACGTTCGTGAAATTGACGTAGAAATAATATTTCTATATGACGTACAGAAATTTTTTCAATGTATAAGCAATGCATTTTTTTTTTTTATAACAACAGTTTGCGTAATAATGAGAAATTCAAGGCGGTGGGCCTAATTATTCCCGAGAATTATACAATATACATAACGAGTCGGCGTTAATACATTTGCGCGTACAATAAAGCGTAACGTTTTACATCGAAACTTGTATTTTTCGTCATTATCGCGATTTCGCAATTATCCTCCCATTCAAAATGAACAATCCACAATCATGATTTCACACGTCGTTCTCGAGAACTATTCGATTGTAATAATAAATATCTCTGTCAATATCTTTATCAAAGCAACTTATTATGACCGGGAGCCTTAGTTGCGTCTAATTTAAATAGAAGTATCGTTTGTCCATCTATAATAATAATTTGCGATTGATTCCCATCTCATTGTCTTATAAAAGCATCGCGGAATCGGCACGTTACCCGAATCGTTAAAGCTGATTCCACGCTTTCTTGCATTCGCGCTTCCGTCCTCGTAACCTCGCGTGCTGAAGGCGAGAAGAAAAAAAAAAAAAAAGGAAACAGGGACAAATTGAGAAATGACTTCCCGTTATTCCCTTAATCGTTGACCGGTAGCGAACTAGGCCAATGCGCGTTCGCTCGCTCGCGGCTCGCGATCGAAGGATATAATCCTGCGAAGGCCGATCGTAAATCAAGAGCAACCGTGCACGCTCCGTACATCCGCGCTCTCATCATTTAAACGTCTCATGGTTAGCGGATATCTTCCGAGTCTTCCGGCATACCTTTTTTATCCGTCTGAGACGACGGGAGCTTGCGCGCGGACGGGCTGGTGCTGGCGAGGGGTAGGCACGGGGGCTAGTAGAGGGATCGTCGAAGCACCGCTTCACATAAATATCCGCAGACACGCAGGCCGCGGACCGGCAAGAAGAGCGCTTTTACCTGCCCCCAGTAATCGCGATGTGCTCGCGATGCTTAATCAATATTCAAGTATTCAGTTGTGAGACACAGGGGGACGATCCTAGCTTCTCTTTTTCTCTCTTTCTATTTCCCCTTGTTAACTCACCCTTCGCCACTCCACTTTCTCCTCTTCATTGCCCTCTCTCTCTCTCTCTCTCTCTCTCTCTCTCTCTCTCTCTCTCTCTCTTTTCCTTTAAACAGAATGCGCATAACTACTTTCGTGTCTCCGATGCTCTTCCCCCCTTAGCGATATGTCCCCTCGAACAATTATTCGCTGAGTCGGGAGGGGGGGGGGAGCAGAGGGAAGAGGCAACAGAATACGACAGGTACGGCGGGGAGGGTGGAAGGATAGAATCGGGAGAGAGGGAAGGGGGATAACCGGCACGCTAGGCACTGCCATGACAAATGTCAACCTCCGTCGTCTACGAACATTACTCAGGTGCGTCCTCGACTTGCATATATAGATCGGTCGACTTAAACGTCCGCAATGGTACGTCCTTGAGCAGCAACGGAGTTTCAAACGGTCGGAGGAATGATGGCAAGAACGGAATATGACAAAATTTAAGTAAGCTAATATATTGCAAAGAGCCGCTTTTCTCGAGATTCGATATTCCACAAATATTATAAAAGTGTACTTTTTCGAACAAAACGTGCCAAGACCAGATTCTTGGAGGATTTATTTATTTTAATTTTAAGCATTTTAGCAGAGAATTATTTATAAAATATTTTTTTATCTAAATAGCAACGATTAATGGTACCGGTAAAGTGGACATTAAAAACATAAACAAAGTTTCCTTATCGCTGCTACAGATTAATATTAGTTACGAGGATTTATAATTTATAATACTTTAATATTTTTTTACGATAGTATAAAATAAAAAATATCTCAATAAAAGATTATTTCAAAATACTTGAAATATTTTCGTGCTATGAGATTAATCTAGACTACTGTATGCGTCGCAAACTAGGTTTGGTATCATTCGCGAATACAGTATTTCTTGGCCAAAAGACGATTGCTTTTATAACATAGTGCAATACATTCGTTATCGAAAATATAGCGATGAAAGTCAGTAATTTTAAGAAAGGCTTCTTCGTGATGGTAACTTCTTGCTGCTTTATGTAGTCATGTCACGTCAAACAAGACCAAATATTGTTTTTGTAAACTTACAGATGTCAACAATTGGAAGAAAATTTCTCTACCGTAAATAATAAAATTTATTTACCTTGGAGCCGCTTGTATTAATGTCCTTTAGAAAAGAATTTTGTTTATCTAAAGAGAAAAATAGCAAATTTCAAGGCTTATTGAATCTAGATTTTTGGTGTGACTGCTTAAATATAAACGCGCGTCATCTAAAACGAAGCATGAAAAGTAACGTGATCGGTGCAGCGCGATAATAGACGATGGTAATAGTTCATAATAATAGACTGTGTGCCTTCGGCATTTGATGCTTGTCTGATTACAAGCCGACTGGTATGTCATATGACCATTAGGTTTTATGCGAAAACTCTTTTTCTTTTGCATGTTGTTACATCTTTAACTCTCCTACCGTCGTTAACGTAAACACACGAGAACACTCGCGAACGTCCGGCCTGCGAAAATTTATCGTTCTCCGCCCGCCTCTGAGACTTTTCGCAAAAGGAAATTAATCTAATGCACGTCTAACACAACTCGCTCCACTTCATTTATAGCGATCAGCCAAGATTTAAGACATTTCGCAAAACATATGTATTGAAAATTTCTTCTTAGATATCGCTTGAATGCTCATCTCCATTTTTATATATGTAAGATTATGCCTTATATAATCTTGATCTAAGTTATTTTTCTTTTAGCCGACAATTAAAAAATACATGTATATAATTTATTAAATATAATTTTTTTTTGACACACGATATTTAAGTGATTTTAAGAAAAATACGTCAATTATTTTTTTTTAAATGAATATGTGTCAAGAAGATTGAACATTTGATTATAATTAATATTTTATTTATGCTAAACAGAATAAACGCGGGTAAAACGTGCACATTGATAAATTATGTTGACATGCGGCGGCGCATTGATCGATCCAGCTACTTGGAGCAAATAATGACATGCATTATCAGATCGCAAAACGTTATTACAGTATCCTATTCTGACGACATTAGTAGTTAAATATATAAAGAAATTTGTTCTGTTATTATAGAAAATACATTATAGTTAACGATACTTTTTTTTTGTCATAAAATCAATGATAATTTATATACGTGGGCAAGTCAAATATAAACCGGACTTTTTTCAAAACATTTTATTTGATTAAAACATTTTTATTGCACATCAAGTCATTTTTTTTATATAGTTTCCACTAAAATCTAAGCATTTTTGCTATCGAAATGGCAAATAGTTAATTTTCTCTTTTCTTTCTTATATATATTATATTATCTATTAAATTAAACTATATAAAAATTTTTACAGAAAGCGAAAACTATATTTAATGTCGTAAAATAATTATCCGTGCACGATAAAATTGTGGTATTAATTCGAACTATTTTTTTATAGCGCGATAGAGTTCTGGGACAAATAACACATTTCTGTGCCGCAAAAACGTTATCCTCATATGTGCTCGGTCGACATTTACATCGCTATTTTTCTTGAAGTTTGCATTCGTGCATTTTACACTCGGACAAAACCTAAATCGTCAAAACTATTTTTATCGCAAAACTGACATTTTTGAAATATATCTCTCGATTCAAGGTAATTGAAATTAATTCATGTCATCATAAAGTATAGATTCAGACTTTAAAAATTTCGTTTTTAACGTTATTTAAAATAATTTATTTAAAAGTTTATTTAAAAATTTTGACTTTTCGAATATTTTTCAACTTCTCACTGTCGTTTGTTCTTTTTTTTTTTCTATGTTTCTATCAATAAAAGAAACATCAGTCATAGTGATCCGAATACGATGGGGATTAACGCGCGTTATAAAAGCAACACGCGTAATATTCGCGCGAATGCATGTACGATCCTATCAATGGCGTATCAACGTTGCGTTAGAGCGGTTTAGAGTTCCGTGCCAGGTGGACGACGTATGAAGCTTATCCTTGTTGCATGCCGTCGCGTTGGCATGATCCATGTTGTTTCGCGATCGCATCTCCGCGGCGCATAGTTACATTAGGCCGATCAGGGGTGTTCATTCGTTTACACTTTCCCAGACAAGGCAGCGCGGCGAAAAACGAGCTTGCCATTTCCTTACAATTAGTACGACGGATTTCTAATTGATCGTTTGCATGTGTCGAAAGTAATAATTTTTAACTATAAAATATTGTAACTTATCAATTCATATTTCTGTTTCACACACACACACACAAATATTTTAATCGAACGTAACAAATAATAATTAAAAATTTTTACTATAGTTTAATAAAATATTTATGAATTGTAATGCAATGTTTATATGCTTCAGAATGCGATATTTTCTTTATTAGCAACGTAATTTTCTGATCGCATCTGAATATTTTATATAAATGAAATAGATAAATATAATACACTATCACACATTCTCACATTCCTCTTTGTTTTATTTATTTAGATATATTTATTTGAATAAAAAGAGATGATAATCTGATGAATAGACTCAGTTGTGACTTTGTATTTTTAGATTATCAGACATATCAAAATTAATATAACTGAATAATTTTATTAATACAACGGAATAATATTAGCATATGAAAATAGTACATTTTTTCAATGAATTAATATTTTTTTATATATTTTTACTTTTTCATGTTTCTTCGATCTTTCATTATTTTTATATAACTAACTATATTTATACATCTGTTCGCGTAATATTGGACTTAATATAAAATACAGACAATGAACGAATTTAGCATATGTACCTTCGATCGAATGACGCCCATGATACATTTCATTTCTAAGGGATAAATGACATAACATATGTCGAGAGACTTGACTGAATAGAAGATGAACGTTACACGAAATTGTCCTCGTTTCCAAGTTCAGTTATTTCCATGTGTATAATCGAGGATGGTGAGGTAGAAGCGAGGTGCTTTACGCGTTTACAATAATACCTTCACAATTTGTATCCCGGGCGGTGAGTTAATTTATTAACCAGGTTGAGTTAGTCTTAAATAAGCAACTCGGATAATATACGCGCCTAAATATATTATTAATAATAATATATTGTTATTAAATTATCCCTTTTCATACATAATATAATAAAACAATTTTAAATGTAACAACATATAAATTATGCATTTGATATACGATATTTTTGAAATCGACGAGCTTTCGCGAAATCTTGTGTCTTGCTTGACAAAAATTCGAAACATGCTACATTTTGCTGAATGTATCTAATTATATAACTCCATCTTTATCAAATTCATCTCATACAAATTTTTGTTAAATAAACTTTGTGTCCAAATTGGGAAATTCTCGTAAAACTTGATATCCGTTATCCATTAAAAATGACAATGGTAAATAACCGACATACACGTCATATTAAAGGATATATTTAAATATAATACTTTATTGCTATTATTACTAGACGGAAAAATCTTGGACAGATTAAATGCTGAAATTAATATTGAATTATTTAATTCTCGAACTCTTATGCATATTTCTGATATTTTTAAAATATATTAAATACAGCACAATTTAGTCTTTTATCGATAATATACATTTCTTTTAATCAATTAATTTTCCGACAATACCTTTCTTCTTTTTATACAAAATTTATCACGACAGAAATATTTTTGTGCAGTAAATGAATAAAGAATTAGTTTTCGTCGTTCACAAAATTAACCGTATGCCAGACTTATAAAAAGAAATTTCATTTATCATTTTGAAAATTTTCAGAAACATGCAAAAATCATGCTATTGCAGTCTATATGAATGTATTTGTAACGCTGAATATTCAGTTACAGTAACGTTTTTCGAAGTTCTGGTCATTGCAGGAGATAGTTATTTGTGAGCCAGTATAGTTGATACCATATCCGAACGACTCAAACTAAACGATAACATTTAATATAACATATCTAGTCATGTGAAAACGATTTTACGTTTCAATACAATTCGATATGTTAAAATTGACTGAAGAATGAAGAAAGCCCTTTATTATTTTACATTATTGCATTGTGGGTGTATTCTAGACAAAGCAGCTAATTTCTGGGAATAATTTTAGCTTTTTTAAATTGTGGCATATATATATATATATATATATATATATATATATATATATATATATATCAATTTCTGCTAAATCGATTGTGTCAATATGCTGTATAAGATCGAAATGTTCAAAGTGGAATTATTTGACAATTTGTTGATCTAGAAAGCGACATGTACATATTTTCTAACTCTCCGAATATTATTATAGTTACATGCGGATACCGCTTTTAAGATCATGATGGATAGGTTCAATATACCCAAAGGTTACCGTAAAATTTGGTCTCTCATTAAACATATATGAACGTTAAATCTATCTTACTGACAGAGTGGCATCTACAATTCTTCGATCAAATATAACGTCTAAAAGCTTTCACGCCTTATAAAAATTTGATGGCAAAATTAAAAAAAGAAATTTGTTTATAGAATATTAATATTCATTGTTAATAACGTGACGATAATATTTCATATTGCATTAGATTGTATAAACTTAATATTATAAATATAAGAAAAATATTTTATAAGAAAAACATTAAAAATGTTGAATCTAAAATATATAGAATGTTTCTATATATAAATAAGTGCTAAATAAATAAAAAAATTTGAGGAAATTATTCTTTGTCAAAAATTAAGAAAGGTCTTTCATATAAACATATACTTTTATATTTCTCTTTGAGGAGTTATACTCATCCAAAAGGAGAGGTAAAAATTAATTTTATTGTATTATTATAAAGAAAATTAAAACAACCTCTAAACAATTTTTTATTAGAACTTTTTAATGGACTGAAATTATCCAAAAATATGCGTTAAAAGACTTGATTCATTTAGAACATTTTTAATATTTTTCGTAAAATCAATAGTTTTCAAGAAAAAAAATAAAATACACTATTATGCAGCATCGTGCTAAATGGTCAAGTTACGAAAAGTTAAATTTTAGAATAAAATAAAAAAGCAAGTAAAACAAAATTATAGTAAATATTGAAACAAATGGAAAAACAAGTTATGAAAAAAAATGAAAATTTAATTTTTATCTTTTTCTTTGAAGAAGTGTAACTCCTCCGGGAGGAATATAGGAGTATATGTTTACATGAAAGACCTTTCTTAATTTTCGACAAAGAATCATCTCCTGAAATTTTCACACTTATTTAGGAATACTCTGTATTTATCGTTTTGATAACTGACAATTTATTTTGAATTACATGTGGAATATGAATTATCTTTATCATCTCTCACCTTTTAATTATAATTCCGGGTTTTTCCCCATAAAAACAAATATAGGAGGAGTATGATCATCGTGGCGTCGTTCGAATATGAAAGCGAGTTCGCTTTTATCAGCGGTGGCGCGCTGGACCGGCTCGTTCGCTTTTTAGAATTCATTTTCGGCTTTAAGCTTCATTTCACGCGCGCGGGAATTAAGCGCGCCGAGGGGTGGCGGCGAGAGCAGCGGGTGGTTGGAGGACAAACAGCAGATTGGTAGGCGTTACCGTGGCACCTCGTACACTTAAGGTCCACTCGTAACAAACGAACAGCACCAACGATAAACAGTCGGTGTATATGTACGTGCAGGGTACAGTACGTTGCAACAGTATTCCTCCGCGAAGGCCGATTCACCAAACAACCCCTTGTCGTATTCATCGAACTTTCTTTCCTTGCCTAATCTTCATATTACAATCTTTGTTGTCGATAAATTTCATCAAAAGTGTATTTTGCCAGATACACGTGTAGAAAAAATAAGTTATCAGTTTTATCTAATTTTTTTTTTAATTAATTATAGAAAGAGAGAGTTAGATGACATCTGTTCAAAAATGTGATATAGCTCCACTTAAGATTTTTTAAACCAAGATAGTTCTAATTTAAAATATTATAAATATTATATTGCTGATCTATTTCGAGATGATTTACGATTTTCATCTGATTACGAATTATTTTACTATAAGATTTTAATTGAATATAATTGACATACAATAATATGTATCGAGAAATTTAAAATTAATCTTGTTCTTCCTATGAAAACTTGAAGCATGATACAACAGCGATAATTGAAGTTTTATCCGTTTCGTGTTTTGATATCAATTTTCTTTAATCCATTCGATGAATAAAAAATGCGCGCCGCATATGAGCCAGCTTTAAATGTGGTTTTAAATGAGGGTTCGTAGATGTACATGTAGATACAAAGCATTAAAAATTATTTCTTTTTATATTGTCAGAACCAAGATCTCCTTGCGGCGGTATACAAGAATCTGACCTGACTCTTGGACGACATTATCCCGATGCATCCCGGCCGCGTGTACGTGTCGCACACAAACGCATAAACACAAGCGTGGTTATTTCGCGGCGTTCGCGTGCACGCGCCGTTGCTCGTGCAATTCAGACCCTCTTTTTTGTAATTTACGACAATACGTACGCGGTCGGGAGAATTACAGCGCGAAGCGGGCGGCGTCGGCGCTCTGGATTTGTTTAATCGTCCCTGAGTAGAACGAAAATTCTGCCCTCTCTCGACCTGCATAGAATCCCCTCCCTCCCTCCCATCTCCGCAAACCCGAAAGTAATTTTCGTCCTCGTGGAGATGCGAGATGCATCCGGCGATAGTCTCTACAAGCTGTCGCCGATTGAGTCAAACTCTCGTGCGAATTATATCAGTAATGAGAAATTTATTTCATTTTAAAGATGACACAGACGTCCCGGAACAATTGCGAAGAAATGATAGCATGATAAATGTACGTTTTCTGTATAAAATCAACTGTTTTCTCTTTTTTATGCCAACACTGAAAAATAAGTTTCTGTTCTCGAAGAAAAGCATGCCGTAGTATTTGGTGCCATGAAAGTAATATTTTTGATATTACATATGATAATAGCAATCTCGTGTAATAAACGCGTTATATGATCCAGTGTGATGCTATTTGTCTCAATAACGATATCATATTGTCGCTCTTATACCAAAATTACAAACGTATAATTTTTCTATCATTTTCTTATCCAATTTTAGACAAAGATTCTATGTCAGAGGTAATAGCAAATCGTGTCAACTTGAAATGATTACTATTACTTAAATTGATAATAAATTTAAGTAATTTCGTCACTTTCGTGATAAATTCACAATTATATAATTATAATAAAATAAGAACCTGATTTTTTTCAGGATAAATTAAATTTTCAAATTGCAATAAAATCTACAAAATAGCACATTTATGGTTTTGGCATAAAGAGGACAATATGATTATTATTAGAATGATAAGATTAGAGGAAGGCGAAAAAGAATAACTATAATGTATTTAATTCTAACTTTATACTAGATAACAAGATATCAAATGTAAAGTATATTATAATATTCAAAAATATGAAATGGCGAGATAACCACACAAAATTAACAAGCTCATTTGTATAGATTATTTAAAGCAAGATAAAGTTTACCATAGGAATGAAGATTAGCATATGTAATATCGTTGACATAATTCCGAGCTGAAACTAGACTGGTATCTCATATATTTGTCATACTAACAGAACACGAAAGATATTTACGTCATTATGGCTGTGAAATCAATTTAAGTCATTGCCTGTTTGCGCCTGCATACTGCATACTGCATATGTTTCTCTCTATTTCTTGTCCAATCTATTATTTCGAAGAGAAGTTCTACCGTTCTTCTCCTTAATCAGTAATACAGTTTTGTTGCTCTATTATCTTAGTTCTTTTTTGGACTTTGACTTTTGCAAATAAAAAGAATAACAAAAATATAACGATGTTTAAGATGTAAATATAATTATTTCATCTTCTTTGTAACATAACAATTTTCTATTTAAATTAATTCAACGCAAAGATAAGAAGATAAACTGCTTTCTCTCATCCGCGATTGATAGTAAAATAAACCATTTCAAAAATCCTTTATCAGGTTAAATGAGTCGCATCAACTTTTATACCCGCATCTTCTTAAGAACTTTATTCCTACAACTTGTAAGCTAAATGGCTCGGTTTACCGTTCCCGATTGTGGAAAATAAATGAATAAATCAAGACGTCGTCGGTCGATCGTTTATCTCGAATCCGACGACGACGAGTCGAGGAAATCGAGAGCATTTCTTGACACTACTCGTTCCACCAGCAACCCTCATCTCTCGGAATCGAGATTCTAACTGTTATGCTAACGCGAGTATGATAATCCGTAGATCGTCATCCGCGGCCACGTTCTCTTCCTCTGCCAGAAAGCCAAAGAACGGAAACGTAGGACACGCTCTCCCGGGTCCCCGAGTTGAAAAAGTCCATTAGTATGAAAATGCGATATAAGATGAGTTTGAATAAACATGCGCCGTCCCTTTCTTTCGCGTCTACGTCGTGTCGTTTCACCACCCTTCCTTCTTTCTTCGTGCGTTTCCTTCGTTCTTCGTCGTCATCGTCCATCACTTGTCCGAGCACACAGACCGCGTGAGATGGTAAAGTTATTTTATTTAAAGTTTTATAATTCGCACGGAAAGACCGAACGTGTCGGTGGTGCTATGCCGATACCGCGTGTCGCACATCGCTAATGACGTTTTCCGTATGCACCACTGGTGCATCGATAGGTTGTGCGCGGAAATTTGACCGCGTCGTTACCATCGGTGATCATCGGTGATATGACACTCTCTGGCATGCTCTATTAATTTATTTAAACTAACATTTGCCAACAATTGTAGGGTACGATGTTCGAATTTCATTCTCGCAATTTAATCTTTTATATTTGCAATCGATTCGCAGCTACGCTTTAGCCTAATGGACGAAATGATTTCCGGATGTTTTCTACGTAAGATGCAAGATATTTGATACACATCGAAAATTTTTTAAATTGTCGCGCAAATATTTGACAATTATATGACGACAGATGACATATTTTTGCTCTAAGAGCAAACTGAAATGTCTCTGTAAACTGACTATTTTATTTATTTATACAAGAAATATATAATTTTGAATCATTCTTATTTTCTTGAATATTGATACAATTTGCAGGCAATCGCTATAAATGTTTAATTTGAGTAATTTGTAATTGCTCATTTCTTAATTAATATTCAGTTTCATGGCATTGCATTAAAAATTGAAAGCAACTGAGAAAAATAAAGGTGCGTTATAAAAATTAAAAAAAAATAATTAAACGAGATTAAAAAGATTCATCCTTAAGTACTCTCACGGAGGTCGGCTCGGCGCCGACTCCTGACGCGAGATGACGGAGACGTCGAGCGGCACCGAGCGCTCGCCGGAAACTGCCGAAAGGTCGAAGCGCGCCAAAGGGTCGGCATGAGGCCGCGTGATTGCCATTACGCGACGGAGCCGCGGTACCTGCAAGACCTCCCACGCTCCTCTCGGCCGACAGTTACTCGCTCGGAACACGACGGGTCGGTCGGTCGGTCGTTCTCTCGCTCCTGGTCCGCGTTTACGTGTTCGCATCGATATTGCGGGGAAGCTTGATCTTGCATCGCGATCCTATCGTAGCTTCGCGAAAACAATTCGCGAGAGATAAAAAGGAATATAGTCGTAAAAGTTTGCAAGTTACATAGCAGCTGTAGTATAATGGATTCGAATTGTCAGATGAAAAAGCGCGCGGCACTTTGAAAAAAACCGACCGCGGGTCGAAGTCGAGAATTTTGTTTTATTCGCGACATTCGTGAATAACTCGATCGTGTGGTGGCCCTTCTGTTAATTACGTCGTTGTATGTAGAGTTTACGTACAAACCAAATTGCGGTTCCGGATATCTATAACATGGACATGTGACTGTTAGTCTAGAGCTACTGTTTTTCGGAGCAACGATATAATTGCGGCGATGTGACCTGTATAAGGGTGAAAACTCGATCTGTCATTTAGAAAGGAAATAATACCAAAAGAACAATTCAGACTTCGATAAAGAATTATACGAACTTTGATAAAGAATTTTGCGGTTATCGTTTGCCTCACGTTTAGAATCCGGTGTATAAGCAGTGTTTTTGGAAACAATCGATTCAGGTGTCAAATATTATACATATATTATATAATATAATTATATTATATTATATAATACTTGACTATATATGTTTTAAATTTTATTGTTTCTCCAACTAATGATATTTTCTCACTCGATTCAGAACTTTTACTTTGCTTAACCGACTGCTTGATCTTAAATGCCTACCTTCTTATCGGTCTATTCATAAACAGTGTCTCATTACAATGTGCACTTGACTTAACTTACATATCGAGGTCTTCATTTTCGTTCTTGGTATCATTAAATTCTTCTACTAATTTATTCCAATAACACTTCTCTTTCAACTATATGGCATGATAATAAATTAAAGTTATAAATTTGAAACAGCCTCTATACATTGGGATATTAAAAATAAGTACAAACAAATATATGTTCAAAAAAAAAAAAAATTTCTTAAATTTTATTTAATGTTTTTAAGCAATAAAAAGTTATAAATAAATATGAAACGCATATTTACTTATAATATTTGTTACAATATAATTTATAAATTCAGTTACACTTATTTTATAAAACTTTTCTATATGCTTTGGTATATATTATATATTGTTATTTATTTTCTCTCATAATAACTTGAAAAAGTTTTCGGTAACAGCTTTCACGTGGAATCTCTTTCCAACACATTTTCAAATTTATGACACATTTATTTCATCGCTCCATATATATTTAAACGTGCTTCGACGCTCGTCGATGAAGGAATGTAAAAGCGCAGCTCGTACTTCCGTAAAGCGTCCGGAAAGTCATCTAATCCTTCGTCCAAAATTATCCGCGTCGAAAAGAATCGGAAGGAACGGATATATATTTAGCCTTCCAATTTTTTTTCGTCTATCTTTTCTTTGCTCGAACAAACTACGCATCTATTAGCCCTGAATCGCGCGAGCTTATCCGAAATTAACACGATCCTTGCTCTCAACGATTCAATTATATTTATCCTCTGCACGTATGGATGGTCGCTCGTGTTCCATTCGCACGCATGAAAATAATGAAGCTCGTTGGGAGCAAGAGTCATCGCCGATGTCACACGCTTATGTAGTGGAGCTAGAACGCTGGAAGAGGAAAAAAAAATCTGTAGTAGCTTAGTACCTCCCACGCTTTCCTCCGTTGACAACGGCAGTGGGGTGTTCTTATACTCGGATGGTTCTTCCTTCGCTCTATGACGACTAACGGCATGCCAGTCTGCCAAGTTCGGTCAACGCGAAGCCTTCATTCTTCTCCTGCGAATCAAATTCTTTCGATCGTTGCCGTCGATTCGTTGCACGAGGAGTCATAGGTTCGTAAACTCGTCTTGTTCGGGTGGGACGGTAGCGATGAAACTTTTTCTTTTTTATTTAACTTTTTTCGTTTAGTAATAATTCCCTTTACCAATTAATTTACTTTGATACGGATATTGCAATTATCGAATGTCATGTTCAAAAAACTTTCATGATAACTCGTTTGTTTTATTCCGAGGTGAATTTGTTTTGCTCCACGTGTACATAAAGAGCTTTACGCGAGAATTTTTCAAAGTATTTTCTCGAATATGCGCGTTTGAGATTTATGTATAACACAACTCTTTTATTTAAATGATTTGTAGAAGATAAAGTTAGGTCGTTGTTAAATATATTTCTCTCTTCCTCGTTGCTGACCAACGATATTTATATAATATTTAACAACCTGTTATAATTTACGTTCTCGACGGATAAATCTGACCGGGATCGACGAGCGCCGTAAAAGCACGTTTACGAGCTTGCGAAACATTGTCACCCAGTTTCTAATCCGCCGAGGTTTCTTTACTTCCGAAATTAAATTGCTGAGTAATGCAGGGCACGAAGTCCGAAAAAATCTCATTTGCGACTCAAGTAAGAGCGAGCATGAGTTTTCTCGAATAAATCCTTCGCGCTAGAACGTAACGGCACGTAACTGTGCTTTTACGCACAGTATTTCGCCGCCAATATGAAAGCGCAAGATCTCGAAAAGCATCTCGTTTGGTCCGCGTCTCTTACGTTATAATTAAAATAACTTTTACGAACAATTTAATTTAATCAAGTAATAAATGCGGAAAAATAACGCGTCAAAGTTTTTTATTTCTATTTTTTTGATTGGAACATTTTAATCAAAAATTACTTAGATATAGTTGCAATTTATTGAGTGTCTTTAAAAATGAGAAAATAAAAAAGGATTATTATATTTGATAATAATTATAATGTATGTACGGAGGAGAAGAAAAGCAATTGGCAATTAATTTCAACGGGAACTAGTTAAATGACGCACGAAATGTTAACGATATCGAGAAAATTGAGATATAATGGAAGAAAAGCGGACGACACATGATAGAGAGACCGCGACAACAATGCACCGGCGAGCGAGATTGAAGACCGTAGCTGGCGTGCATCAAAATCGACGGCAGGGCCACGCGCGCGCAGGCCGTCATTCAGAAAATAATTAAAAATAATTGAAAAACAGCGCGTCGCGGCGGCAGCCATTGTCTGTTTACCGGGACGCACAATTTCCTTGGCTTTTAGCGCAACCGCGTACCGGCATCGTACAATCCGGCTTAATCTACGCGAACAAATACTGAATTGCCGCTGGGTTGCTTAAGGTTGACAAAAAAAAAAAAAATAAATAAATAAATAAATAAACCAACTAAAGAATAGAATAAACACCCGGCCAAAAAACTATGTGAAATTCCGAGACTTGTTTCTGTGATTCCGATAAAACGAAAATAAAAGAAGAGAAAAGAAATACGTAAGCCAGAAAAAGTTATTCCGCTTTTCTTTGATAATCTTTATTACAGATGACAACTGAAAAATAATCAATGTAAGATTTTCCAAAGTCATTACCTATAATTTGAAGTATAAATTCTCCTGTGCGATTGTCAACGATAAATTAAATTTATTAAACGAACATTAATAATAATACATATATCAGAAGTTGCTCTTTGCAAGAAAAAATATGATTTTTTTTTTTTATAAAGAGACCCATGTTAAAAAAAAAATCGTGACACGAACATAAAAACTTTTCTCAACTTCTTACGATCTATCTTCATCGCGTGCCTCGACATTTCACCGGACGAGACGACTTGCGGTTCCTATCATTCCCTGCCATACTCGGTTCTATTTTCAATATACTTAGCGAGTAAAATTCTTCGCGGAAAGTCAGAGAGAAGCTCTGCGTCGTGATTGGCATGCATAAGTCAATTAACTTTTGCAATTACATTAAGTTGCTGAAAAACATCATCATCGTGTCATTTATCTTTTGAAGTGCCCAGGAGACATTTGGAAAAAATCGAAAGGAAGCTTTCGAATTTTTTATTTCTATACGAGAGAAAGCACGCGCGCCTGTAAAATCGTGTACGCGCGGCAAATGAATCGCTCGTAAACGATCGACAAGTGAAATGGGACTACCGACGACGAGACTCCTGCCAATTCTTTTGCTTCTGCTGGTCGTGGCACGATCGAACCTCGCGCAGAGGCACCGAAATCCGTATCGATCACGCAATCGAGGTAATTACGATCTTTCTTTCGGCTTCACGTATCCTTTAGCACGTTAAGCTTGGCAACGACGACATTAATCGAGAAATCAAGAATCTTCTTGGGAGAATTAAATAGTTTAAACTGTTCCAACCACATTAGCTAATTTATCTCATACAATATATTGATGAAATATAATTGCAAATATTTTTACATTATAACATTGTAATATGCTGTCATTGCTGAGCTTAATTTAATTTAAGCATTAGCTGTGTTAACATTAAGATAAGGAATTTAAAACGTTTAATCTTTTAAGCTTTATTGCGTAAATTTTCTTGTTAGATGTAATAGCTTAATAGTTTCTACGAATAAGAAATAATTTTCGCGAAAAAGAGTGTGATTGATCAATGAATATTAGAGAGTATATTATTAATAAGAGAAGAAATAATTCGCATTGAAAATTTTACATAACAAAAAAATTATTTATCGTATTCATAGGGATTTGTGCACCTAAAAACCTATTATTTTTCTTAGTTCACGATAACTTCACGACAAGATGGCATTACTTTATCAGTATTTGTGATAACAATTTTTCTGGCATATTTTTCTTTTTCTTTTTATTCACTTTTACAGCGTCACCTTATTTTTTTTACCTTACTCTCGTAGACTTTACTCGTTTTCTCTCTTTATTCCTAATCTTTCTTTCTTGCGTCACAATGCTGGTATTTAATTGCATGATGTCGGGCACATGATGCATTTTCAAAAAAATAAATCTTGCGATATTTCGTTCGCACCAGAAAATGCGAGATTATATTATAATAAGTAGAGAAGAAAAGAAAGAAATAATGTAAAGGGGAAGAGGTCTATTACGCGATAGATATATATAAATACAAAGTGTTTAAATATTATTTTCAAAATGAAACAATTGTCCGATTTTTTTTCTTATAAATCTCGATATTTTTTCCAATTTGCATGCATGTTACACTTAGTATTTATACAGATTTATAAATATTTGTAACAAGTAAAATGTTCAATTGTGACAGGCCAAACTTCTTTTTCCTAAAAATAAGAGTTTATTACATTTAAAAATTAGAAAAATAGTCTTTTGTAAATATTTTTTTAAAAACTATGAAGAGAAAGAGAGAGAGAGAGAGAGAGAGAGAGAGAGAGAGAGAGAGAGAGAGAACTCCTTATAAGGCTCTAAATTCTTACATAGTTTAAAAGTTTGCTATTCTTTAGAACAAAGTTGAAGTTTATGTGAATTAAAACTGTAATTAAGATTTTAATTTAATGGATTTTGATTATATGGGGTTAAGTTTATAGGGTGACATATTGTCTCCACAGAAAAATAGTTTAAAAATAAAAAATTGGAATAAAATTCTGTTTATGCTTGTTAAACAATAAAGTGAGTAACACGATAAATACGAATATATGTGTGTATGCACATATACATATGTATATATATGTATAGATGCGGCCACTATAAAATGTACGCAATATAAAAGCTGCCACTAGCTACCCCTTTCGCGTATGATGCATTCTTTTTTTTCTCCAATTTTTCCATTTTACTTTCTCTCCATTCTGCTGGCGTTGAAAGCTCGTAGTTGCACGGCATTACATTGTAGTGTTTATATACTGAAATATAATGTTCAATATTTAGGATACAGAGATATTAAACAAAAGCAATATATATATATATATATATATATATATATATATATGTGTGTGTGTGTGTGTGTGTGTGTGTGTGTGTGTGTGTGTGTGTGTGTGTGTGTGTGTGTGTGTGTGTGTGTGTGTGTGTGTGTGTGTGTGTGTGTGTGTGTGTGTGTGTGTGTGTGTGTGTGTGTGTGGTGTGTGTGTGGTGTGTATGTATGTATGTATATATGTATATATATATATATATATATATATATATATATATATATATCATGAAAAATTTTTTACATTTCATGAAGATTTAGTAACTTTGCATTATATAATCAAATTAATCTACGATTATCACATTGTGATTATTCTTAAAAAAAAAGATCTTTAAAAGAGAAAAAATCATTGATAATATTTTACTCTGATATAATCATAATTAATTTATTTATTAAATTATTAAATTATTAAATTTAATTATTAATTAAATAAAATAGTCATTTTTAATGCATTAGTAAGTTTATATCACGAATAAAATCTAGAATAAATATAATAAAATTCTTATTACATTTGATTTTAATTTTTTTTTTAAATTAAAAATTTAAAACTTTTGAAATAAATAAAAAGGAGCTAATAATTTATATATATATATATATATATATATATATATATATATATATTAATAAATTCATTAAATTTTTATATAAAAATAGGATGTGTGATTTCTTGATGTACATATTTGAGTCATTGAGTATTGTATTATTAATCAATAATATACATTAGCGAATGTCAAATTGGAGCGAAACAAATATGTACAAAGTCAAGTTCAATTACCGCGAGAAAAATGACTTGAGAGAATGATAGAAATACACTCAAGGGGGACAAAATAGAGCTCGTAGTCGTTGCTGACGAAAGGCGAAGGACAGGAACGTACAAGAGAAATCGGTGGGCGAGCACATGGGAACACACAAGTTCGTTATTATTTATTAATACATTTACGATTGCGCGGTAAAGTAGCGGCCAGAAGTTCGCGGGGCGGCCAACGACCGCCCGGTATAGAAGGCCTAAGCTAATGGGCAAGAAACTAGGAAGTTCCATAACCGGTGTTAACGACGCGTTGCATTTATGCGTCGGCGATCCCGGCTCGACGTTGTTGCTCTCGTTAGTTTAGTACAACTCCTAATCCTCGTTTGTGCCGCACCGGCTCACAAAAAAGCGCCGATAAAAAAAATGTCCGCGTAAACCGCGTCTTGTGATCCGCCCTGATTTCCTTACAGCCTTGATTTTCTTGAATATTGCCTCTAAAATTTCTGCAAATAGAGTTTAATACATTTGCACATGAATTATTATTTTCAAAATATTACCTTTTAATCAAAACAGCTGACTTTGGTGTAATCAATACATCGCATTTTGAAAAAGAAAAAAAATAACTTTATAAATTTAATTAAACTTTGTAACTATTTCCAAATATTATTTTTTTTCTTTCAAACATTGATTTCAAATCTTCTTTTACAAAATTGGATATAAATTTACTATTATTATCATCCTATATAGAATTAATTACATTAGAGTTATTTTCTAACATGCATTTTGTCTAAAAATTGTCGCACCGGGATCGATTGCTGCTTATATATCGTTGAGTTCGCTTATATAGGGTTTGCGTGTCTTTTATTATACTTTTATATACGGCAGTCTACGTAACTCGTTTGTATACCGACTGTACACTGTGTATATTGATTAATTCGAGTACTAACTTTGTTGTGCGGTTTTTTCTAATTTCTTGCCAAAATGAAAATGCTTTCGGGTCGCTTACACTTTAATCATGTTTATGTAAAGACAATACATTGTGTACTATACATTGTGGTCCACGATTTGTAAATACCTACATAAAAAAGAATATTTTTTATTGATTGTTGACATATTATTGTCAACATGTACACATGGTGTCATATATGTATACATAATAAAAATGAAAATCAATCAAATATACAAGTTATCTAGGAACGCAACGTAAATTAAGAGGTTTACGTTCAGAGAAAGAACGTCGTAATTTCATTATTAATAGATTTTCTTGCAAAATTAGATTAAAATATGAGGATTTGTTTTCAAACTTGACTGGGTTTACAACGGTATTAAACTCACGGTTCTCACCAATTGGTCAATTTTGATAGTGGAAGTACAGTGCGCGATTATTAAAGGAGAGAAATAAACACAGAAACGCATAGTCTCACGCATGCCATCCTCAATAAATTATTCCCATATCTACCACTCTAATAGACAAATTTCGTTTCTCAAATTTATGCATTGAATGCAAGGCATCAAATTCTGTCATTTTTGCATCTCTTAATAGAAGCACTTGATTTTGACGAGCGCCACAGCTCTTAAAGGCAACAATTTTTAATCAAAACATTCCGCCGAAATTCGCGAATCATATTCCTCCGTTGTATTTTTTATGGGCACACACTCTCGTTCGCTGCATTCGATTTGTGCACGCGTATTTGTGAATTAAATTACATTCGGTCTTACATCGGCCGCGTACGTGATCGATCATGGTAATTTTTGTAGAAGTCACATAAACTCGCTCGGTTACGATTTAAGGTAACATATACTGCGCTTTTGTTCTATTCGTTGCGTTTCATCTCATTCTCTTCAATCTTGTTCTAAAGCGATAAATTAGGTGTCCAAAGACAAACAAAAATAATATTATTAATTGAGTCTAAAAAAACAAAAATAAGATATAAATGAAATAAAAATTAAATCAGGAAATATTATATTATTTTATTCATAATTATTTTTGTTATCTTTTTTTTGTTTATTTAGAAGCTAAAATTGAAGAGATCTGTCACTTTTATAATAGATTGTTCGAAAATTTGATGAAAATATTTAAATCTATAAAAAGGTTGAGGTGGAAAATAAAAGTTTCGATAATAAAAAGAAATAACTATTTCATCAGTTTTGCGCTCTGAAAAGTGAGAGACAGTAGAAATTATTCCGTAAGTACAATCAAAGTGTACCGATTAACATTGTTTAATTAATTCAGTGATTGAATATTATTAGTGACGAGCAAGTACAGAGTAAAAGAGTAAAAAAGGCGGCAAAGAATAAAAGCGGAATGAAAAAATTCGCATTCATTCAGTGACCATTTGGTTACGTCGGCATATTTAAATTCAATGAAATTTAAACAGAAAAGACATTTCGAAGAGAAAAAAAGCGTCTGAAGTTTGTCAAAGAAATCAAATGCATAGATGAAACGTTGTTAAGAGATCCGATTTTTTTGTAGATCGTACAATTAAAATCTCACTATTTCATTCGCCGCGAGATTTATCCTTCTATTTCACTTGTGAAATGTTTCGTGCTTATTTTATTGTCGCGCTCAACCTCGTAAAACTATGAGTTAAGGAGCTTGCAACTCAAGCTCTGATGTCAGAATTTACGAGAGTGAGAACTTTGTATTAATACATCGTATATAATTTGAACAAGAATAACTTAGCTTTAAATTTGCTGGTAGCAATGAAAAACTAACGACAATATCAAAGAGAAAAGCGTTTAGAAAGATTGTGTTTAATTTTTTTTATATAAATGGATAACTTTATAAGATAAGCACAATACATTTTTGTTGTATGTATTTATATTTGTTTACGTTTCTTCCAATTTTGACAGAAACATTTGTCATGCGCAAAAACATTTTGTCCTTAAAAGCGAATTAAGAAGAATATAGCCGTAAATATTGGTCACCGAGTGTGTGGATCGGTTCACCAAGTACGCCGTCTGCCTTTTCTCGGGCGGATTCACTCGAACGATCTTCGATAGTTTCGCGACGAAATTCAAAACAAATTTGTTCTTATCTAAATGAAAATACGACTTCTCGCTATTGTAGCTTCGGCTCAAGCAAGCGCGAATGCGAGTATACACGGGATGGAAAGCGTGGAAAGACGCGATTGATCGGCAAGGTTGCTCGCATTGAAACCAACTTAAATAGTTTTCAGACTCGTTAGTGTCTCGGAGAAGCGCGGAAGACCCGAGAAGGGTATTCCTCTGTAACTCTGTTCTCACGTTTCAAACATTCGTTTTATTAAACAGAATCGAGATCGAAATACCGACATATTTAGAAAATGACCGTTTATTTTGAAAATGATATAAGTTGTAATTTTTGAAATATAATATGGATGATGAAACTTAATACGGATACAAATTAATGTAACACTGTAATAATATAACGATTTTAATGCGATCATTAAAATATTTACTGCTATGGTAACAATATATATATATATATATATCAAAATGAATGGCTTGATTGATAAATAATTAATTTTAATAGAGATGTTATTTTATAATTGTCATCGCCTTTCATCGCGCATGTCAATATTCAATTCTTATAGCGATAATGATGATAATTGTGTGTTATATCTAGATATTGATTGTACTAGTTTCTTTCTTTTTCTTTTGACTGTACGATATTTGACATATCTGTTCATGATAAAAAGTGCAGACATACATAACAAATCCCATAATTATATCGAATTAAAAATCCATCTTTATATTATTTTATCGTATGATATTAACTTTATTTTGTTTATTAGTTTTATGTGCCTACATCACAGATATTGTATGTTAAATCAATTGAGCTGCTTGCATATTTCGATATTAACATCGATTTATTTTACGTTATTATTATGATATCATCGCGTATAATTCGCTTTTTTCCCCTGAAATAAATTCGGCGCAGCAAGAATAATCTTTATTGGAATAAAAAAAGTTAATCCCGATTTGTTTATATATTTATACTCTTATTTAATATTAAACTAGAATATTAAGCATGCATATACATATTATATTTGCACATTCAGAATTTTCAAACATTCTCCATACTTGCATTTAACTATTAGATAAATTTCAAAATCTGAAAGTCTATTTAAGACACAAATATTTTTTGAATGACATACAAGTTCGCTCTAAAGAGCGATTCGGATCATCTTAATTTAAAAAAAAGCTGAAAATTTTTTTATTTACGGACGAATGTACGTCATTCAATCTCCCCTCTCGATATCGGTGAAAAAACGAGAAAAAAATATAAAGGCGCCATAAAAATATAATTAATGCCATAAATTCGTAGCTATACAAAGATCTTCAACCTATTTCGCGTGGGAGAGTGTTGAACGAATTGTCATAAAAAACCTCTGCTCTCAAAGATACATTCCCGATCGGAAGTGACTGCCGACTATGATATAGCACTTCCGGTTCGGGCAGGATGCAACGGTGCACAAAATCTCGAGATTGCGAGATCGCCCGGGATCCAATGACTAAAACGATTCAATAGCATCGCGATGCTTACTCGAGCATTTTTTCTTCCGCCTTAAATATCGATGGTTTCCCGTCGCGGCGCGTTTGGTTTACTCTGTAGCTATCAATGTAACTATCAATTTTTTGGCTAGAGACAACGTTAGCGGTTTTCTGGATATTTTCACCATAGCGTCCGACACTTTTTCGAACATCATTTTTGTGCCGGGGCTTCATGCAACGGTAATTTCTTCTTTATATTATAAGCGAAAAAGCGTACGGTTATCGGTGGTTCAGTGGATAGAAAAGTTGAACGATCGATTTTTAGAAAACCAATGTTACTTGACAGGTTTATCGAACAGCACGGCAGTTAATTTTATAACTGTGATATTCGCTAAATTACTATTAACTTAAAATTAAACACAATAAGATTTTTTGTTTCCTCGAATATTATTACGCTTAAATATAAAATAAAAAATAAAGAAACGTCTCCTGAAAATCAGAAAAAGTTTAAAAAATTGGACGAAAAATTGCCTTCTGAATGTTTTCACGACATTTTTCAGATTCTTATCGTGCAAAATTTCATTGCAATCATCGTTGTAATTATCATCGAATGAAAATCACGTGCTAACATCGTTGATTGCGATGACCATCGAGAGAAAATCGCCAGATATTCCGCGGCGCACGAAGAGCCACCGCGCAATGTACGGAAAAAAAAACGAAATGTCGGAAATATATCCACCATGGTAAAACGACGTTTTCCTCCGTAGAGATATTTGCTCTCGGGACTTATTAGATTTGAGGCTGCCTTTCGCGTCCCCCGAAGTAAACATGCTTTACTAGGGACACACACGTAGTCGCGGCTTTCCACTCCTAGCACACGACCCTCCCTGTAGTCTCTATCAAATTCTGCTGTTCCTTCCTCTCCCTCTCGTCCTCTTCATTCTGCTTCTATCTTGTTCGAAGGTCGATAAAAGATACAATTCAAAGAGAGCGGTAATGAGCAGAAAAAAAATGTTGATAAAATTATTTTTTCTTTAATTAATATCCGACATTCTCACGGAGATCCTCATATCTTATAATCGATAGAAATATCTAAAGAGATGAGGCGCGTCATGCATCGGCCGATGCATCATCGATCCGCATTGTGCGCTGATTCATAATTTCCAAGGCGTAAATTCCCGGTCGGTTCAACCCGAATATCGTCGGTGTAATGCTTGTTAAGCGATTTTTAATTGGCCCTACACATTGTATGCAAGCGTTGCGTCTCCTCATTGCGGTCCGCAAACTCTCATCGCAATTATGTGCGACCGAGTGAGCATCGCAATCATTTAAATTACGATATTTACGAGAGGTCAGAGAAGCATTCGCTGACCTAAAGATTTCTTCACTTTATTGTTGAATGAATAGACCCGTCATTGCGGAACTTTTTCATAAATGACGTGCCTAGATCATTCGCCTTTTCATCCAGCTCGCGATTGCATACCTCGATTAATGTGCTAATTAAAGTAAGATAGAGTAAAGTAGAGATTTATTTTATTTCCTAGAATGGGTTCTCTCAGATTATACGAAAAAAACATTAGATAAAAATAGAAATGATACTTCTTAATTATAATAGTCTCTCTATTTAAATTTCTCATTTCTCAATAACATAAATGTTTCGTAGTATTTTTATTCGTATTTACTGCATAATTCATTGTTTATTGAATGACATTTTATATTTGCATTTTATATTTGTATAGCTTTTCTCTACAGACACACCTAAAAGTAATATAATCAGTAATAATACATAAATGAAATAAAAAAATTTATTTACATACGTGTATATTCAATATATTATTAAATAGATAAATAAATATAATATATATATATATATATATATATATATACACACACAATATATATACATTAATGTATTATTATATCTAGCTCTTGTTTTTTAATATTAATGCTGACAAAAATAAATAATATTATAGAATATCCGGATTTAATAAAGTAATTATTGATTAAGGTTTAATATTTTATTCTTTGATTAATACAAACATACACGCAGCTGCATATTACGGCTACAATGGCACAGCTTCTCAATGGCGAAACAACAAATCATAGCACAACAACTTTCGAGCTTGACAGTGCGCTCGCCACGACGGCCGATTATACAAGTTTGTCGCTAAGTGCGATAGCGTCGGGACCGAGCACGGCAGACTCGATCTGGCGACGAGAGGCTTGTCTCGAAGGCGAGACGATGTATATACATCGTACATACCGAAACGGTAAATAGTGGACGCTCGATATCGTAAGTCGTGACAGCACAATAAATTATTCGACCGCGTTTACCTTGGCACACCGCGCCAGTTAATGCATATTGGAACAGGACGTGTAGGTGCGTGCAAGTGTTACGGTTAAGATATTTGTCCGATGATGTAATCGATGATACATCTTTATCCGATGTCTTCTTCTTTGTTTGCATCCCAGATCGTGTATATCCCGGGCCTCAAAATCCGTGTACCTCGCGTTCTCGTTTCATCTCCGATTTAAAGCCATCGCTCTCGCAAATCGCAAAGAAATCTCGATTCCACGAAGAATTATTAATAGATCGCTCCAGTTTATATATTCACGTCTTTTTGATTTTTTAAATCTCGAAATTTTTTGTTTTATTTATTATTAACGAATTTATAAAAATTTCAAATTTGGTAATTGATGCATTTGACAGTTTATAGACAATTTTGATGTAAAGTTAATGCGTAAAATTAATACTCCAAATACTCAAGTACATTTTTATTACATTAATTATGGATAAGCGTTTTTCCTTCAACGAATCTAATATCCCACTGCAAGCAACAGCTGACACGAGCAAGTTTCCTTTTTCTATCTGTGGATTCACAAGGTCTTGAGCTTGAAACAATTCACACGAGATGCAGTAGGTGTTACGCTCTTCCGGTCAGTAGAGATGAAAATAGATCTCACATAAAACGCGTGACGCGTGTACAAGGATTGCATTTGGTTTCTATGACATGTGGAAGTTATTAACCGAAATACTTAATTTAATGAGTTTATCCTTGTCGTGAACCTCCGTTTATTTGATAACGACATGTTAACCGTAAATTAAAAAAAAACTCTAATATTTGAATTGTAGCAATCAAAAGAATTTGGAAAGATTTGTATAATTAAGCAGTTTATTTAAATCCATCGCTATATTTGTTTTAGGATATTCGAGCAAAGTATTTCGAGCGTCAAGAAAACATTAATTTTTCTATTATTGCATACTGTAGACTCTTTTAGCAACTAGCCAATTTTTTGTGTGTCCGCGTATTGACTCTGTAACTTTATTCATTGATGTACTTTTTATTACAACTATCTTTAGAAATTCTTGAACTTTGAAAGCGCTAAGCGTCTCTAAAAAAATGATAAGCGAGACAATTGCCTAATTTACTCGTGTCTAAATCGGCAATGTAGTCATCTATTAGAAGTGGTCAATGGTCATTGAAAACATTCACCAAGGGTCGGAGCTTCGCGATGATATCATCGCCACGCGGCAACAAGAGAGAAAATAGACTGGAGCGAAACCGCGCGAAACATTTAATTATAATGGGAACGATACGTTGTCTCTCGCAAGATGGTCATAAAAGACGGACGGCGAGATGAACGCGGGCGTTAAAGGTAACGTCACGCACGCAGATGATTGCCGTGGCCATAAGTTTCAGACGGTTGCACAAGCGTCGCGACAAGAGCAGTCGCCGCCTGATCGCAAACGCTTTCAGGAATCACGCGCGTTAAACGTTAGATTTTGTGGCACCCGTTGTGGCTCCCACGCTCGACGCACACACACGAATCGCTGTATCGGATCACCCACGTCCGATCTCATCCCAACGCGATTTATCGAGATGGATGTGTCACGGCGAGGGAGAGACTGGCTTTCAGAGAGATCACGCGGTGACGCAATCCTAAATTTACCGAAGCTGTTACCCTCGCCCAAGATTATAATACAATGTTGAGAAACGTGCTTGAAATCCAATGGACGAAATCGATCTTGAATGACATGGATATGCCTAAATTTAAACAATCGAGGCAATCGCAGCTATAGCCGAGCTTTATCATTGGAGCACCGAAACGTGAGCTAAGCATATGACTCTTATCCTCTCTTAATCACTGGCCACAAAAATCATAACAGTTTAAAGTAGCACAAATAAACGATGCTAATGAAGCGATCTTTATTCTTGGATTTACTTGGGACTTGTGACGATGTATATTTTCTTACCATAACATTGATACAATTCGTCGCTGATAAAACCGATCGGCGAGCATGCTAAAAATTTCACGACATAATGGATTATCGGCAAAACGACGCGGTGTAACCAAATATTTGTGCGATCCTTATTTGGTTGACTGTCGATATTATTCGTAAATTTTTCAACGTACATTGTACACGTTGCTATTTAAGTATTTAACGGCGAGAATCGATCTATGCGAGATGAGGAGATGAACATATACGGTGTTGCATAAAGTATACGCATTGTGTAAATTTTATGCGGACTTCGTTAAAAGTTTTTTTTTTTATATTTACTTATACAATATTTTTGGAAAACACACTGTCAAGTTCAATGAACCTAAATAATAGCTATATATGGTCGAAGTAGATATTCAAATGTATCGTCGCTCTTCTCGCAGCAATAATTCATTCTCGTCCATTTGAGATAGCCTTATTATCCTGTCTCTCATCAGAATGCTTAATTAGATTTACGGCGAAGTAGCGTAACGAGGCCACCGATCCTCGTTACGCGATTTGCGACACGCTTCTCTGCCAGCATGAGCGAATTTCTGACATTGACACAGAATTCGTAACGCGTACTATCGTCTGCCTTCTTTCCTTGAAGAACAAACGAGATTGAAAGATTCTCCCACGTACGTATCCGCCCCCGCATTGTCCCTTGGAGAAGTCATCATTGAACGCACGCCATTAACGATCACGTGCTGTTTGACATTTCGTCGGGCAATCGTGAAATCTAATCCGCCTTCTCAATGAGAAGGACAGGCAACAAATCGTTTTCAAGGAATAGCGGCGACTCAAGATTAGTTGTTGCCCTACAAAACGTTTGCACGCCGCGCTTTAATCATGCTCGCTTCGCTTCGCGTCATGTTTAAATTGAAGCCTAATGAGAAGTATCTCGCCTCGCGCCATTTCTCTCTCTCTCTCTCTCTCTTTCTCTCTCTCTCGTGAGCATTAGCAAATGTCAAGCGGATTTCCAATTCATGTGTATGTGATATCGCATTTTAATTAAATACAATTGGATCATAAGTAGATTTAATTATGAATACTTGGCGGACGACGTAATGCACGATTTACGTATGCGTATGAATAATGAAAATGTGCGTCGCGGGCGCATTCATGGCTTATTCGCTGCGCGAATTGTGCGCGAATATAGCGCGTTAGATCGCGCGCGAAATTATTACCGGATGTTCTCTAAAATCGTAATCGAATTCGTCAGTGACGCTATAAAAACGAACGATCGTATTATACCTACATTCCGCCACGATCGCGAACTCTAACAGATGTTAGATGACGTCACTTATTTTTCGCGATCTGCACGTCGATTTCTCGCGATGAACTCACCGAGCTGGAGCGCGCGCGCGCACGTTACGCCGGTGACATAACGCACGTGTGCACGCGCGCGTTAACTTGGGCATTTACATCCAGCAGACGCGGCGAAAAAAAAAGAAAGAAAGAAGCCGCAACTAGTGGAAGTGCACTTTACGCAGGGGAGGGAGGAGGAGGGCAGGGGAGGTACATTTATCGCTGACAATGTGGGATCGCTACTTTTACTCTTCGATTCCTCCGTCTTTGACGCCTGAGTTAAGCGAGATTAATTACACCCGGTGAATAACGAAGGTCGAAAGCACGTTTCGAAGTCACGGTACGAGTAATACCGCACGATTTATATCGAGGATAATGTAAAAGCTGTCTCTCGATATTGAAAGAAACCTAATCTGGATTAATATAAAAAAATTTCGCTACACATGGAATGACGTTTTAGCAATGCTCGATAGGATCTGATGTAAAGTTTAATAATGTAATGGTCGCTAAATGCGGCTTCTATCTTAATTAATCGATGCGCAGCAGAACACATTATATGTTTGTTTCGGTGTCATAAAAAATCATCATGTCACATATGTCTATCAATATTTTCAGTGTATTACAACTGTCGTCGAACAGAATCCTACGTTTGCGAGTAAATTATTTAGAAACATACAATTTGCATAAGTAAGCAGTATCGATAACAGGACCGCCATTTGAATGTGCTTCAGTAACGATAACGAGAGAATAGTTCGCTTTAAAAACTATGTAAAATATGTATTGCAGTCTGTAAAAGCTGTAATATAAAATATATGTCAAGGATATATAAGGATATATCTCGGTACAAAAAGTTAATGACTCTAGAACATTAACTCGTCTTATTTTTACTTCAAGATTACGAAAAACTCCTGAAAATTAATTTAACGCTGTCCGACACAATCGATAAATTACGGCTTAGAATCTTACGTTACTAGAGTAAAATCTTTCTCGTAAAAAGAGATTATTCATTTAACATTCATCATTTTTTGCTAAGAAGAAATAAAAACGTCTTATTCATAGATCTTAGATGTATAATTCTATGTAAATCCAGCATTGACTAAAAAATGTATCACATTCAAAACTTGTTATTAGCAAAACCTTTGTACTCGCGTAATTAACCAACTATCATTTTCTATTAAATAATCGATGAAATATATCGAATATTTGCAATGCAGGAATTTTTCTCACCGCCGGAACAATCTCAATCTTTCGCCGTCAATTTATACATGCAACAAATTTTGTGCTCATGACGAAGGGTCACTAGAACTGGTTGATATAGGCAATTGACGTAACTACGATGTCCGGTTTTCGAGCGATGTTTCGACAACGATATGATAACCGGACCAACTGCCTCCCTCTTTTCCTCTCCTTCCCCATCTGCCTTTCTCTCTCTCCGCCCACGAGTGCCGTAAATAACGAACCAGGTAAAACGAATTGTCGATAAATAAATGTTCGGGTACGTGTCACGTTGTGGACCGACGAGCCCCGGCGATCGTTATTTCATAACCGTTGCGCGCTATCGTTTTCCAAACTGGCCATGCCGGCCGCCTCCTCTTTGCCGCCATTTATTTGATAACTGATGGACGGCCGCGCGTTCTCTGTCTCAGAATCGTATTTAGAATTCGTCTGCCACGTCCACCATCTCTCTCCCTCATCCTGACGGCTCGTACTACCTGCCCTCGCGTTTGTCCATCCGACGATCGATCCACTTTTTAAACTGTCAATATAGTGAGAGGTCAATAAACCGAACGGGTCGCCATCTTTCCGTTACACACGTGGATTCCGACAATTCGGGTCACCCTCCCATAGATCTAGATGTGTGATTTCTCGGATTTTCTATAAATCTTTTGACAAAATGTTTTTAAAATGCTCTGTCGACGAGTCGGGATTAAATGTGAATTGTACAATATGTGTTGTATGTTTTAATCGTTAACACACAGATACAATAACTGATATAATAAAACTGATACAGTTCAAATATCATTAAATTCAAAATATTTAATAATTAATAGCGCAAAAATATAAAAGTATTTTTTTATTTTTTTTTAATGTATTATAATTTTTCAATTTTGCATATTTAATAAAAATTATATCAAAAATTATTAATATATTTGCTGATACATACGAAGGTTTAAGATGAATTATTCAAATCACTCGTAAATCGTGAATGTTTTTCGTGCCAAAGATTACCGAAGCAACCGAATCGAATGGATACCCGCGGCTGTATTTCTATATCTCATGGCCCATAATTTTCGAACTATACACTCCTGGTTATCATACCGTAAATACAGTGGACGTAATCGTAAAAATTTTTACCGGCTGCTCTCGTAAGCTTTTTAGTCTGCGAACGGAAATGTGAGGCGGAAATAGAGACTTAAACAAATGTTCCGAAATTGAGAAAGACAATATCGGGAGAAAAAAAATCCTTCACGAACGCAAATTGTTGAATTTTTTTTGTCGATGTAATAGTCTAGTAATAGTATCCTCTCGCGAGCGCGCATGATTTTCATTCTCTTTTTTTTTTACGAGAGAAAGACGAAAGTCTGTAAAGTTTCTCTCTTTGCAGCTGTGGCAAATACCTTGCTCTCGTCAGATACCGAGAGTCACGTGATACCTCTTTATCTACATTCTAGGTATCCTTTCGCATATTTCATACAACGCATCAGCTTTTACTGCACTCGTTGCACCGCGAGGTCCGCATCTACCGCCGAGTCTGCGAAAATGCGTTGCGGCATATAAGGCGGCAAAAAATTAAATTATACTCTCTTTATTGCGGCTCTGTGCGCTCTTACGAGAGACAGCGTAGGGAGATATCGTATCAAACTGAGCACATATGTAACACTGTAGCGAAAGATATAATTCATACATCATTACAAGATTCACGATGGATTTATGTGCTAATGAAGTATGTGTGGAGAAATATTTGTGTCACGTTATCTATAGATGTAAAAAAAGGATCGATACGTACATTATCGGTTGCGCTTCTGAACGTCGCGAAATTATTTTATAGAATCAAATCTAAACGCGAAGAGGAGCTGCATCTAGGGCGAGAAAGCGTCTCGTTAACGCGCGCATCTTAATCCCCGTCGATCATTCGGGATGAGTGGACGATAGTGTGTTTATTTATAGTCTCTAACGCGTGAGGTGAGCTGTTATATTGTAGATCGAATGATGTAAACGAACACACATTATTGTGAGTACCGATGCGTTACTTGTTTATTTTTAGATATAACGTAACGCGCATATTTGTTAGAATAATAATCGCAAGAATTTTTCCAGCGAAGCCAGATACGTCCAGATAGCTATGGTGGAATATATTTGTGTATACCAATCGTGGCTTGTCTCGAGAACAGAAGACAAGAGCTCGCATTTATATTTAAGGCTGAATATTGCGAACGTCTGACTTTGATTTATCTAATATACGGATCGAATTATTACGGATTAAGAACCATATGGTTGCATTTAGCGATTAAGCGTATGGTATGAAAAGACGTGAAAGTGTCTTTCAAGAGCTCTGATCATCGAGTGGAATTAGAAAAAGTACCAGAAATCGTATACTCGCGAAAAATGCTGGAAATAAAACTCGTCAGCATATCATTCTTATCTCGCGGCGTCGTATCTCGTTTCGTCTCGAGTAATTATCCTTGTGTATCCATTTTCGCTCCGTTGTCGCGATATGTCGTCTTTGAAAGTATCTAGATATTTTCGATTCTTCTACGTATTTCTTTTTTTTTTTTTTGTATAATGTAAAATTTTATTTAATTACTTGGTATCTTAAATCCAAATAAAAGTTACGACTTTTTTAATATCTGAATTACATGAAGTGGAGGAAGCAAAAATATCCATGTGTGTGTGTGAGAATTGTTTTTAAATCTTTATCGCAATAATAATCAAAACACACACGTAAAACATCGATTATAATTAAAAATATACATAAAACTTTGGCATAAAGAATGGATATTACAAATCGAAATGTTAATTAAACGTCGAAATCTCTAACGATTTATGTTAAATATATATTAATTTAGATATTGCATTATAAAATATCTGTATATTTTATGAAAATATCTAAAATTGGAAAAGCCAGAGAAATATTTTTGGCCAATCTCATTGTCTTCATCAAGTATTTAATTATTCAAACAATTTGCTAAACTCTCCGATATGTTAATAATTGAAGAATAATATAATAAACTCCCATGATGTGCGCTAATAATTTTATTTTTATCCACCGCCAATCGCATTTGTCTAATTTAATATGTTGTCGAAACGCTCTCCCGCGACTCTCGCACGCCCGTGTCGCGCATCTTAATTGCATCGCCGTCGATGCAAATTAGCACTGCCACCGGGGGCATTCAGGGAAAACGGCAACAAGAAACGTGCAATTTTACATCCAACTCCTTTCTCTTTCCACGTGCATTCCCCGCGTGGCTTGCTCGCTCGCTCGCTCGCTCGCTCGTTGCTTATCGCGCCGCGCGATCCGCACGCGATGCTATCAACATTCCAACGAGACGCTAACTCGGTCGATGAACAGCGGGACTATCACTCCGTTCATTAAACATCGAGAGAAATTGCGGAGATGCGACTGAATGGCAGACCTTTGGAAGAATATCTTCTTCTGTCTCCTTTTATGCTCGTGATTGCATTGATGCACTAGGCGATTTATTAAACATTAAAAGATCCTTGACCTGAAACCGATTACGTTTCGTCGTACGCATCACTACGAGATTGAATCAATGGCCTGCGTCCCGTTCATTAATATACGCGGTTGACAATCGAGTTACGTTGCTAGGTGCATCGCCATAAAATGCACTCCTTCCTTTTTCTCGTAGGCAGACGCGTAGTTTCATTTTTTGCCAAGAAATAAGATCGCGCGGACGATAATAAAAATATTTTTACGCAAGGACAAGAGAGAAAGAGAGAGAGAGAGAGAGAGAGACAATGGTGTGCGCACGTGACACAAAAAGTGTGCGCGTGCGGGGAATTAACGAGCACGCGACATACGCTCATACTGATTCCTTTTATTTACGCGATAAGCGCGTGGAAGATGACTCACTTTAGTTCGGTACACGCATGCACAAATTACATCTTCGCAAGTGTTAATTAACCGATAAAGGACACGCGCTCTAATTTTCGCGCGTTCTCCGTTACTGAAGGGGAGATTCTCAAAACGCCTTACTTTTTTACGGTCTTTAAATAATAACTACGAAATCATCGCGTGACATCGCGAGCGCGTTATTCGCTCGCGCTTCACTTCGAGAATCGTATTTAATCCAGGTACATTGAATTATTTTCAATGCTTCCATTCACGGCGACATTCCCATTAGTCAGCCACGGCCTTTTCACTAGGACCACCGGCAGTGAAAAGATCGTCGTCATCGGGGCACGATAAATTACAATCGTCTTATCGATTGCGTCGCGCCGTGCTCGGCTCGATTGTGGACGCGATTGCGCTGCGTATGTACACACGATCGTTTACGCCATCGGCAGCCGGGTCGACCGGGTTAGTCGATCGACTCGATCACAGGAGTCCATCACCGGCGGGAGTTAGCGAGATGCAAAAAAATAGCATAACGGGAGGTCGAGCGGGGTTACTTTCTAGTTGCCTTGTATGCACGTATACGCCCGCGCGCGCTGTCGATATTTCAACGTTGCTGTATATACGTCGCGATTATAGCCGTCGTGCAAGCTGCAAGCGCATGCATCTTGTTAGGCGAAATTCGCGTGGGTAATAGGGGACTTTGATTGCGTCGTCAAAGTTGCTGCACGAGCTTACGATTGAAAAGTGACTGAAGAAGTGTACGAAACTTCCGCAATTTTTAATATCTACTCGCACTCATAGAGCGATATAAGCGAGATCATTAATATTACAATGTCGAATGAGAGAAATTGTATACAACATTATTTCTCATTTCATAATTGATTGGAAAATCTAAAATTGCATTTATCTTTCTGCTGCAGGCAAGGTCCATTTTCTGAGCGAAATATTTAATAACGCTTTCTCATCTTTATTTCAAGATGTTAGAATGTTCAGAATGTTAATTTTGTTAAAATATTGAAACAAGATATATGTATATATATATATATATATATATATATATATATATATAAAGAGAGAGAGAGAGAGAGAGAGCATTTTGCATAAAATATTTTGTCAGAGATTTTTTAAGTGCTATAAAAATAGAATATGGTTACGGGAGACATAAAAATAGAGTATGGTTACGGGAGACTTCAATTAAGCCGTTTCGGATTCACACATCATTAATGGCGAGAGCGTCCCGCTACCGTGTAAACATTTAAACAGTGGAATTATTAAATGGATTAAATGACTCCGTGACCGACGCGTTAATTATGCCTCGTTGACTCGTCGCAGTTATACGACAGATATGTTATCCGTGCGGTTTCAAGTAACCATGACGTAAAAGTAATAATGTTAACAACATTCATGCGAATACGCAATCCGCTCTTATGGATTTAAATGAAAATACATTACTACGAGATGCATTTGCCCCGACCCGGGGCGATCGAGCACGCACGGTGCAAGAGAATATATCGCGTCAATTTTGTATTTCGAGTCATTCGAGACGATTATGCATGTTTTCCTTTAACTACGCTCCTATTTTTCATCTCGCAAAGTTATATATTCGCAGCATGTAATTTATCGCCCGTGCAAAACATCCGGCGAATCTTTTCCGCGAGTCTTTTACGAGAATTTCACGATTTAATGACGCTGCGTTCGAAGAATAATGAAAGCATTGCATTTTTTTCGAGCGAAAATGACCCCCCGAGAGACTTCCACATGGTGGTTTTACATGCGGATTTAACCGAATCGGCCGATCCGGACTTTCGCGCGATCATCGCGCTTTATCTATAAGCGCCCCATTAAAGCACGGCATTTTTTGCCGCACTTTTCGACGGCCGCTCTGCAGCTTGTCGCGCGTTGCGACGGAACGGTCATTAATTATAACATTTAAATTGCAAATCGCCCACTAAAATATGTCGAATCCCCGGCGTACTCGGCCCGTTCACACTTTATGTCTCGCGCTCACATACGCGCGCGCGCTTCCGCGCGATCTATGATGCAGATATTTTATATGCGACAGCGTATGCCCGCAGCTCAGCACACATGCACTCCGGTATGCAAGCGATAGAAGTCGTATATATGTGTGCGTGCGTGTGTGCGTGCGTGTGTGTGTGTGTGTGTGTGTGTGTGTGTGTATATACATGTATTTGTAGGTATGTGGCGCATACACACACGCGTATCCAACGTACGTGTTATATGCAGTCCCCGCGTGGCATGCCGAGAGGGGATTTTTCATGCAAATTCGCTTATAAAATCGATGTTAATTTTTATAAAACGATTATCGCGACCATCTATGTGACAATAATATTAACTAAACTGCGGATGCTGGGACAGTATGCGGAATTCCTGTTGACCGTTTCCGGCAATGTTGAAAAAGTTAACGCTCTTTCTTGCCACGATCCATCCATAATCCATCAGCGAGGATCATCGGCAAAGATAATCGCCAATTTAATTGTCATATGTATCTCTCAAAAAAACTGCAAGCGCAAGAACACGTAGAACGGTCTCGACTCGATTATTTCAGCCATTTATCTGACCTGATCTGACCGTGTGTTATCATTTATGTCAAATCGAAATGTATTATACGTGACAAATCTATGCACAACTATTACGAATGTATGTATATACGAATGTAGATGAATGCGCATATGCACGCCTGAGCCGTCCTTCATCAAGATTTGCATTTGTGCATCGGCAGAGACTTTAAAGTGCTTCGTGTTTATAAATATATATATGTGTACGTGGAAGAGCCTCTTTCCATCTTTTCATCCAATCTAAGTCACGCGGAGCACATTTTGCGGGCGCATTAACGAAGAAGGAGTTGCGCGACGAGAGAGCGTCGTGTCTCGTTCGGCGGAAAACGGGAATGCGTCTCTTCCTCCTTTTTTTTTCCTTTTTATCCGATTACGCACGTTTTAAAATATGTACCTTAAAAGTCGCGCACGCCGCTTACCGGGTGGTCAGAAAAATGCGCGAATCGCGTCGGTGGTATCTTCAGGCGGGACGAAACTTTTGCCGCCGCCAAGTCCATTAGAAGAGCACGGACGATTTAGCAAGGGTGGAGCGGCGGCGGCTGCTACGCTTTCCTGGGGTCGGCTTTTAGGTCCGGCAATTTGATGCTCGTTGCTTGTCATGCTAATATGCTCAGCTTTATATCGTTGCCGAGTTTTTCCCGGTGGCGTTGATACACGTTTTCGGTATGCGTCGTTGAGCACTGCGGAAAAATACCGTCGCTCTGTCATCATTAAAATTACGTCGAGGAAATGAATTACTCAAGAGTGATTTTTTTTTAAGTGACGAGACGTAAAAACGTGACGTAAAACCGCTCTTTTTTTCCCCCCGTACCATTATAAATAATCTCGTACGCGAGAATCTTTTTTTTTATGGAAATACCGCACGTGGTGCGGCGCCCAGCTGTTAGTTAAAGTAACGATTTTCCATAATATCGTTGATATTTTGATCCTATCGCATGCAATTTTATGCATTCCATCACTACGAATTACACGATAATTCCATGTAAAATATAATTTGCATGACATTTGCGTAAGGGAACCGGTATATTTGCGTATCTTTGCGCCTATTGGAGATGAATATCACTACATAAACAGGAATGATACTTAAGTATATATAAAGATATGCTTAAGCTATGATATTACAGGAGTAGATCAATATGAATAATTTTTCAAGCATATGTTTTTCCAAGCACGTTTCGCCGTTGAACGGAATGTATTTAGCTTCTGTACCTAATTAGAATTGCCATTAACAAACGCGTCACGTCAGAAATTAACACGCAAATAGTAATATAATAATGACACGTAATAACAACGGCTTTAATATCACGGGTTCATGGCATCTGCAATCTTGGATGTTGCACAGTATTAATTTGATGAAAATGCGGCTGTGCAACCGCCCATCGCCGGCTTTTTAATTGCGCTTTATACGCCGTAAAAATATATACGCGCGTTCCCTATGCGGATCATCATAGTCTTATGACGCATGTATAACATAATTTCCAAGAATGTACATGATTTCCGGATTTCACGTTATTATATCGCCGTTGATATCGCACGCGGTACGATTAATGGAAGTACCAACGCCGCTGGCAAATCCTCCTTTACGATCGGTTAAATATTCCGGTGCAATTTGCATCGTTAAAGATGTGTAAGGCATTTTGCTTGAATTAAGATACAGCAGCGCATACGACGTGATGCGAAATTTTCATGTCCGATATAGTAAGTGAAAAATTATATAAATTATTCGTGTCAAACTGTTAAATTTCATTTTAAATATAAGTCTTTCAATATGTCCTGACACACACTTTCAAAAGTTTTTCTACATTTTACATATTTCTTGAGATTGTTCGTCAATATTTATATATGTATATAGATAAATTTTATCCATATATATATATATATATATATATATATATATATATATATATATATATAATGTGTTGCATATAATTAATAAATATAAATTCTATGAAAATGAATGTTTGCGTAACATCCGCGCCAGAATACAGACAAGATGATTCGCGAGAGTGAAATATTAAGTATAAAACGCCATGTATGTAAAGTGGGTAAATGGGAAAGTTTGCGCGGCTTTTTCACAGCGCAGGAGAGGAAACTGGACGTCCTGTGCCGCGCCACTATCCTTGAGTTAACGGAGCGTTCCCCAAAGACCCATGTTTACAATATACATTTTTATGGGCCGATTTTTTTATGGCTCTTAATCTTAACGCGCTTAAAACGGAAAAGTTCGGAAATTGCGGTCTTTGTAGACTTCCAAGTGAGTCTTCTACCTCGATTTTTATTCCCCGCTAATGTAAAAATCAGATAACTAAAAAACGCGTTTTCAGCTTTCATGATCTTTCTATAAATCTCTGTGGGAATCGGCCACTAAAATAAGCATATCATTGAAATAGAATGAAGTCGATCGTGTATAAAATCTAGTTAGTCGAAAATTGGTTAAAAGGTTTTAGTGTTACATTAATTTTCCAGGGTAGTTTTGGAGAACATTTGCTTCGGCAATAGAGAGACACGAATTTCTACGCGATGAATAGATTTGCACTTTCCTCGATTTTAAAATTTTCTGCATAAATTAGATTAAATTATCAATCTAGATATAGAGAGTATTCAATTATTATACTTTATTTGATAAACATTTAAACATATTTAAGCATCTTTTAAAATAAAAATGACACGAGATATATAAATTATTATAACATTATTATATCTTCAATGAATTAGAAAAAAATTATGCTTTTTCCAGAAATATAAATAAATGATAAAATCTTTTAGAATTTTACGTAAACTTTATATAGTAAGAGAATTTTTACTTGACATATATTAAAGAAATATAATATTTAATATCAAAGACTTTTAAAAACCTTATGACCTTTTATTGGAAAAGAAGGAAATCGTTCCGATTTTTAGCAAGGATATCCTTACTATAAATTGTCCTATTTATGGAAATTATATATATAAGTACGCTTTAAACATAAGTCACGAATTAAATCTTTTTCTCAGTAATCACTTTATATCACTTTTGTTATCTAATTGAATTTCAAAATAGCTTCCACTTTTCTTTGATTTTGATTCTCGTCCGCTATTCGCCATCATTTTTCTCTTCGTGATTCAATTTTGATTAAGGCGCGTGCAAAAGACGCATTATGCGGAATCGTGCACAAGGTGAGCTTTCACAAAGATCTTGTGCGGTAGCTAAGGCGTACGGGCAAGTTATTTGTGTAATTTACGGCTAGAGTGGCACTCGACGGATGACTGCTGCGAGGTCGCAAGCGCTGGTCTTCTTCTATTTCAAAGTGCACATCTTCAAGTTGTTGTTTATGAGAATACGAAAAGCATCTGGCGAATGTCTTTGGAACGATATACAGTATTGTCTGATAAAAAGGGGCAAGTAAACTAATAAATATCGGTCAATGCAATTCGATAAGCTCATTTATTAAAAATTATAACCATATAATAAAAGAATTTTCTTTTTTTTTTTTTAAATAATATTACTTCTTTTTTTTAGATAATATTAGGAGAATATATACAATATACGATGTAACAATTAATTGGAGCAAGAAAAAGAAATTATGAATATTATTTTAAGAGCTATTGATTTATCATTCTCGACTGAATTATTTCGCAATTATCTACGCATTGAAAAGTACGATGGACTTTCTTCCCATGCACGAAACGTCGCGTAATCCGGCAATCTCGTAAATGTGATGAGCGTTCTGTCGACTTAATTGCTGTACCCTCCTTAAGTTCACAAGGCAACTTGGCTTGTCGGATTCCAGGATAGAGCGGCATGGGGCGCACCGCTGTACTGTTCCTTCGTTCTTTTTGTCACGAGAGCATCTGGTTTTTAGACGCATCGTAACGACGACATTAGTATCGCGTGCAACGGCTCGTGCAGCTTTTAACGGAGCCGAATGTTCGCGAAAAGCAGCGAGCCGACAAGATTGCGGGCGTGCACTTTGAAATATCAAAATGTAAATTAATGCGCCAAACATTACATTGCTCTTTAGTATTATATTACTTTAAATGGCATTATTAAAACGCGAAATATTATTTGATCTTTTATATATATATATATATATATATATATATATATATATATATATATATCAGGACTACGAATACAAAATTTATAGTCAGTGAATATATTTTTCATAAACCTATTAGTCGTTATCAGTCTATTAATTGAAACTGTTACGTTGTATGTAACATATCGGTAATAAAGTGTATTTATATTAATCTTTCGAAACTTGAACGAACAGCTCAAACATGGCATATGTAAAGGGCGCTCGAAATAGCGAGCAAAAGCGATGCGCTTTAGATTAATAATGCTTTCCTCGATCCCAATCGCCCACGATTTATCGGACGTATACCTGCGGGACTCACGACATTTCCGACGCGCCGCTAATACATCGCGGAACATCATCGATAGCTCCGATATCACAAGTATTAAGTATTCCAAGAGATACAATTTTATTTTCGGTACCGCTAACAATTGATCTATGGATTTCCCGTCACTGTGTTGTCGCTACTCGCATCTCACGATGAATATTTCATCGAAATATTGTATGCTGGATATCGTAAGTTAAAAGTAAAATAATTTTTTTCTTGTAATATCGTCATGATCTAAAGGATTTTTATAGATACATCAGAACTTTTTTAAAATCTGTGCTTCCCTTAAGAGAACAAAATTAATAATTAAGAAATATATATTATGCGCAAAATATCATTTATCCGAAAACAATTATCGCATTTTGCAAATTGCATTTTTTTATCACCAGTTTCCATTCATGTGCGCGAGTTAACTTTATTCGCAGATAAAATTTATTACTACACTTTTGCGATTACTTAATCCTTAAATCGAAACGGATCTATCTAAGACCCCGAGAGCTTCGTAAACGAGTCGAGCGGAAAATGTTCGTGTGAAAATCTCTTAATACAAACGCGGATCATGAAGTGCACACCGCGGGAGAACTCAACCCTCGAGTTCGGGATCCTATTGACTTATGGCGCTTTCGGTTTGTCCATCCATCAAGAGGGCGAGAGAGAGAGAGAGACAGACAGAGAGAGAGAGAGAGAGAGAGAGAGAGAGAGAGAGAGAGCACATGGTCTTTGTTTAATAAACAAACCCTAGTTTGATTTGCATTGCGCGCAGTCACGCTTCGATCGTGGTGCGAATTTCAACGCGGCACAAGTTGCTCCGCTCGCTACTTAGTGGCCACCTGAGTAACGTGAGATACCTGAACAATGACGCTGATCTGAGACGCGTAATGCGCCGGAATAGAAAGGACTTTAAGGGGCATTCCTGCCGCGCCTGCAACATCGCGTCGTCGCGTCGTTGCGTTGCCGCGCCGCGCGCGATTCCAGAATCGAGCACCGCTGTCAAGTGACAGCGTGTCTCCGATGTCAAAGCATGCCCGGTCGTCGTTATACAACGTGATCAATCCCGGCAAGCGCCGCCGTCTCACCGTACCGTCTTCTTTCCGTCTTCCTCCATTCGAGCGACGAATGCAATATTGTGGCCTCGCTGCCGAGACACTCGAGATAAAACCACCCTTTCACGCAATTTCTCTTTTTTTTTCCTGGTGATTTTCAAAGGTCGTGCACTTCTAGAGAATTCTTGTCTTTTTTTTTTTCTCTGGAGTGTAATTTAATTTTTTATCTACGCAATTTAAAAGATTCAGCAGCGCATGCCTTTAAATCATGCACTCATATCACACTTTGTAACATCCAAAAAATTTTTTCAATTTTTGAATTGTAACACATGTTTACGTATTATTGCATGTACAGATTTATTATGTATTTGATGCAAATATAATTATTTGCTAAAAACTTAAAAAAAAAACAACATACAAATTAATTAGGATACATTTCTTTTCATATAATAATTTTTCGAAAACTTTTCGAAAATTAAAATTGTAATAGCGCCTTACGTATATACATTTATGCTTATTCTATATATTTATTTTGTTTTACATAGAGAGTATAATTTTCTACAGTGTTTCTTTCTTTTACATATAGTGCAAAAATATTTTGTTTAATTCAACGAGAAAAATCGATTTTATTATATTCAGAGACCGGCATGTCTCCCGTTTCACTTTTCGTGTCCATTTCAACATTTATCGAGTCGCTTTACCATTCGTGCAGTTCACAAGTGTCTCTTCGCATTAGTCAATGGGACAAATGTGAAAACGAGATGCCGTTTCGCGGCGCGACTCCAGTCACGTTGACCGGATGATCAGCAAGTGGAAACGGACGAGCACGCGTCCGGCCTGAATGAAATCGGAGGCGGACTTGTGAGCGGATGAATGTTTATTTGAAATAGGATAGCCGTGAACGATTGCGCGCTCCTGATTTCGAAACCCGAGCGAGGTGATCCGTGCATTGAACCTCGAGCGAGCAACCGGCGAAAAATTTGCGTCCACTGTTTGCGGTTCGGGTGTATCGTTCGACGACAACAATTGGCTTTGTGCAATATGAGAAAATAAGTGGATGAATCAGGACGTGTGGAATCCAATAATGAAAGCAATACCCGTTTCGAAGCGCGAAGACTGATACGTAAAGTTCTTGACTATTTTTTTTTTTTCAATATCGAGTATTTATCAATTAAAAAATAATTTATTTTTTGTTTCTAAATTGTATGCACAAATTAAACATACATATTTTAAAAATGTTTCCAAGTGTTGTTAAATTAAAATATTGAATCGTTTTTACTTTCTCGCGATCTTATAAAAATATGAAATGATATTTTGATATTCCTGGAATTATAGACGACACATGCCAAGGAGATAAACGAGAAGTGCGATGTCTGTGCAGTAAAGCGCTATCCGACCTACAACCTCTTATCTTGCAACCTTATCCTCGCCTCTTACTGTCAACTGCATCACCTTTGAAATCTTATCCGCCGCTATGTACAATCTTCTCAGAATTTATATTAAACAACCGACCTCTCCCCATTATTGGTTTATTCGTGTGTTGTGAGGCAAAGTAGCATCCGGCGAATCTCGTAAACATTCAAGGAGAACGTGCAATGCAAAAGTCTCTCCTCACGACTCTTCACGAACGTAATTTGCTTATATGTAATATGAATCTAAGATGCCGAACGTAGTGGCACCTTTTCGTTTTACAAAGAAATTGAATTTAGCATTCGAGATGAGTTGAGAATATTTATTATTTAATTTAAGAATTTAAGAATTTATTATTAAATATGTCTAGATTTGAGAATAATATTTTAAGTGTCAAATGTGTATTATGCTAATATCTGCTTCAGTCAATTTAAACTTATAAATATTATATTTTTAAACTGGATAGATAAAAATATTTACAATATAATTTATAACAATTTTTTAAAAATAATTTTTAAATTTGACAGATAAAAATATTTACAGCATATTTTATAATAATCTTTTGAAAATAATTTTTAAACTGGATAGATGAAAATATTTACAGTATAATTTATAATAATCGGCATAATAAAATTATTTATAATAATTGGTATCTTCGTTTTTTGCGCAGCTTGCTCTTCAACCGAATTCATATGCAGAAACGGACAGTGCATCGACAATAACAGATACTGCGATGGCGTGCATGATTGTTACGATGGATCGGATGAACACAATTGCCGTAAGTATTGTTTCCACATCCAAAAAATAAACGCTCATATTCATCCTATAATAGTTACTTGCATGCGTGGATTGTCATTTTGAGCTTCTAGTAGTAGTAGAGGTACGCTGTAAGGGTGTAATTTTAACAGTTCTTTATCCTTCACAATATGAATTGTCAAATGAATTAACATGGTTATACTTTGTACTACTCATAACAAATCATTAATTCCTTTCATACAAAAATGACTGTAGCACAATATTTCTATAAACTTTTAAAAAATATATTATTTTTATATTTAAAATGACATGCGCATTGTGGAATATTTCTTTACGAAAAAAAATTTTAAACGTGACGAATATCTTTTTTATAATATAATACAAATGTATGAAAGGGATTAATAACAAGTAGAAATAAGTTTCATACAAAGATCATTCTCTCGGCACACACGTTATGAATCTATGAGAACTATACGTAACGATAAAAGTATCTTCATATGAAATCGTCACTAATACTGGCATACGTCCTCGCACATACCAGCGTTATTTATCGCCGACTAACATTGCACGTCATCTCCGCATGCGACTGTGCCGGAACTAATCGCGAATGGGCGCCTCGACGTAATACGATGAACTCAATAATTATAATAGCTATGACAATAATAATAGCGTGCTCGGGAAAAGAAGTATGAGGATCGTGGTGTTGCTGTTGTCAGTGGTGGTAGTAATGATAGCGGTGGTGATGGCAATGATGGCGTTCTTCGGCCCCGCATTTAAGGCCGTTGCACCCTGTGGCATCGACATTCATTTCCCCCATCTTTGTTTAACCCCAACCCTCTTTTTCCCAACCACGTCACTTTATTATTTCTGTCGTCTTTTGCGAAGGCACGCTTTGTGGCTGATCCGCCGTGCTCGGCCACGTACATAAGTAATTACACCCGGTCGTTACGGCCTAATTTTTTGAAAATTCGAATTTGAGAAGAATTACGAGGATGTACAGGCTGCGTAGTATCACTGAAAACAAAATTTCATTATAAATTTCAAAGTATCAAAAATTAAATCATCTGAAGAAATCATCATAATATTTGAAATCCGGAGAAAGGATTTTTATATTACAATGTAAGAATACAAGTGTATTCGGGCTTGTATGTATTATTTTGTATTTGTATGTATTATATCATTTGTATGTATTATTTTGTAATTTATGTACAATAATGTTACAAATATTAACGTTGTAGTCATAATTTTGCGACAATGATCCATTAGTGGAAATAACTGTAATATAGAACAAACGTTTAGTGACGTGCACTATAATTATACAATTATTACGACATTTAAATGTTTATTGTTACGGAAACTAATGACAGTAATTAATCTCAATAGCGCGAACGCGCATCAATAGAATCGACTGCCGATCGAATTCTTATTCATCTTGTAGCGTAATTTATCGTACTTACATCTCATTAGTAGCGTTAAGAGCCGTCGAGAACCGCGAAGGAGAGGTAAAAAAAAAAAAGAGAAAAAAGCAGAGGAAAATGAAACACGTTGCGTCCCCCGACCGAACGGAAATCCGGGATGGCCCCTTGTCGAACAAGATTTACTCGCGTTTATTAATCCGCCCTAATAACCGGCCGCAATTTTAATCCGACGTTAATCTCGACGGGCCGTTGACGTTGAACGTCGGGTCCGGCCCTTCCGTCATGCTCTGCCCCAGAATTTCGCATTTTCACCGTTTTAATCCAATTTTGATTCGTGACAAGAGCATCACGCCCGCCCAAACTTCCCTGAAAAACGGCCCGCCGCGAAATCGCGCCAGATTCGCGAGAGTCATCATTCCCGCTAAATCCTTGCGCGAGATTATATTTGTTTCTCATTGTCCGTACGTCGAGACATTATATGACTTGTCATTAAGGATAATATTTTACGGTTTATTTAACGGATTTAAAAGTTTTAATGATTATAATAAATTTATTATTATTACGGTTTTATATATCTTTTTATATATTATATTTCTTTTATTTTATCACGACAAAAATATGATACATTTGCATTGTATCATAATTATGATGAATTTGAAATTAGTTTAAAATTGGAATCTTTTTAGTTAAATCATTAATTTCTCAAATGCACATTCTCGCATCTGGTACATCGCTTTCAGATTATCCGGATATTTACGCGAGAGAATATTGCCGTGGGCACCGAGTGAACGGATTATTGAACTCGCGGCTCATTTGCAATTCAATCGTCAAATGGGTGAGGCTTCAGGGCAAACCTTGAATCTAAGATGATGTCAGAAATCGCAGAATCTCCCGTTCTCTACGTCGCTTTATCAAGCGACTCACGACTTCACATGTCTCATTCCGCTCGGAATCATCAGATGATCTAATCTTCTGTTTTTTTAATCAATTAGAATGAAAAAACAGATTTTCTCGGAACAAAATCATGAATCTTATCTGTCGTATTAATTTTCTGCAAAAAATTCGTATTAAATAAATTTTTTATAATCGAGCTATCACGCGATTCGACAAAAATTAAGTGGATATAATTGAAACTTCCGTAATTTTATACCATCATATAATTCGGTGGCACGATGAGAATTATTTATTTTACATTGCGCGGTTTGAACGCTGATAAAGTGCCATTTTATTTTACCGTAATTTTTTAATTCTGATTGTCATTGCTCTCTATTTTTGAAATAACCAATTAATTTTTCTACGCTGCCGGAATGCTTCAAATCGCGATGAATATTTCTATAGGTGAAACCAAATGCGAGCAATCGTGCAAAATATCATAACAAATGATCAAAAACCTTTTTATATCGCCACTCCTGTTTTTTTTTTCTTTCCAAGCTTCCAATTTACAATAATTTAATTTAACGATTAATTTACGACAATTTAATATTTCTCATTCAGATAAATGCTGAAATTTTTGTCGCTTTTATTGTGTGCTTTTCACACTTCACTTTAATCTGTCACTGCTCCTTATGATTTTGTGGCAACTTACGTCTATCTGCGTCCATATTTCGTCTCTATGTGTATTCGTGCAATAATAATCATTGACATGGATAAATGTAAGGGCGATTGTTGGACATTACGCAATGTTCTTTTGCGACGATTAGGTATTTTCAGGTTCTTTTTCTCTTGTAAACTAATTACTGCCGTAAATTAGAATACGGTGGAAGATACGACACGATTGACCGTAACTCCTCACTCATTTATAATCTCTTCCATAAAATTTCCTCAAGTGCGTGCTAATTAATGGCCTAGCACTTAACGCGTCTCGCTCGGCCACTAATTAATTCCTCTAGAAGTTTCTTTTATATTATCTGACATCATCGTGCTATGGTTTCACTTTGAAATTACATCTTTCACTTGGGAATACATTAATCTGATATTAGGTCTGTTTTCTTCGACTGTACATTTGCCTCGAAACAAGCATATGAATATTTAATCTTTAGCGGGAAAAAATAAGAAAAAATGTTATGGAAAATTTTTAATGCAGCAAAAGTAGAACAGACATTTTTAAACGAAATTTTTTATTTTTATATTGCTTACTCGCTTTTTATTTGCTTATAGAAGAATCTAATTCTATAAATCTCTATTTTCTTCTTGAACATCGTTCTTCAACATCAGCCAGGAATGCAGCTTAATTTATTTGCCGGAAAATCGTTAATTATTGTCGACAAACATTGTGCTTTCTCCGTCGTTTATGTCTCTGTGTTACGTCCATTGGTCAGTTTATGTCTAATCCTCGTCAGCACAGTAAACGTCATTCTCAGCTGTGTTTGTACGTGTCATCTCTCAAATTGACCCGCGTCAGCCCGGGTCATCGTGCCGTTCTCGGCGACATAAATTTACCCAAATTAGCCTGAATGCAATTCTTACAGCCTGCAGGGAAGACCAGTTCGAATGCTCGCCTGGTTATTGCGTGTCCTTATCACGACGCTGTGACGGATACACGGACTGTATCGGTGGAAGGGATGAACAAAATTGTCACAACATGAGTACGAATTATCACTATTTACTCCAACGAGCTGCGAAATTTGCCACACTCGCGCAGAGCATGTAAATCAATTACTAGGATTGGAATCATCTTGTCGCGCATGCGTGCACATTAAAGGCTCTTTTAATAAGAACAAGAACTTGTTTGACTTGTTGATTCAGTTAAAAAAAAAAAAAGAAAGAATATTGTGACATTTTTTTTCTGCTACATATGAATATCAAACTGCATATTTATTATAGGCAAATACGGTAAACGATGACACTCCGATGTATTATAGGCAAACATGGTCACTGAGTGAGATTCCAATGTCAATAGTTACGGAAACACGAAATATAATTGAAAAATTTAAACGTTTATTTTATTTTATTTTTTTTTGTTGCGAAGCTTTACGAAAAAAAAAATAGAATTTGATCCAATTTTGAGAGCATCAGTCTCGTGTTTCCGCGTTGTATGACCGCGTCGCAATAAACACGCTTACTAGATACTGTAACGTTTCGCAACACACACACACACACACACACACACATCTTGGCAGCGAGAGGTAGGTATAAATTTCATTGCATCTTTGGATAATATGTTGAAAAACTATATATGGCACACGCAAATTTTCATTTCACAACTTGAACGGTGCCTGTACAGCATAAGGTCTGAGCCTTTCGCATTTTTAACTCATTAGGAAGTAGTGCATGATAATTTACACTGATTACATGACAAAGTTATGGAGAAACTCACTGGAGCAGGTATTCGCACTTGCAACAACGCGACGGCGATTCTTGCACTTAATTATTCATGGATATGTGGTAGTGCATGTAGCCGCGAATTTTCTCTCCGCGAGACACAGTTAACAGCGTTAACAGTGATATAATTGTTATCCAACTGTTACAAATAAATTAATTTTATCTTAAATAATTGCATGAAAAAGAACAACTCGTTTTCTGGTCTACGACGAGATATTTTCAAAACTGGATCACGATATAAAATGTATATAAAATATATATAATATTAAAATAAACTAATCGAGGTCTGATTCCAAATCAAACGAAAAAAAAAAATTAATAAAAATTATATATCAAAGATATATGTTGTTAATAATTCGCGAATTCAACTTAAATAATATAAATTGCATAAAATTCTGCGAAACGTATTTAGAGCATCTAAATCACGCTTTATCGAGTCCTCGTCATACTTCTAGTGACACATTTTCAGATATTACATTTTTGTGATGCGATAAATAGCCAAAGTCACTAAAAGTCAAGCAGACGAGTAACGTGACACAACAGGCTATATTTACTGTAGGTCAAGTGGGCTTTGGCAAACAGTTTTTAATTAACTAAAACGCGGGCTATCGAATATTTTCCAACGTGACCCGTATGCAATTGATATCTCATAAATTGAATAATACTTCAGTAACGGTTCAAATTGCGACAATAATCAAAAAAGCTTTGAGAGTCAATAGCTCTTCGTTACTGTTTTGGACAGAGGAAAAAAATTTTTAAATCAAGGTATTGCTGGAAAAGTCACCATAAGAATATTTGTTCCGCGTATATTTTTTTACTTTTCTCTTATCCACTTTTCTCTTATTCATCTTCCTTTCTTTCTCTCTTTTTTTTTCTTCTTCTCTCTTATTTTATTTGTACATAGATTTTTATTTTTTAATTTCTTTTTTAAATAGCACGATGTCGAGCAGATGAGTTCGAGTGCGCCAGCGGTTCGTGTGTCAGCAAAAGCGCAAGATGCGACGGACGAAACGATTGTCTCGATCATTCTGACGAGTATAATTGCAATGGTATTTTATTTTCTTTTTTTCACTGAGTTAAAAACATTTAATATTTTAATATATGTTTTATATATTGTTACATTTGCAATATTACATTTTATTAAGTTCCAAATAATTTTTAGAAATTATATTATTTTCTGTCACAGACAGATATAAAAAAATTTTCGATTTATGGAACATTATATTTTTTAGCTCAACTTTCAAATACAATATTTATTATCTCACAATAAGATTATGAATATTGTTTTGTAATTATTTATTTTTTTTTTTTAATATGCATTGATCGTTTTGTAAAGAACTTTCTACGAAAGTAACATTGTTTTCTTTTCTATGACTTTATATTGTTGTTTTCAGTGACCACCTGTAGCGGAGATCAGTTCCGTTGTCTGGACGGTATCTGCTTAAGTATCGACAAACGCTGCAACGGAATCCCTGATTGTCGCAACGGCGAAGACGAACATCAATGCGGTAAGCTAACTCGTTTTTTCCTCCTCTTCGAAACGTATACTTACTCGATCGATTCTCACACAGTGAGAACGCAAATGTACCTAGGATATTTCAAAGATGCGGATTTCAAGAGAGAGTCCAAGTTATTTGATTCTTTTATTGTCCCTAACAGTATTGTCTGCGATGATCGTTGGCAACATAAATTATATGTTGCAGCGTGTTTACAACTAATTATGATCAATAATCACTTTTGCACGCGCGACGATAACTCTTCCGCAATGGTACCAGCAATAAGTTGCCGCGATAAACTTGCACCGATGCTCTTTGTTAAGTGCCGGTTACCCAACGCGATTATTTACGAGCGATCGAGAGGGGCGTTTGAGCTTAAACGAGCGTCAAACGCGCCTGCGAAGTTTGCCAACAAGATTGCAGGCACTCTTCAATAAGTCTCGCGGATAAATTTAATAATGATCTCATTCGAATTCGAAACTCGCGTAAATTGTAAAAATTGTGATTCGTACAGATCGATTAATATTCTTTTAAAAATTCAGAAAAAGACAACACCTTTCTCTTTTTTCGATATATCTCGTCGCGGTTGAAAAATTTTTTTACTGCAGCGGCAAAATTTGCGAACAGAAACTGCCATATCCACTGCCGTATCCACGCTTGCACGTAATTATGTGTCTGGCAAGCAATTTGAAAACTCCGGCATGTTTGGTTACGCCCTGTAATGCGAATACGTAAACTTAATTTCCTCCAGCACGCTTCGCGTGACTTTCGATTTACGATTTTCCACGCTGACCGAACTTTACGTCCGGCGTGCAACCCCGAAAATAACGTCTTTTCCTAAAATAGTTTGGCCAATGTTGTTGCCGCCTTACCTAATCTCAGTTTCATTGCGATCTAAACTAGGGCGCGCACACGATCAGTCGTGTGTGAAGAAGGAATTTCATGCATTCCAATAATATAAATCCGTTGCATAATTTACACAATGTTACTAATCAATTCCTAAACGGGTTTATCTTGACTAATCAATTTTTGCGCAAAGTAGGTTCTTACAACCAACGCATACAGAGCAAAGACATCAATTCTCGTTGTCAATCAAAGATAAATTAATCGCGAAGATGAAATATCTATTAGTTCATAATATATATTTCGTTGTGTATTAATATATCTTCGATTGGGGGAGAGAATAAATTGTTATCTCTGTTCGTAAATTTTCTATACATTTTCCCTTCGTTACATATAATATACTAACCTCAGCAAAAGCAACTCAGCTCAAAACATTTCACCAGGTAAAGGTGCGAACATTCGTTTCTACCGTCCAAGCGATACATCCGTTACGCTAAGCAATCCAGATTTTTTTGTGCGTTGTATTTCATTCATAAATATGTTATTATATCTCGGTAGAATCGTTTAGCATCTTTATTCGTAATCAGTTTGTTTTAACACGCGTCTTGGACGGTAAATTCGGAATAATAAAGGGCTTGCTTGTAAGCCGCAAGCTCTAAGCGGCTTGTTGGAGAATCACGAACGATCTTGAGGATACGGGTGGGCTGACACGCGTCAGTGGGCAATGCATCTTTAAATGCGCATGAGTGTGGTATATGGAGCAGGTTGCGGAGATGCCGAGTTTCGCTGTACGGATGGCCGCTGCATCGGCTACGAGTTGCAGTGCAACGGGGTGAACGAGTGTCCTGACGGATCCGATGAGAGGGACTGCGGTAATTATAACGTCATACCACCAAATCGCACACTCACCCGTTCTCTTTCTCTTACATACACGATACAGACAGTACATTACACGCACACAAAACCTAATTACTCAGGTGCGTGCACGAAACGAAACATTATGAGGTACAGACATTATATGTATAATGGCGCTTGTCATTTGCAAAGTATTACGTCATTGTGAAATTTTAATGACAGATTTCTCAATTGATTTAAAGTCGATAAGATTGAAATATTTTTAAAAGAGAAATAGAAATTAATGTAGAGTTGCAAAAAAATTTGTTCACATTTTCAATTATTAATATAAAAAATGTTTAAAATATATACAATAGAATATAAAATAAAAAAATAGAAAATATAGAAAATATTTAAATGAAAATTTTATTAAAAGGGATGAAGAAAAGTTTTATAGCCATTAAAAATTATACAGGTTTCGATTTTGCCAGTACTTTATTATTACAATTGAAATGAAAATCTAAAAATGATATTCGACGAGCTCATTCTTTATCGATGGCGCTGATTTATAAATGTAGTTTCCAAGAAATCTGTCGAACATTTTCGCCACATATTCGCATTTCTTCGTGATGATGTGTTTTTAATCATACTTACCACGAAATCATGCATCGTCGTAGAAAAGTGGCGACATTACTACAATGGCAAAAAGTTTGACGCCGTTGCGAAGTTGTGGATTTTGTACGGGCGAAAACCTATAGAACGCCGAAGGAATATGAATATGAAACCCGAAACGACGGAAAGTGTCTATCGTCTCGCCATCAAGCCAACCATGATGATCGGTAACCCGATCTTGGAAGCGTTTCCGGAAGAAGCTCAACGACGGAGATTCCCAAACTCCACGCTTCAGAATTCCTCGACGTACTCGACAAGAATTGCGTCCAAATCGAAAAATAACGAGCCCTCCTCGCAGCATAACTCGAACAATGCGGAGTTTGGTCGATTTCGCAAACCTGACATGAAGAATTGCAATGGCAGTATCAAAATTCATCATTTAACTATTAGCCGTGCCTTGTCGCAATTAAATCAGTTTCACGCTTCCAATCCTAAGTTTTTAAAGTTATCGGATAATCTTATAAGATCGTTATTGAGATTAAAACATAATAAAATTTCATTAAAAGACATTCGCTTACAATTTACCGATAATCAGAATAGAACGCAAAAAATAAAATATGAGAGTAATCTCGATTATAAACCGAGAAAATCTAATGCGTTCACTTCAAATGCGACGATTAATTCTTTATCCAGTTCAAAAGAGGACAGAAATTCTACGGAAAAAAACATTTTTAATATGAAAAATTGGAACATTAAGATCAAAAATAATACTTTCTTAAAAAATAAAGAGAGATATTGGAACAATATTAATGTATCAGAAACGAGATTGGAACTAGAACAGAAAGAAAATAAAAAGATACCAATAAACATATCGAATAGACATCATATTATTTTCAATAATATAAAAAGACCTTATCACTTTAAAGATACTATTTTAAAAACTACGAAAAATGATGCCAACACTCTACAGATTAACAGTTCGATTTACAAATTTATTACTGAAGTTACACCCACATTTCAACTGAACAATTCGACAGCTGCTGAGATTTCAAATAAGACAATTTCTGGATTGATAACAGTAGCAAACGAGACTGACATTAATGTTTCTGCAACTGTGAGCACAACTAAAAAAATTCACGAAAATTATTCCTCGATGAAGATAGAAAAGATGCTATATGAATCTAAGTCCCCAAACGTAAAATTACATCGGTATTTTCCAACTATCAATCAAACCTTTATAAGCATTGACAGTATCGATAAAATATCAATAGATCCTTCGACTTCAAATTATAAATCAATTCAACCAAATCGCGATCACGGTAAGAAAATATATAGCACGAGCAAAATGCGCAAGCAATCAAATAGCACTTTCGAAAGATTCTACGAAAGTAACGGAAACTCGACGGAAAGCAATGACAATATTGATCCCGGATTTATAAACTCCATCGAAACGCCCAAATCAATAACTATAGACGATTATGTGTACTCGATATCAAAGGAATTACAAGAATCTAGGGAAATTCTGGAAAAAGGACTAAAGGATGATTTTGACGCTTTATTAAACTGGGCCAAGGCGTCTTCGACGAGGACTCCAGACATCATCACACGAAATGAAAACGAGTTGAGGATGGAAGAAACCGAGAAAGACGACAAACATAAGTGCAAAAATTGTCATAATGATCGTAAAAACAACAGGTCCAAGAAGGGGAAGAAAAATGACGATGCGAAGCACGAAAGAAAACCTATGTCAACCGCCGCTGGGACGGTTGACGAAACGACGAGTGTCGATTATAGCAACGATTATAGCTCAGAGCAGAGAAAGACTAAGTCTTCTCGTAATGATTCAGGATATGACAAAGCTGATAGTAATCGGAATAGCACTGACAAGAGCGACTGGCATCTTACTGATGAAATTACAACGGAATATCTTAAGATGGATTCCTTTAGCGTTGATGAGTCCGTCACAGAACACCTTAAAAAAGACAATAGCAAGGGAGGACTTCAGTCAGAAGAAATAACGAATGCGGATTTTATCATCGATAATACTACATTTTATTCATCAACAACGTTTAAAGGAAAAAAAGTTAAGAAATGTAAAATACGGATTACAACAACCACGGAGAACAGTTGGTGGTATTCTAGAAAAATAGATAATGAAGAAAATGAAGAATTGATTAATTGTGAAGATGTCACTTCATTTCCTGTTACAAGCGATTCTGAAGATAAAACTGAAACAGACAATTATAGTATTTTGACTAACAATGATTATCTTTTCACGTATGAAAAAATATCTACACCAATCAGCGTTATCTCACCCTTAAAAAATCTTGATTCTAAAAAGAATGACGAACTAAGTAATGTAAAAAAAAATACAACGTATGATACAATTACAAACCAAAAAAATAAAGACAAAAATAGTTCAACAAAAAAATCAATCTTGGATAAAAAACGTGATGAAAATAACGAAAGTACACGTGAATGGTCTTGGAACAGGGAAAGTACTACACATCCTATAACGAGAACTACCACGAACGATGAGATTTCGAATCTCGACAGCGTAGAGGAAGAAGATTCAACAGAGAAATGTCCAAGCAAAGACAACGAAATCGATAACGACGTCGTAGAGGATTACGAGGCCGATAACTGTAACAAGAATCAGCACGCGTGCGACAAGTACACGTGCATCGATGACGATCAAGTTTGTGACGGTATCGTAGACTGTATTAACGCCAGCGACGAGATTGACTGCGATTACATATACATCAAGAAATGGGAGGAATACCAGAGAGCCAACGGACAGCTCGGGAAGTTTGACCTTCCATTTCAGAATTCTATCGATGACACGTCGCTCGACGGATGTAGCCGTTATGAGCACCCTTGCGATGACGGATGCATAAATGCACTGAACGTTTGCGACGGCAAGAGAGACTGCCTGGACGGTACTGACGAGGAGGATTGCTCGAACTTTGAAGGTACACCCTATATAGAAAATAATATCGTGGATGATCTCTCGATCTCTTCTTCATTTCTGCTGTAAAAAGTTTCTCGACTGAGCGAAACAAAAATGCGAGGTCACGTAAATGTTAAGCAAACGTCATTTTGGAACAACTTGTCATCTGTACAGAAAATAGCTTTGAAGACGTCAGAATGGCTAATATGTGGACGTTTTTGGGAAATTGTCGAAATTTCTATAATGGGAACAATATCTAAGAGACATTACTTTCGGGTGCTTCGTCTTTTATGTGTATTTTTAATAGGAGACTGCAGATACAGATGCTAAAAATCTACGTCATCTCTATTATGTGTAACGCAGCTTTACATTGTGTCGTCCATCTTTGCTGTAAAAATATTGCCTTTTATGGAGAGAGAAAAACGGCCGCAATAGGAAAAACCCAGAAATGATTTTTTGCAGCGGCTAAAAACGATTATCTTATTTCTTACTAAACAATTGTTAGTTTATCTCTAATTCTTTTGAAACTTATTAAACTCTCATCAAAATTTTTCAAGAGGATATGCAATTGACGATTACATAGGAATCGATATCAATGACTCGACGTCAATTATCCTGCATACAATATTTTTATGTAATTGCGATTAAATCGTTGATCGACTATTCAATGCACGAATCTTCCCGGATAAAGCAAAATTCTCTCATTTCATCAACTCCATTTTTCATATCATTATCGATATACATACATATTTATTAAAAAATACATTTACTTCTTTATCATAAGTCACGGAAAGAGAAATTTCAATGACATTCTACGAAACAACTGATAAATTTACACATACCCAAACACTGTACATAATCTACAAATATACGTTAAAGTAAAAGAGAAGATAAAGGAATGGAGACTGTCTAAAAAATTGAAATATTTTTATTTATAAAAATATATAAAATTAATAAAGCAAATATACGATAGTCCTTGAATGAAACATTTAATTTTATGATCCGAAAGTACAATATTGTCTCGTATTCCTACCTTCTTTTGTAATCGAAATTAATCTAACCACTTACGAAGAGCTTTTTCACGACGCTTTATATGTTAGACAAGCTTCGAAAGAGAATCTTGTAAAAAGATCTCTTGATCGCAGAATCGCGCGTTTTACCAGAGACGCTTTTTATGTACAGATTTACAAGCTCTCTATTATGCCTAAAACTGCTTTAAATGTATCTTCGTATGTCCATAGCTTGTACATAATCTCAACCTCGAACTCGTTTGTCCCAGTCGCTCGTATAAAAAAAAAAAAATTATTTTATATTTTAATTATTGTAAATTATTTCTTTTGAATTTTTTTTATCAATTACTTTTATAGTATAGTAATTGCAAATTTGACACAGTAATAAATATTGATTGTCATCTAAAGTTACCTAAAAATTATTTTCTACGTTTATTTAATTCATCATAAATCGAATTACATGAGTCGAAGTCGGTTCCCAAAAATTAAAAATCCAAAAATAAAATTACGGCGACTGAATAATAGAATGACACGAGCGTTGATGATGAGGGTCTTGTTTTTGCCGGTGGCATCCTGTAGGTTTGGCCCCGTGCCCTCATATGGACTTCACCTGCAGAGATGGTTCTTGCATACCGAAGAGCTCCGTCTGTGACGGATTCGACGACTGCCCTAGGGCAGAAGACGAGCTTTATTGCGGTATATAATATCATGTATAATACCTATATTTCATGCTATCTAATCAAAAAGAGATAGATAGAAAGAAAGAGAGAGAAAGAGAGAGAGAGAGAGAGAGAGAGATTAAATAAAAAATTGGAATGAGAGAGTGAGAGAAAAAAAAGAGAGAATATGTGTGAGTGCGTATGTATGTGGATGACTTGCTGGCGTGATGTCAACCAATGTTGTTTTGACGTTTAACACAACTTGAATTTAAAAAAAAAATTTTTTAAGTGAAATGCAATATTTTTATAGTATTTCATTAATATCGTTATGCCATTTGAACAATAAAAAGTGACGCGTAGACTTTTAACGATAAACGCATAAAAATTGATTTTGAATAATTACAAATTATTTATTTTAAATTATAATAAATAATATAATAATTATAATAAATAATATATAATAAATTACTCGTACGGTATTCGATTGGTATATTGATAATACAATTAAATTATTCAAGAATAGAACACTATAAATCTATATGCAGTATTATATGCATATATATATATATATATATATATATATATATATATATATATATATATGAAAATTTTTGAATTCTAATAATTTTGTACTAAAATATAATATAATATAATAATTCTAATAATTTTATACTAAAAAATGGAGTCCTTTTTAAATAATTTTGCAATACTGAAACGGCAAATTATATAATTCGAATGCAAGAGTGTGAAAGTTGTGATTCCTCTCTTATTCTTTCTCTCTTTCTTTACATTACTTTTTTTTTAATTTTTGCTTTGCTTGCACTCGACATGTACAAAGCTTGCCACTGAATCAATTGCTTAATTATCTCACTTTGTTGGATCCAATAACAGACTTATTCCGCATTGTATAGACACTAATTAAAGAAACGCTTACTTGAAATCTAGATCCAACGTTAACGTAATCAGGATTGATGATTTTAATCGCAGATCTTGAACTCAAATATTCGAATGATAAAATCGTTCTAGTTTATAAGTTAATTTTTATACACAGAACATTTATCAATTAAGATATTTGATTCTATACATCATAAGAGAATTATATTAACTATATGAATTATAATTCAAATAATTAAATTATCAACTAATTGGAAGTAAATGATTGTAAATATAAACTGCGAAGGTAATATCTCTGCGTTTAAAATCTCAGCACGTACATTTCTCTGTTATATATAATTATGTAAATAACTCTACTATTATCCTAACGCATATTCCTAATCCTTCGAATTTCTCTTTTGTACAAGGTATAAACTACAAAAAACATAAAGTTGCAATATGTACAGTAAATGTAACTTTTCCTTCAATTAATTAACGGTGTAATTTAATTACTATAATTATACGATAATTTATTCAATACAATATTTTAAAATAATAATTGAACATATTTTGACGTACTATAATATCGATTTGTAAACTGATTTGTTACTTACTCAAGCGGTTCTTTGTATCAAATTTCACTGTGAAAACGCGCAAATATTATTTTTGTACGCATCGAATATGCATGGAAACAACGATTCTTCCCGCGACGTTTGATTCTAAATACCAGAATTGGCTGATAAACGACCTTATAATGGCGGATTATTATATACATTTATGGGGAGCTAATAATCGTGTATCCTCCCACAAAAGTGTAGTTGATCCCTATGCCGAGGAAAGCTATACTTATCGTCACGACATATTTTCCGCGTCGCGTGCACGCGACAACGTAATCCGCATTAACCAATACGGCGGGCTATTTTTCACTAGCAATTCATCCGACTCGATATAGAAGACGATTCATGCTTCATAAACGTGAACCGAAAATATAATTTCCCTTGCTTCCTCATCCATATCAACCGTAAATGCCAACTGATATTCTCGTTGCCCTCCAGAAGTAGCTTTTCGCTTTCGTGATGTCATAATACCAGCCAAATCTATTAATTGAAAAATACTTGGAAATAAAAACGAAAACCGCACGTCATTATCATATGGAGAGCCTTTTGCTCCGAAAAAGTATAAAAGTGTGCGCGTGGCTTTCAGCTTTAATCATATACATATACTATATATATATATATATATATATATATATATATATATATACATATATATATATATATATATATATATATATATACATATACATATATACATATATATTGTATATATACATATATATGCATCAGGATCACTGTATGTGTAAAAATGTGTGTGTTCTTTGCGCATATGTTCGCTGAACAAAACAAAAATACAGAGCGGGAATGCACGCCTAACCAGTTCAAATGCGCCACCGGGAACAAGTGCATCGAGGACGTCTACAGGTGCGACGGCCATCCGGATTGTCCAGATCACAGCGACGAGGACTGCGTTCCATCCGCTAACGACACTACACACACCACTTCGCCTACCACCAGTACGCTCCTTTTTTTCAGTGTGTCCGTCGCTTCATTCATAATACATTCACGCACGTCCTCGTCTAGACTGTTCCGTTAACGCAGAATACGGTTGAATCAGCTGCTTTGACGCATTTAATTTCTATATTTATCATAAACGATTAAACTTCATCGCGTCATGGATGCTTTTGTGTTGACTAATCGTATCGTGTCTATATTTTTAGAAATATATGAATCACTGATAACTTCTTATTCGTAACTCCATTAAACGCGCGACGTTTCTTTTAAATGCAACTACTTATACATTTCTATAGAAAAGATTTAAAAAATATATCGTCGAGCCGGTATTATAAGAAAAAAAATTTCCTGCCTTTGCTGAATGTTCGTAACGTTTGGTTTCGGCCGGATCCTCTTAAGGAACTCTTTATTTACGTAGGACAAGTGGATCTATACTTGCTCACGCGCGGTTACACTCTAGACGATGGCTGCATTTCATTGTACATTTCTCACGATCAATCGTTTTACGACCGTGGTCGAGAAAGCGATTCTCCGTCTTGTCTTCGCTTCTCCCAGAGAGAACCAACGGGCATTGTTATATTTGTCATCGTATCGGGCTAGAAAAATTTATACGCGTATGAAACGCCGGGCACTAAACTTTATCGAGACAACTTATTGAAGATGAAAAGGCTCTCTTTTTTTTTTACCTGGCGAATCGTGTTCTCGACGACGGCACCATTTTTATCGATATCACCCCGAGTGCGAAGGGATCGGGAGATACACCGGAAACGCATTACCCCGCGAATCCCCGCGTACGGAAGATTCACGGCGGTCGTCGATGGTATGTTCCCGCCCGTTTGCGCCGCAAATCGTCGCGAATATAAGGCAACCTCTACTATATATACATATACATTTATATATATATATATATATATATATATATATATATATATATATATACATTGATATATAAGTAGCTGCATGAACTTGTACGTTCAGATATGATGATAGTATTTGACGGGAGTGTCTTTAATCGTGCCTCTTAATTTTTTCTCTCTGCAAGCTCTTTATTATTCTTTCGACAATTATTGATTTTTCTTTTTTTCATCTTCTAATTATCGATTGTCGAAAAGATAATAAAGAAATAAGGATGGAAAATTTGGAGAATCCGATGAGGATATTTTCACTTGGCATTTCTTTTGCAACACTTGTCATATTTGTGCGAATTTGGCTTGCAAGTTTGGTATCCTCTTCTTTCTGAGTCCTTGTTGCATTATCAGCTGCATTACACTTGCATTTATATATGAGAGAAAGTGGACGCCTTATATCTTGTCTTTATACCCTTAAAATTTCATTTTTGGATGTGGC